>NC_143012.1:274197142-274500475 GCF_055824585.1 Amblyomma mixtum | reverse complement strand
TGCATACCACTGCAGTGTAAAAGGTTGCATGCACAGTTCACTAGCGTCTTGATATTTTACTGCCACTGTGTTTATTTTGTGCACTCACTGCTTGGTCATTTTAGTGCCTAACACCCTGTTTCATGAACTGGTTAAAGAATATGCAGTGACCTTGATTTGATGGTTACTTGAAATCTAAATGCAGATCCATTTTCACCTCTCTTTGTCATGTGTATGGATGGCAAATAGCAGCAACCTACCTCTTTCATGTTAACTCATGTGTGCATGTGCATGCATGCATGTTAACTCAGATGAAAAAACAGCTTGTTCATTAATGTAATCGAGCAGTTTCAAATTCAGCCTGTAATATCTGGCCATTTCCAAATCAAGGTGTACTATTTGACTTCTGCAGTGTTGTGAAGGTTTTAATATTTTATACTGCAGCACCCAGTTTTGTAATTTATAGGTTCCAAATAACTTTGCTGTTATTTCTTGGCCAGTCCGCTTGTCAATGGGCATTAAAGGGCAACAATAAGGGAAGTGAGCGGTTCACTACACTGGCAGATTAGCCATTGAAAACTCTACCACCAATGTCTTTTCTGCACATTAAGATGACTCTGTTGCCAGTTAATTCAGCCGCAGGCACACCTCCAGCAATTACACAAGTTGGTGAGCCAATAGCTTTACTATAGATATCTGATCTGAGCATGCTGTTTATGAACTATAGATTCATTGTCAGAAGCAAAAGCAGAAGTCCTGATTGCTGGTCAAATCAAAGTAAATCATGCCTGCATAATTATTTTCATAACACCTTCACAATTTAAGCTATTGCTGCAATATTTTATTTTATGATTATTTTTACCCTTTCAATATTTCTTTTTATTGACTTTGTGAGCATTGAGTTTGCAAACATTGACTTTGTGAAGCATGAAAAAAACATTGATGAAGCATGAATTTTGGTTTTCAAGCAAGAAATGATTTTAGCTCCCATTCTCACAAATTATGGCCAACATCGTCTAGACACCGCAGCGAACCTGATGCTGAACATAAGGGCGAGCACTTTAAAAATATCCTCAAACTTTCATTCCGAACTGTATCCAACAGACAGAAACTTTGGCCCCATGTTGGATTCCAACAAGTGGCAACACTAACAGAATGGGTTCATTTCCCAATGCCTTACACCTCACACCAACCGTCACCGCAGCCTGTTGTGCTGGGTGTTTAACCGGTAGTAACCCCACCCATTACCTCCTCGTGGGAAGCTGCTCTGTCCAGCTCTAGTCCGGGCAAGCAGTAATGGCTTATCACGTGCGCTGATCGTGCGGGCCTGGAGGAGAGCAGAAGCTATCGGAGTTCTGGACAGAGGACCCCACCCACGAGTACCAGTCTCCTGGTCACCCTTTCTAATAAATATTTTTCACCACTGCCACCTCACGCTGTGTATTGGATGCCATCATCTGTGTCATCTGTCATCCATTTGTTCTGTGCCTCGAATGTTTATGAAGGCCATTGAAGAGCAGGCAAGTGCTGTGGTGCTTCAAACTGTGAAAGGGACCTTATGAATGCAGGAAGAAGCATTGAAAGTGATGCTGAGTACAAAAAAAAATGGCTGAGGCTTAGCTAATGTTAAGCCTAGTCAGATGCGAAGCATATTGATGGCTAGGCTTGGTAATACATGGCTTTCCTTGGTTGAATACTTGGTTAATTTAGTACAACCACTAGAAGCCTTTGTCGTGGGGGAAGACAATGGCATGGCTACAGCGGAACGCCGACTAACCCCGAGACGCGCGTTGGGTGAGCGCCTGGATTGCCATGGAAGCCGCGTCCGCCTGCCCGGTGGAGCGATCGTTTCACCTACACCGAGTGTGAACGCGCGTTCGAAATGCGCGGGAGTGTGACGTCACCATACCACGTGATTCACACGGCGTGCAACCACAGCGACGGCACAAGTTGGAGCCCCGTTTCTCTACTGTCGTGACGTCATCGTGTCACGTGGTGTGACGTCATGTATCACGTGATTTGGAGGCGCATAACCACGGTGAAGGGCTGAAGTGGTAGCTAAAGTAGTATGCTTCGCATAAAAAAAGAAGCAGCTGAACTTGGTGGCATCAGCTTCATCGCATGTCCTCATGCTCCTCTACGTTGCCATCCTGTGGCCATTGCCCCCCTTCTTTTGTTTTGCTTTTGTGCCAGATCTCTTGCTCCTTCCCCTTCACCGGCACCTCCTTTTGGTCTTGTTTTTCCTTCTCTTTTGTCCAGACCCAGTAGTTGCCGAGGTGCCAGAAAATCTGCCGCCAGCCAAGTACTCCACAACGTATGAAGAGCTGCGCAGGAGGAACAGGGAAGAGTACGAGAGACGCCTCTCTGCACCGCCGCCTGCTTCGCACCTGCCGCCTCCGGCACTGTCGCAGCCACCTTTGGCTCCTCAGTCACCCACACAGGCTTCTCAGGAGCTGGACGAAAGGCCACACAGGGGTTACCCTTTGAGGCCACCCTCCACTGAGCATGCACCCACAACTGGCAGGCCTGGTGAGTCTGGCCTGGCTGCTTTTGTGGAGCCTCGGCACTTTCCTAGTCTTGTCTCGTTGCAAAGCTGTGCAGCTAACTTCAAGGCTTGTTTTTTAACCAATGCAGTTACGCTCTTCCTTCTTCAAGGAGGCTGTGCGAATTTTGTGGCCCCAAAACAAGCATGTCATTTTAACTTCACGGTGTTATTCACCTAGTCTTGGTCATTTGGGCGTCCCCAGTGCCTGTTAGGGTGCTGAAATTGCACTGTCTGTTTCAGGGTATTCAAGAAGTCAGTGTTTTACCACTGATGTTGTTTTATCTTTGGCAGCAGGAACATGCACATATTGATTTTTCAATTTGCAGTGTACGCAAAGGGAGTAATTTATTGCTTCAGTACTCTGAAAACATAGGAAATATTTTAAATCAGCTGTCTTGCAACAGCCGATACATACGAGTAGGCATTGTCAGATTAAGCTACCAAATTGTGTACAAAACAAGCGTAATGCTGTTCACTGTTTTTTTTTTTTTAAACGTTATGAGAAAGAGGCTTAAAAGAATAGAACCTTCTTTTGGTCCTACTTGTGGTGGCAGTTCTGTGTCTGTGCACTAGAATGGGATGTGAAACGAATATTATATAACCACAGAATTTTTTTGTATCCATCATAAGGAGTAGATGTGCCTTAATATCAGGAGCAGATTGGTACAGCGG
The DNA here is from genome assembly GCF_055824585.1 of Amblyomma mixtum. Lineage (NCBI taxonomy): Eukaryota > Metazoa > Arthropoda > Arachnida > Ixodida > Ixodidae > Amblyomma > Amblyomma mixtum. Next base: position 274,497,279 of record NC_143012.1, on the reverse strand, counting down.
AACACAAGATTGCGGTTGAAAGCCTCATAATGATTCGTCGCTCTGAACAGCCATTGAAAACATAACTGGCGTCAAGGTTGTTGTGACAAATAAAGCAGAACATGGTAGATGGTTACTGTACTTCCATGCCTCCACCTTGTTTTCTCGTAGGCAACTAATACAAATGTTGCAAGCGCAGTTTTTCAGGTGCCAGAAATTTGGGAATGTCTGATTTTCAACACCTCTGTGCCACCACTACCATCTCTGTGGATTGAATGTCCCAAACAGTGACCAGAATATTGGATGCGCTACATGTCGCCTCTTAGCTTTTAGGGAAGATCCGTGCAGCCACTAGTGTTGCGCGACATGGCGGAGCAAAAGGCTTTTGCGGACCAGTCTCACTTGGAAGTTGTTCTCCTTTGCTGTTTCTTCTTTCCATCCCACCAAACTTTGTCCCAAGCATTATCTATCAGACCCACACTGCAAATATGCCTTTCACCATAGACATGCACTTACCACATCGCATCTGTTCACCAGTATATGTGACATGCTCACGTGATGGGCCAAATTTCTTCTTTCATGTTTTGGTTTGTTGCACAGCACTCAATATTTGCAAGCTTTATCCACAGCAGCTCACCAGCCTTTGTCGTTTCATTCTTGTAGTCCATAGACTGTGTCAAGTGCAGACACCATTTTTGCTTAAGGGGGGAGCCCGGTCTTGAAAAGAAAATTTTATTAATGTAGTCATAGTTACGAAATTTTCTGGGCACATGTATTTTTGTGTACTTATTCTAGATATGTCATTTAATTTCATGTAATGCAGTTCCTTGAGCATTTACGAAATTTTTATGCAAGTGTTTTGCGAAGAGTTTTGAAGAAAATTTGCTGTGGGAAACTCGCTAAAATGTATGCCATTGGGTTCTCTTAATGCCAAAGAATGCAATAAGGGTAAAATTGTCATCCTGCCTATCATAGAGCTCGAGTTGCAGGGTACTGAAGCTGCCACTTCAGAAACAGCAATACAGACTTTTCTTCTCATTTCTGAAGCGACAACTTGAAAACCCTTTAACTTGAGTTCTGTGATAGCCAGGAAGACAATTTTACCCTTATTGCATTCCTTGGTGTCAAGAGAACCCAATGGCATATATTTCGGCAAGTTTCCCGCAAGAAATTTTCTTCAAAGCTCTTCACAAAATACATGAATAAAAATGACATAAGTGCTCAAGGAATCGCTTTACATGAAATTAAATGTCATATTTAGAATCGGCACACGAAAATACATATTCCTTGAAGATTTCTTAACTGTGACTTCATTTTTAAATTTTTTTCAAGACCAGGCTCCCCCCTTAAAGGCAAGGTGTAGCAGCTTTCCTTGGCTTAATCACTGTGCCAGAGAAATAAGTGTTGCCTGCTGTGATTCTTGACTGCTGACATAGGCGACAGCAGGAAAGAGGAGAGTGATGCATTACAAGCCTGGCTAAGGAAAGTGAGTCTCGCACTGCAGGTATAAATAGCTACTATGGAATTTGGCAGCTGTGGTGCTTCAGTCTCAATTACAGACAGTGCTGTTCCATCACACGCTGTGCTTAAGGTTGACTGCGCTTGCACCAGGGACAGCCAGTTAATTTTGAGGAGCTGCTGTGTGCAGCTGAGGCAGAAAATGCATATTTGATACAACCTCCAATCACAACTTTCAACTTTCGTTCATGGCAGAAGCCTCAAACTGATCTCGCCACACAGGCCGCACTGACAAACTTTACCTCCCATGGTACAGAAACAAGGAGGGGGGTAGGAGAAAAAAGGCACAGTCTTAAGCAAAAGCATGCAAGGAAGCAAAAGGCAGCAAAAGTAGCTTAGAACACAAAAATCCACCAAATAAGTGAAAAGCTCCATTGAAGCAGCGTGGCCCGTCAGTTACTTTTTTTCTTTTTTTGTGTCCTAGTTTTTTTCCTCCCGTAGTTCGAAGTTTCAAGGCCTTTCTCACAAAAAAAAAATGTGAGGAATGGCTGGATGTCAATGAATTTGCAGCTTTGGTTCAGCACAAGATAAAATAAGGGAAATAAGTTCAGTTAACAAAGAGGGTTCAACTTAAGGACAACACAGCGAGCTGTGGAAAGGAAAATGATAGGTGCAACATTAAGAGAGACGGGAAGATGGTAGAGTGGGTCAGGGAACAAATGGGGGTTAATGACATCCTAGTCGAAATCGAGAGGAAGAAAGGGGCTTGGGGAGGGCATGTAATGCGAAGGCATTCAAGGCAAGATAACCAAAGGCCCTTTTGGGTAACTGACTGATTTCCAAAAGAAGGCAAGCGTAGAAAGAAGTTTGCGGGGAGGGGGTGGCTGCCGCTGGCACAGGACAGGGGGAAGTGGAGGGAAAGTGGGCATAGTCAGGCTGTTGATGATGATGATGAAGAAGTTCAGTTCTTCCAGAAGAAGGGCTGACATGTTTAGGGCCAGCAGGTTGCATGTTTCAGACCCCTGTCTACAGTGACAACCCAGCACCTGCTGATATAAGGGCCGGCTTTGCTGCAAAAGCATAGAGGAGCAAGCAGCAACAAATACGGCAGGCTCCCTTCAAGACAAACTTGAAGAAACCATGAAAATTTGTTCTTCTCATCAGAAGTGCCCCAAAAGTGACATGTAAGCCTGCTAGATATGTAAGAATATATGCTACTACATGAAAACAATGAATGAAATGGCTGTGCCTTGAGAAGATGGAATGAGAACATTATTGCAGTATAGATGAAGCAAAGTCATGTCATCCTGCTTGGAAAACAGCAGTTTTTTTTTCGCTCTCTCTCTTTCACAACCACTGCTGTTTGTATTCTTTTTCCTTTTTTTTCCCCCCCACTGGCTACGAATGTTTCAAAGGTTTCCAGGTGGCTAGCCATGGAGTGCATGCTGACAGTCTTTTTCTCCATCTTGCTGTTCTCAATTCTTCTTCATCCCGGCTGTTGCAAGATGTACGAGCAAGTGCACCACGTGTCTTTTCATCCTCCGCAAGCAACGCGTACGCAGCACGGGTATCCGGCCATCCCAGCAAACCAAAAACCTCTCAGAGACGTCTCTGAGAGGTTTTTGGTTTGCTGGGATGTCAGATCTCTGCACCGTGAACATGCTTTTTGCGATGTCACTTCAGTTGAAAATTCGGCTCACATCTACGAGTAGGTGCACTCCGTCCTCCCCGCATGCACATGAAAGCACTTCTGCCAGGAAGCTTCCTTACACCTTTGCGCGAAGGTGCAGGAAAGCACATTTTTCTTTTCTTTTTTTTTTGTTTGTGTGTGTTTGCCTGCTTTCCTCGAGAGTGCCATGTGAACGTTTTCTGCAAGTACCGTTACGCATTGTCGCCATAGTTTGCGGTCAGTGCGAAAGTTTGTCTTAACCGGAGGACTCACAAAGCTGTTCGTCTTAAGTGGTTTTTTTTTTTTAGATAGAATCTATGGGAACTAACCAAATTTTTTTACGTTGTTCGTCAGATGCGGGATTCGTCCTAACCGAGTTCGTCTTAGCGGGAGTTTACTGCTCATTTTTCTAGTCGCTTCCAGACTAAAGGGAAAATAAATGAATTCATAACAGTGTGGCAAAGTGAAGCTTGCAGATCAGTCACCTAAAGTAATGTGTCTTTTTGTCAACAGGCAAGAAGAACAAGTACGGCGACTCATGGGAGGAATAAGCACTTTTCACCTGCCTGAAGTTGCTCCTTTCTAAGTACAAAGAAAAGGGACTTGGAGAGCATCTGGCAATAGTATGCTTTAACCGGGAGTTTAGTAAACATGGATTGTTCATACACTGTGTCTCATGCACTTTCCTTTGTGGAAAGTACTAAATAGCTGTTGTGAACTTAATAGCATTGAATGTACTTTGTTTTGATAGAAGTTGAGAACGCTGCTCCTGGCATGAGGTGGCAAACCCAACTTCAGCCCACAGAGGAATGGTTCAGCCAGCCAAGTAGACCGGTGTGGAAGTCTATCACGAAGTCCAAATGGAGAGCCCCATCACATGAATTACATTGTTTACCTCATCGAAATATAACTCTGCTAAAGTTTTCAGTTACTATAAACCTTTACAGTGAGGTTTAAGGGTGCTGCAATGTTCAAGGCTAGACTGTGGGAGGCTGGAGAGTTGAAGCATGAAGCTCTCACACCCTCTCCCTGCAGCCCCAAACTACCAAAGAACCGTGAAAAGGCCTATGCGTGTCACAAAAACTATGTTGTCACATTTGGTCTGTACATCCACTATTTGATGTCACTTTGCTGTTGGCAGCTGCATTACTAGGTTGGAAGATTAACAAGACAAAACCACATTTAGAGTTTTGTGACCAACCTTATCACTTGTTAACAGATTCTGTGTGGTGACCAGTGTCTGCAAAATGAGCAGTGAAAAGGAGAAAATGCATTGCAAATTTGACAGGCAGACGGGGCACTGACATCTGTAGATGCAGTATTGGCTGTATTGAAGCATGGCAGGCAACGGTTATGCAAAACACACTTTAATTGGTTTCACTTCATTTCTTCTCGGGACAAGCAGATGTAGGCTTAAGGGAAGGCAGGGAACTGCTCGATGATGAGGATGACAAGCATTACTGCAGCTGGAACCAGTGGCACAGACTTGATTGCTCTCCCTGTGTACAGAAAAACATGTGCACACATAGGAGGTGAGGACCAGGCTTTGGTGTGTGTCACTAATGAACAAAAGTACATGTGGACTGCAGTTTGCTCCGTTATGACTAAAACATTGCACACATAACTCCCAAGCATGTTGCCCTGTTCAGGGCTGAATGAATTTCAAGGATTGAATCGCAAGCAAGCAGGGCTGGGCAAGATTCTTGAAAAAAGTGTCTTCGATACCGATACCTGATGCTGTCAAAAATTGTATTTCCGATACCTATACAAGATACTGAACCAAAATTGATTTCCATTACTGGTTTTGGTTCATGTTGTTTAGCGTCCGAAAGTGACTCAGCTATGAGGGACGTAGTGAAAAGCTCCGGAAATTTCGACCATCTGGGGTTCTTTAACGTGCACTGACATCGCACAACACACGGGCCTCTAGAATTTCGCCTCCATCGAAATTCGACCGCCGCGGCTGGGATCGAACCCACGTCTTTTGGGTCAGTAGCTGAGCACTATAACCACTGAGTCAACACGGCGGATCAATTTCAAATGCATATTCTCGATACTGTATCATCAATACTTCGATACACCACTGAGATCACCATAATAAAGCTGGCAGTTTGCTATGTTACAAAATTTATCTTTGGTTTTTGTAATTTTTTTGTTCATTTGATATAGCTTACAAGGGGGGACCCCAAAAAAAACGGATTTTTTCTATAAAAACTTTGTTTATTAACTCTTGCAAAAAATTCCTTCAGTCACCTTCAAAGGTACTCTCCATGAAATGCGATGCACTTATCAAGTCTTTTTTCCCACTGTTTGAAGCATCTCTGGAACTCTTCAACGTTGATATCGTCCAGTGCCCTTTGCGAAGCTCTTTGTACGGCCTCCACATCACCAAAACGCTTCCCTTTTACACTTTTCTTAATTATCGGAATGAGAAAAAAGTAGAACGGGGTAGGTCTGGTGAATATGGAGGGTGGGGAACGACAGTCCATCCCCGAGAGGCCAATTAGTGGGTTACTCGTAAGGCCGTGTGTGCGGGGGCACTGTCGTGATGAAGGAACCAGTCACCTGATCGCCAAAGTTCCGGGCGTTTCCTCCGCACATCCTCTCGCAGACGTCTTAAAACTTCCAAATAAAAGTGCTGGTTAACAGTCTGGCCAAGGGAACAAATTCTTGGTGCACAATTCCCCAAACATCAAAAAAGACAATGATCATTGTCTTCACATTCGACTTCAACTGTCTTGCTTTTTTTGGTCTCGGAGAGTTGGCAGACTTCCACTGGCTTGACGCTTGCTTAGTTTCTGGGTCATACCCGTAATACCAACTCTCATCACCTGTAATGACTTTGGTCAAGAAGTTTGGATCACTTTCAATCTCTTTTTTTAAATCCCGGCTCAAATTCAATCGAATGTTCTTTTGATCCTGTGTGAGAATGCGAGGAACAAATTTAGCGGAAACACGTCTCATTTGCAACTGCTTTGTCAAAATTCGCTGAGACGAGCTGCAACTCACACCTTTCTGAAATTTGGTCGATCGTGGAACGACAATCTTCGTTCATTTCTGCCGGATTTTTTCAACGTTTTCTTCGTTTCGAGACGTTGAAGGACGCCCAGAACGAGCATGGTCTTCAACATTCATCTCACCACGTTTGAAGCGCCCAAACCACTCAAAAACTTGTGTGCTGCTCATAGCATCCTCTTTAAAAGCCTTTTGCAACATTTGGTAAGCTTCTGTTGCTGATTTTTCAAGCAGGAAACAAAACTTCAAACGCACTCTTTCGCAGGCCGAAAGATTTCACAGGCGGAACAAAATCACTGCAAGCGAAACACAACACTACGCTCAAATGATTACCTACAAACTTATGTCGTCTGCACAGCTGTTTCGTGAAGGTCTCTACTAACCCCATCTAGCAGTAAAACTCTCTACTACGTCTACGAATGGCAGCGCGCTCTCAGTTCGGTTTCTTTTGGGTCCCCCCTCGTATGTATTTGAAAAGATCTGAATGAATGCGGCCACCCAGCTGTTGGCACAGCTGGTTTTGTTAAAACTTTAGCATTGGTATGAAGCCAGGGTGACACTGAAACAATTGGTTCCATAAGCAGCCTAGCAAAATCTTTTTATAAAAGGTATTCTTCTTCGTAGAGAACTTCACTACACACGAATGAACGTGTAACTTTTTAGTGTGAAAGCATTATTGGCCTCATAATCTGGAATGCGCGATGTGTGGTGAAGCCTCTAAAGTTAGTCAGTCACATGATGTGGGAAATGGCGAGAAATTAGAGATTTTCAGTGAGGGTGAACTTGGCCAGCCTGCAGAAATAAAATAAATAGTAGTATTGCTGCGACTGGGTTTCGCACCCATGGCGGCACAAACAGATCAGCCTTGCTGGCCACTGCACGAGAGCAATATGCTATCACCACAACCGATCACGTCTCATATTAAACTGCAACATACTTTTGCGCTTTGCATTACACGTCGTCATCTTCGTCAACTGCTGTCTGTGCGCAAGTTGCGAAGGGAAAGGAATCGTGCTTTCAGTCACGTTTTCGCGTATGTGGCCTTGGTGTCCAGCTGCAAAAACCTACCATCGCACAATGTTTCTAGCAATTCTAAACCACGAGCAATTTTTTCTGATGCTCTTCATTTGTTAACGCAGTATTTGCCCCTTGTCTCTGCCTTTGCCCTGTGCTAAAAGGTGTAAGCTCCGTGCACTTGGGAAAACCAACCAGTGATTTCCCTAGCCCTATGTTTGACAGTCATTTGAAACTGAGCATTCTTCATAAAGGTTAGAAGGAAAGTAATCAATAAAAGGGCTGAAAGTTTTATTAGCGAAAACATATCTTGCGAATCTCTGTTATTTAGATGTGTTTTACCCAGCAGTAGTAAGTAACAGCATTTCCCCAAATCACCAGTCCAAAAGAGCTGCGTGATGCAGCCATGTTTTATGCAAAGCAAATGAGAATAGCTTTCTGCAGAAACAGACGAGCATGTTGCCGTGTTGCATTTTATGAAGGTACCTTTTTTTTTTCAGTGGATAAGAGTGAAGCATAGCCTTGTCGACTCAAGGATCCACAAAGGTATAGCTGAACTCAAGTTTCACTAGTGCCTCTTGAGAAATACGGCTTATTTTAGCATTGCTCCTCCAAACGAAAAGAATGCATCCACCGATGCATTTGACTCTGCCAGCACTGGTGACCCCATTGTCCACATGTGGAATAGTGTGTGACCTTTATCGTGCCTTCAAAGTAAACGGCAGTTGTTTTGTAAGCTCCTGAGCATGAAGGCAAAAGTCTTTCATTTCTATTTGCAACCACTGCAACTTGAAACAGGGATGATGGGGAGTTGTTTATATCGCAACGGTGAGCCTGTCTTCGCGTCCCTTCTGTCAGGGGGTGTGCAAGTGCAACATACATCGAATATGTTCTGGAATGAACATATGCATCCAGAGCATCGAATGCTCTGGATTTCATGGCTGTGAATTGTACGGCCTGCCTACCGACTGGTGGTCGCAACACGACAAAGCCAGCGAGCCGCGGTTCCTTTCGTACTTCGTGTACTAGGCGCTCTCTATCCTTGCGCGTCTCGTCTTGGACGTTGAAGATGAGGTTGCTAAGATTAGCCAATGCATTGCTAACAGCCGCCATGACAGTTGTGAATTCCTGCCGCCCTGTAGTTATCGCCTGATCTTCGTCTGTTTGCGGGTTAGTGTTGTTCTACCTTGTTTTTTTGGACTTTTGTTCGTCTATGAGATCGTTTAGTTTGTCTCAGCTCGGCGTTTTCTGCCCTGAGCGTCTGCGAAGCTTAACATCTTAACCACACGTCAGTGGCACAAGCAGCAACACCGCGCTTTCTCCTCACCGCACTTTAGGTCAACAATGTGCCTTCTTTAATTTTTTTCGGGTGCCATAGCGCAGTCTTGTTATACAGCGGCAGCGCAGCGCGATCGCTGCCGGATGACCCGAGACGGCCGGGAAGCCCAGCTGCCTGCGCTGACCTGAGCGACTCCATCAAGGCACCGTCCTTGGATGTCTTGGGACGCTGGGTCTGCTTACGCATGGAAATCAGCGTGGAGTCCTTTATCTTCGATGAGTGGAAAGTTGTCTTCAGGTTATCGAATGTCTATTTCAGCCCACGCCATTGTTGTGGGGTCGTAGCCGCATTGGGTAGTGGTCGCCGTAACGCGGTGGCTTCGGAAAGTTCCCGCGCCGACGGAATCGAGGCTAACCTTTGTCAGGCTTAGCATTCCGCGGCGTGGCTATGATGAAAAATTGCCATAAAACAGCAAGTTTCGTGCCTAACTGCTCGGGACCAGTACCAGCAGGTTCCTCTCAATGTTGGGAAGGTGACAGTAACGGTTTCGGTGAGGTCGCACAAAAAGTGGGGAAAATAGCAGGAGCCGATACGCCGCACGTCTCGTCGCTCCGCGCACTCGAGCCACCCCGACTATTGGCACAGCGGAGAGTGAATCGTGCCCATAGGAGGCAAGATTAAAGCCGGGGTGCGATACTACGGGCTCTGTGGAGGAATTGAATGTCCACAACCACGCGCTGCATTGTCTGCACAGGGAGATGACAGACAATGAGGGACAATGGCATTCCTCTCCACGCAGGTGGAGTAAAGTGTGGCGAGGTGATGAGATCGGGACGCACACTGAAAACCACAATGGCGCGGCTGTGTCTCGGAACTCACAAAGTACAGTTTCCTCGTCTTACGGACTTTCCAGCAGGCCGGGCACAAGGCTTCGCTCCGAATGAACCGTTCCACTCCGAGTGTCAACCGTATAGCGCCACACATTTTCAAAAAGTGGATCCCAAAAATTGTCATGGGTAGGGCGGGAAAGAATGATGAGTTCCACTTGAAAAACGGCGGCACCCAATGACACTTTTACACCACAGACTCCCACAGGACGCAACGATTCGCCGCTCATTCCACAAAACGTTGGCGCTTGTTCACATTGAAACTTAACTTTGCGTCCCAGCAAGCGCTTAAACCCTAGACTCATCACAGAAACTATTGCACCCGTATCGACAAGCGCCTATGTAAGAACACCATCGACAGACACATTTCTTTCGCATTAAAACGTGCTGAGGTTTATAAGCACACAACTGACGTCCAGCGACCTCAACTCCGTCGGTCGCGCTGGCGTTTTCCGGATGAGGAGACGAGGCGTGGTGACGGCCAGCGCATAAGGTGGGTCGGAGGAGGAGTCACGCTGCGGTCCTGTGCCGGAGAAGGAGTCCGAAAGCTGGAATGCCAAAGGACCGCTGCAACAGCCGATTGGGACCACGAGTAGGTTGGCCGCTCAGTGAAGGTCGTGGATCAGTAGCGGGATGGTCGGCAGCGAAGGCAAACCCGATAGATGTTGCCAGGATTGCCACACCGGCAGCAAACTGCCGGCGTACGGACGAAAGTTCGCGCACTGAAGTCGTCAGCTTTGTCTGGATCCAGAGGCAAGACATCTTGCCGTGTATCAGCTTCGTAAATGGTAGGTAGCCGCCCCCTGTAGCGCACACGTTCTTCCTGGTGCGAGCGTGGGGCGTGGCGCGGTCGGGATTTATTGAAGCGTGCAACGCCTCTATCACAATTGCACTTCCATGCGTGTACACCTGTGGCAGAAGTAACCTTTCGCTTTGCACTGTATGGGGTATTCTCTGAGGCTTTGTATATGTATTTACTACAAAGATTAAAATCCAGGTGCAGCATTAAGCCATTTTTAATGTGGATGCATCCACGATAATTTTCAGAAGTATGCGAATAGTTACACGAAAGGTGTTTCAACATTGAGAACATGAAGTATATAATAACTGTGACCGAAAATTACATGTCTGGATGAGTGGAAAATGCCTACAATGGAAAATGCCTACATATGGCTGAATGGCACGCTTTTCTTAAGGCGGTAATATCAGTTAATACAAAGTAGTTTTGAGCCTGGTGGCCAATGAAATGTACTAGTCAGGATACGCAGCGAACCGTATAGCAACCGCAGAGCAGTTTGTGCATGTCGTGCTGTATAATTTTTTTCATGTATGGTGGGCAGCAGGTTGGGTGTGAATGAATTACTTCGTGCAGCCAACACATTACTGTAGCACGTCGAGCTTCTACTATGCTGGAATGATTTGTTGCCTGTCGCAGTTAAAGGGACACTGAGGAGAGCACTATTAATATATTTTTTATAGCAAAATCCGATAGTTTGGCATGTCATGGCTTTGTTGCCACTTGGCCGGCAGCGAAAAATGCATTTATTTCTAAGAGATTTGGATTCGAAGTTGAAAAGGTTTTTCCCGCCGCTGTGATTCAAACTTGGGATTCGGCTATGACGACAGAGGACTAAGTGACGTGAAACATGACGTGACATGACGTGATGCAGACTCCGTGATTTCTGGCGTCCAGCAGTGCGGCCTAGCAGCAGCTGAAAAGAAAGCTACCGCCGGCCGCACGTTGAAGGCATCTATCGGCTATTGCGGCCGTCGCTACAGTTGCTTCGCTTACGTTTGCACCGGCGTTTTGCGAGCGTTACGATGGATCTCGTTCTCGAAGTCGTCAACGAAGTTCTCGCAAATAGACACCTTTAGCATACCGTGTACCTTGATACCGCTAGCGGAATACCGGGAGCCCGCCTAACGCCGGCGAGCAGGCGCTGATTGGTCCCGATGCTTCAGGCGAGCGCGTAGCTGCCCGGCACGTGGCGCCATCTGGCGACGTCAAGGAGATTTGCGCATGCATTGGCTGCGCCTCAGTGATTTGTGCTTCTCGTGTCCTAGCGTTGCTAGAACCATTGGTTCTAGCAACACTGTTTTGTTATATGACGTCATGACGCTTGTACTTGCGAGTTTGGCCTGTGGCGGCGATACCTGTATTTTGGTTCTTGCTCTTTTCTACGTTACAAGAGCTTTGTTGTCAGTATGAGTGGCGTTTTTGTAATCAGGAGCTGGTATTCTGTCGATACAAGCCAACTTCAATTTCTCCTCAGTGTCCCTTTAAGTTTGCGCGACATTCTAAACACGGTCGGTTTGATATTAAGGAAAACGCGTGCTTTCTTCCAGGCCAGTCTTTCACTGGTTTCAGTCAAAATGCACTTCGGGATACACGTCATTCACCATAGGTCTTGCATGTATGACCTAAATTTTAATCCAATTCGTGTAGCAGAGGGCTCGAAATTACTTTCGACCACTTGAGTTTTTTTTTTTTCACATACATAAACCTGAGCACATAAACATTTTTTTCTTGTGACTCAATCGAAGTTTCCGTATTGGCACCTGGACCATATCCGCTTACTCTTGCTCAGTAGTAGTACAGAGGCTAGAAGGTTTTCCTAGTGTCGTGAACGGCCGCCGTTTCAAGGGGCCCCTGTGAAACCGGTTTGGATGCACAGCGTAGGTGACGCTGCAGCTGCCAGGCGTGCGGCTTTTGGCGCGCTATGCAAGCCGCGCCGTTCGCCCAGCCAGTTGGCAAGTGCGCGCGGGCGATTTGTGACATTGAAGGTGATGCCACACATCACGCAATCACATGTGCATCCAAACGCATTCGAAAAAATGCGAGTAAACCTTGCATTTCAGCTGTTAAGTCAGGAGGTACTAAAGGGTATTTTCTTTTACCGGGACCATTTGCAAAGGGACAACGTCGGAAACATCGAACCGACAGAACGGTTTGTAAACCTAATGGAAAGACTAATTTTTATAATGTCATCTAGAATCCCATCAAAAGGCCTTCGTGCTGTTTCAAGAAGTGCACAGTTTTTGAATGAGTTCATTGTTTTTCTCAAGGAATGGGAGGAACATGCTGCACAGTATGGTGGCGGCTTTTTAAGTGCAGGAACTGCCCTTGGGCTGCGTGTAACGCTGCAAAGCACACTGTCGCTTGTAAAATACCTGATCACGTCGCTGCAATACAAGTACCTGTTGACTACAAACCTAAGCCAAGACAGGATGGAGAATGTATTTGGGATTGTGCGCCAGTGCTTCGGTTGCAATGATCATACTGTGGGGCAGTTTTTGATAATTATCAACAACCTTTCTACAGCCTCGCAAAGCCTCCAAAAGGAGCAAACGTACCTGCAGAAGTCGTGACTGCCCTCTTGCAACCATCTGATGTTCCCAAAGAAAAAAATGAACGAATGACTGAACTTGTCGATAATTTACTGGATGGCGGAAACTTGGCTTCTGCTGCAGAGCTGCTCGAGGAGCACAGCAGCCTGAGCGATCATCAGGGCTGTGTAGACAAAAAAAGTGACAGCAGACTAATTTTTTATGTAGCTGGGTATGTTGTAAGAAAAATCCTTAACAGATTTCCTTGCCCCGAATGTGCAACTTGTTTCAGCACTTCGCCTTTGCAAGCCGAGTCAAACAACAATGCCTCACTTACTCGAAATTTTGACCATGGAGGCTTAGTTTATCCATCAAGGCCAATTGAACAGCTCATAGCTAAGCTTGAGGACGCATTTACGGTGTTTTTCAGCCGCAATGAGCTACACGCAGATAGCATGGTCAGCTTTCTGCATTTTCTTCAGGGACGTGAGCTTCAAGGTGTGGGCTGCGCGGAGCATGGACGTCGAATTACGACAGAAGTGGTCAAGTTTTACGCCTTGACTAGGATGCATTTCCTTGTAAAGTCGGTAAACAAAGAGCGCGGCGCGCAGCGAGAAAAGAAAAAGTTGCTGAAAATGAGCTAGGCGCTGTGAGTAGCCTCGCACAGGGCACTTCGCACAAAAAAAGGCATTAGTACATTGTTGTCATGGAACCTTGTGTAATAAAGACGTTCGACCCTGCAATTTGTGCCGCTTCCTTTTCTCATTTCGGTATCATGTACAAAATGCGTTTTTACGCTTCTTTACGGCGCAGTAGGTGAGGCCCGACGTGACGCTTGCATTCGCTCCTGCCACGGCACACTGTCGGTGTTACAGCTAGTCCGTGTCGAATCTAAATGAGAAGAGAACCTATGCCAGTGTTTGCACCGTCTTTAACACTTTAACGCCTTGTCAAAGCAGTGATAGCAACCCACACACGATCAACCGACTGAACCAGCGAGCACTACCCATAGGGGCTTCTTGCGCCCGCCCGCACGCCAGCGGGCGGCAACGCCATCTGCCTTGAGCATAGCAAGTTATTTCAGCTGCGCCGGCCCGGTCGCGACACTAGGAAAACCTTCTAGCCTCTGTAGTAGTAGAACGCCGCCGCCACGGTGTACAGTACGGTCCATTGTTAAAGGGAACATGCGATCACGTGCCCTCCGCGCTTCACGAAGCCCTACCGCCTAGATGCGGCGAGAATGGGCGGCATCAGGCGCATGCGCGGAATGACCAGTCCTCAATGTTACTGTGCATGCGTCTTGTCCCGACGATTCCCACAAGTTCTCGTCGGCAGCGCTCCGCGAAGCGCGGAGGCCACGCGATCACATGTTCCCTTTAACAGTGGACCGTACTGTACATTGAGGGACACATTGATCACCTAAGAGAACTGTCGAAGACCGGAGCACGTTTCTCATTACTCTTACGCTGCAGCGCTGTTGTCAACTTCGAGTAGTAGTTCTGCGACTCGCCGTGATACGACGACGACCGCTTTATGTTTGATGAGAGCCCGAATGCGGCATTACGTACCGCGCGACAAGCATCTCAACGTTAGCGCAGCCCTTTTTCAAAGTAGACGTCAATAATATTCTCGGTCCAAAACGCGCACGGACCTCTACAAATTAGATCCGCAAAAACGGTCACTCCATGCGTTGCCACACGACACATGTGCTATTAATATTGCAGTTTCTTTCATCGCTGTAGCATTTGCATCAGCAGTGTTACGAAAGTGAGCATATACTACATTTCTCTTCTATTGACTATCGTAGCGCACAAGATGTGCACAGTGTCGCGCACTACTGAAGCGGAATGCAGCGGTAGCGATTGCGCTAAAAATTGTGATCGGCGTTTTTATAGGAACTTGCGGTGAGAAATACGCATTCTGTATGACTATAGAGTTTTCATTTTATTTATGCTCCCACATGCATCGGTGAAATCACCAGTGGAATGTAGTTGACCACTATGGGATGATTTACACGCCAGCCTGGCGAAAAGCAAGCCATCCCCGTCAACTACCACGTTTATACAATCTAGTATATTCCAATGCATGGAGCCTGATGCACGGTATACATCACTGGAGTCACACGATCACACGCGTGCTAGCGCATGAAAGATACGCGCACTTTCCCAATTCACACACTCGTGTCATTGTTTCGCCCCAGCTAGCACATACTTCAAACAAATGACGACCTCCTTTAGTATATCGTTTCGCAGTACAGGGGCAAGTGTGCTGTTTTCTCTCAGCGTGGCCCCGGGTTCGAATCTCACTTGCGTCTATTGACTTTGTTATGTATTTATAAGTGTATATTCGGTTAGATCGCGTTCCCGGCACACTTCACAGACTCCAAGGCCCGTTTACACGAAGCAAACAGTATAGTTCCCAGCGTTGTCTTAATCGCAGTTTAAAGCCTCCGTTGGTTTTGAGGAAAGGAAAGTGAGTGGATACCTCAACCGCGCTGTGCGTGGTGGGGGTGTCCACCCAACGCGGTGCGCGGCCGCCTCGTAACCCTTATTTAGCTTATAATATTAAATGGCTTGTGCAAAGCTATTACAGCTTTCGCTGTAAAAATTCGCTTGTGGGCCGCATAAGCGTGGTGCCGCTAAGCGAGCGGAGGGGTTAGTAAGGCGGAAAATTTAAAACGTTTCGGCCGCAGAAAACTGTCGCGCTTATTTACGTGCACGCTTAGACTCTCGACCGCATAGAAAGTGCGCCGTTTAAAAAAAAAGATTGTTTGCGCTGCGCGCCGGAAGCACGAACTGCTTTGAAGCGCCCTAAATTTGACACCGAATCCCGCGTCGATGGCGCGCGGTATGTGCGGTAGTTGACCGAGAGTGCACTAGAGTTGGTGCTGGGGACGTGGATGGAGACGTTTCGGTAGTCATCGCGACGGTACCAAGGTGACGGCCGCAGCTTGTGGTCGCGTGGCAATTAATGGCGACACCCCTCACTGCCACCAAATGTTACGGGGATGTCTCTACAAAGAACTGTGGAGCGCTGGCGAGAACTCAATGAGTTAAGGCTTGAAGAACACTTATGCACACCAACTCTCAGTGCCATGGTCTTCAAGAGCAGAGACAGTCACTTCGACGCCAGGAACCCGATCCTAATTCGATCTATACCTTCAAAGATATTACAACCTATATCAAGACAGGCATCGCCTTTACCTTCGCCCATGTAAAGGCCTGAAGAAGGCGGATGAGCGGCTCCTTCTCCGCCTTCTCACCAATACATTTCTGTGCCCGGCAGCACTAAAACATTTTGACCCCTCCTTTAACGGCAGCTGCCCGCACTGTAGTGCGATGTCTTCTGACACCTATCACATGGTGTGGGCCTGCCCCTCCAACCCGGCTATTGCCCCCATCCCCAACCCAACCCGGGAGGACTGGGAGGCGACCCTGCTCGGCTGCCACGACTTACAGGCCCAACAAGCCCTAGTCGGGCGCGCCCGGGCGGCGGCCACCGCCACTGGGGTCCCATACTAGGGACCTCCACCTACTGTTTGTAAGGATCAACCCCTGATCCAAACATACCTCCTGTCCCTTTTTAATAAATGTTTTCACCACCACCACCCACTGGTGGCATTATGTACAATTTTTTGGCGTTCCAATTACTATCCATATATGTTCGAAACACGGCCCTTCGGTTGCTGTTTAATTAACGCTCCACAGATACAGGCCAAGCGCGCACCGGCAAATGTCCCTAAAAGGAGGCCCTCCGTCCAATATGGTGTCGACTGATTGTCATGAATTCAATTCAATTCAATTCATTCATCGCAGGTGGCTGCCAGGGGCGAGGGGATTAACCACGACGTGATGGTCATCAGTCGACACCATTGCTCTAGAAGGGGGCTTCTTTGAGGGGCATTTGTGGCTGCGTTCTCGAGTTGCATCCGACTAAAGCAGGGGTTTCAGACTCATATTGCTATGCGGGCCGCATTGAAAATTTTTTTTCCCCGCTGGCCGGAAGCCTGAAAATAACAACAAGAGAGGGCACAATGGCAATTTTAGTGCTCTAGCATTCATAGTGGTCATTCCCCGCACTTAGTCGTTGTGTGTTTGTCCGTCCGAAGCCGGTTGTGTGGCAGGTTGCTCACCTGCGCTCCGCATGGTGGGCAACCTACCAAAATATATATTTATGTACATATATGCTTAAAAAAGTCTTTTTTCAAAAAGTCTGATATTTTAATAAAATACCAGTGACTGGTATTTTTTATCCCATTTGTGACATGCGTTGTACGTGACTAGACAGTGTAGCTGTTTTGCGATTGCATGCCACTCTGAATCGTTGCCCTTTCGTGTGGTTTTATTCATTTATTGAATGTGTACATACGGAGGCTACGCATATCATCCACAATGTAGCTTCGCATCGTGTCCCCATTTTTTTTTCTTGCACGCACCGTTTTCGCACGCGTGCACTCCGTATTATTCTGCATCTTGTAAGTTTGACGTGTATGTTTTCTTAGTGTTTTAGGTGACCCCTGATACATAACTTTAGCGCTTTTCCGAATGCATGATTTCGCCCGATTTCAGCTTTCTTATATGCTTCGTCATTGGTGCAGATAGTGATATCATCATATAAATTTAAGAGGCTGCCCGCAGCTCAGTTTCTTCAGACGAAGACCGGTCGCCGGCCGAAACGTCAACTAACAGGCGGTAGCTCAATTAATCGTGAGAGGCTGCTCGGGAAAAGCAACCTGGGTCGCAACATAACCCATGCAACTCGAGTGCCACCGATAGCCTTTCTATTTAAGCCTTTGGAACCATCTTTCAAAGATGGTTCGAAAGGCTTAAATTCCACCTTTGAACTTTGATGCAACAAAAGTATACAATTTCTTCACATAAAAATTTTTTGCCACCTGAGCTGGATGTTCAATCCCAGATCGATAAAGGCACTTCCCCCGTACAGCACTGCTCACTCGAACATAATCTAAAGAGGGGAATGCAAGGAACTTTCTCAATGCTTCTTTGGAAAAAACGTGTCAACACCAAATGAATGGAAGCGTTAAACTCCAAAGTGAGCGTTTACGCATGCCAGGCTTCCTCGCAGATACTATATCAGTGGTTGCAGAAGACATGCAAAAGAAAAAGACCACTGAAAAAACAAGAACGGCATGATCAGAGGATGTCAATGCAGGCGATTCCGTATGTACACAAGCTATCCCACACCCTAAAGAAAATAGCAAGCAGATACAACCTAAATGTGCTCTTCTCCTCCCCAACAAGCTATCAAAAAGTTGACCGATTATGGTACAAAAGAAAAAGGGGATATGTACTAGCAAGTGCCAACTCTGTTTCACATGGTGCACAACTAATGCGGTTTGCAGTATTCCGCTTACCTGCAAAATTGTGCACATAGAACAAAAAGGGTTTTGTTTCAATGAAAGAGGTAAGTATCAACACAATCTGTTTAAAGATGGGAAGAGAGAGCATCTTGCCGTTCATTGCTGGTATTGCAAATTCAAACCCATGTTTCGAGAAACCAAAATTCTCGGGTAAGGAAAACGTCAGGCAGAAAGAAAAATCATAGAGGCATATTATATCAGACTAGCAGGCAGTCAATGCGTCAGCACACTGTCATTAGTGCTGCATGATAATGAAATGATATTTTTGGAAAACTGAGATTGATGTCCATGAGACGAGTTGTTAGACTGTACTTAAGGTGTTAGTTTTTTCAATAAAGTATTAGGTGGAAGTGCAGGGCTTGTCCTGTCGTGCTTGTTCACTATCTTAGTCCCCGTCTTGCTCGGGCCGCGGAAATTCTATTTTGTAAGGAGAACGTCAGGCAGAAAGAGAAATCATAGAGACATATTATATAAGACTAGCAGGCAGTCAATGTGTCAGCACACCGTCATTAGTGCTGCATGATAATGAAATGACATTTTTGGAAAACTGAGATTGATGTCCATGAGACGAGTTGTTAGACTGTATTTAAGGTGTTAGTTTTTTCAATAAAGTATTAGGTGGAAGTGCAGGGCTTGTCCTGTCGTGCTTGTTCACTATCTTAGACCCCGTCTTGCTCGGGCCGCGGAAATTCTATTTTGTAAGGAGAACGTCAGGCAGAAAGAGAAATCATAAGAGACATATTATATAAGACTAGCAGGCAGTCAATGCGTCAGCACACCGTCATTAGTGCTGCATGATAATGAAATGACATTTTTGGAAAACTGAGATTGATGTCCATGAGACGAGTTGTTAGACTGTACTTAAGGTGTTAGTTTTTTCAATAAAGTATTAGGTGGAAGTGCAGGGCTTGTCCTGTCGTGCTTGTTCACTATCTTAGTCCCCGTCTTGCTCGGGCCGCGGAAATTCTATTTTGTAAGGAGAACGTCAGGCAGAAAGAGGAATCATAGAAACATATTATATAAGACTAGCAGGCAGTCAATGTGTCAGCACACCGTCATTAGTGCTGCATGATAATGAAATGACATTTTTGGAAAACTGAGATTGATGTCCATGAGACGAGTTGTTAGACTGTACTTAAGGTGTTAGTTTTTTCAATAAAGTATTAGGTGGAAGTGCAGGGCTTGTCCTGTCGTGCTTGTTCACTATCTTAGTCCCCGTCTTGCTCGGGCCGCGGAAATTCTATTTTGTAAGGAGAACGTCAGGCAGAAAGAGGAATCATAGAAACATATTATATAAGACTAGCAGGCAGTCAATGTGTCAGCACACCGTCATTAGTGCTGCATGATAATGAAATGACATTTTTGGAAAACTGAGATTGATGTCCATGAGACGAGTTGTTAGACTGTACTTAAGGTGTTAGTTTTTTCAATAAAGTATTAGGTGGAAGTGCAGGGCTTGTCCTGTCGTGCTTGTTCACTATCTTAGTCCCCGTCTTGCTCGGGCCGCGGAAATTCTATTTTGTAAGGAGAACGTCAGGCAGAAAGAGAAATCATAGAGACATATTATATAAGACTAGCAGGCAGTCAATGTGTCAGCACACCGTCATTAGTGCTGCATGATAATGAAATGACATTTTTGGAAAACTGAGATTGATGTCCATGAGACGAGTTGTTAGACTGTACTTAAGGTGTTAGTTTTTTCAATAAAATATTAGGTAGAAGTGCAGGGCTTGTCCTGTCGTGCTTGTTCACTATCTTAGACCCCGTCTTGCTCGGGCCGCAGAATTCTTCTATTTTGTTTTCAATGTGGTGGCTTATCTCTGTAATTCTCTCCGCAACAGATTAGGTGAAAGGCTAATTTATTCGAATTCCTTTCTCATGCTGGGACAAATAGCGTGTGCGGCGTCAAGCGAGCAGTTTTTTACAAATAATCCACCCGTTGAAGGTTTCGCTGATTTACAATTAGATGGGAAATAATCAAGCCTGCTCTCGCCGTTTCTTCCTGTGTTTAGGCAGGCTTCTGAACAAAATCGCTGTTTTCTGAGTAACGCCTTGAGTTAATCAACTCTGTCGTCACGTATCTTTACAGTTATGCACTGTACTTGGCATGATGACAGTACATGAAGTGGCGTCGCACGTTGAACTCCTTCGGCACACTCTGGTGGCAGGTTAAACACATCGCCTTGTCCCGCTCGATGAACACGCTTTATTGAACTGATTCCGTGACTTCGAAGCCATTTCTCTTGCTATTGACGAAACCACTGACATTACAGAAGACGCCATCTTCATTAGGCGCGTAGACAAAAATCTCAACGTGACAGAAGAACACTGTGCTGACGTAAAGCCCCTCTGCTGGAGTGGACACTGTTTCGGTGCTTGAAAGAGTTGTTGATCGCACCGGCTTGCAGTGAGAGCGGATGGCGTGTGTGACAACCGACGGTGCTCTGTCAATGTTCAGAAGCAGGAGTTCTCTTGTAGGACGTTTTCGAACGAAGCCTGGAGGGCTCGGAATCACTGGACAGTTTGTGGCGGTGCACTGCTGCTTACACCAAGAAGCACTCTGCAGAAAGACACTGGTATCAAATCTGTCAGATATTATAATAAACTGTAGCGCATCTCCAGCCAAAGACTTTAATTGGAAACCCTACATTTCGGAGCCGGCTCGGCGCCTCCTTCAAGGGTCCCTGGGGACAGTAGCTATCGTCGTTAAGTATGCATGGAGAGGAGCAGGAGGTTGGGTTTGGTGCAGTGAACTTCATTCGTTCAAGAGCGCTGAATCATGGTCAGTTCACTTCTCCGTTACAAGAAGAATAGTGTAATCACAACAAGATTCTATACCACACGGACGTGCTCTCGTTGAGGCGCGGAAATCTGCTTGAGTGGTTTTTTGACCTCAGAGAGGAAATAAGCCAACTCTTGAGCTGTCAAATGAGAAATGACTTCGTTCCCTGACAACACTCATAGCAATGTGGGACCACCTGAACGTCTTGAGCGTAAGACTTAAAATGATGGAAAACAAAAAAAATTATAACTAAAATGAGCTGTACGTTCGTGCATTTCAGGCCAAATAATTCTGGCAGCGCAGGATAACAGAGTGCAAGCAGCACCACATTCTACCTCTCAGGTAGGACACGTGGCCGAAGAATCTTGAGATCTTTTCGCAGATTTCCTCCGCAAGCTCCAAATTTCGGTTTCAAGACATCCGCAGCCTCTCCAAACAGCTCGAAATTTTCTCCGTACCTCTCGCTATGCGAGTCGAGATGTTGAGCCCCAGTTCGCAATGGAGTAATTGAATTTGAAGCAAATACGATATTACGACAGTAGTTTGAAGACGTAGGTTTCCAAGAGTTTTACACTTTTTTAGATCAGAAAATTTGTGTAAGTAGGCGCCACCAAGCGATAAGGATCACTGCCATGTTCGGGAAGCGCATACTTGTGGGAGCACCTTTTAACTTTATTGAAAGTCAGCAAATCTGCTTTGTATTGAAAGATGACAGACGACCAACTCAGTACCTAACGCCTAATACCGACAAACGCCAGATATTGCACCCTTTGACGATGCTAAGATATTCAAACCTCAAGCCAGCAGCATGCTTAGAATTGAAGGGTAATTCCTGCGATTAAAAATTAAAACCTCTTCATGGCAAGGCCAATTATGTTCATAGTTTCTTTGATTTAACTTGCACACCCAAAAAGAAGTGCCATTTTGATTGACCCATCCCCCTCTTTTTTCAATGCAGCCGCATAGCAATATGAGCTTCATAACCATATCATATCTTTTGGCATGTCGCACTCATTTAAACGCGGACAATTCGCCAAGAGGTCACGTCGTGCTAATCTGCCCTTTTGGCGGAATATACTCACATTGAACTGTTGCTTTCGAGGTGCTTTGTGGATCTCCAGGTGACCCCGGGTCCGGGTTCCCCGGGTTCGGGTTTCCCGGGTCTGGCTTTGGTGGGTCTGGATTTGCCGGGTCTGGCTTTGGCGGGTCTGGCTTTGGCGGGTCTGGCTTTGGCGGGTCTGGATTTGCCGGGTCTGGCTTTGGCGGGTCTGGCTTTGGCGGGTCTGGCATTGGCGGGTCTGGCTTTGGCGGGTCTGGCTTTGGCGGGTCTGGCTTTGGCGGGTCTGGCATTGGCGGGTCCGGCTTTGGCGGGTCTGGCTTTGGCGGGTCTGGCTTTGGCGGGTCTGGCATTGGCGGGTTCGGGTTTCCCGGGTCCGGCTTTGGTGGGTCCGGTTGCGAGGCGTCCCCTTTGATTTCGACAGGAGCCGCTTGTGTTATCGTCTTCGAACAAGCCTTCTTCGCTGCTCCAGCTATGCAGACGATTCCCCTGGAAATGGCCACGGAAAAGCACGGCAAAGCTTAGTTCACACGAATACACATACAACGCATAGCAACCCCTTGTAGCCGCACCGACTTCACGTAAAACATGCAAATTTACTTAAAACCGCGTCCCATCCAAAGCGCTTGTTCAGTGTAGATCGAGATCACAAGCTTTTGCATGTAATCACAAAGTGCACAGCAAGTTAGCTTGGCGTGAGGAATTGCGCGGCGGATACATGTGGAGAATCCGCAAGTGAAAAGGCATTCGTCGCAGTGCAGCTGACAAAATCGGTCAGCCCGACTTATCGCTCAATGTCGCTCGGTCTAGGCGATCGGAATAGAGTGCTTCAATATTTAGCTGTGCTGTAGGGTGGCACCGTTTAGATTATGTAAGCACTGCAACGCAGCATTCGGCCGACATGCAAACGTATATACAGGGTCTGTTCTGGAAGTAGTAGGACTGGTTTTTTCCTGGTCAAACGGGCGGACAAGAGGCGGTCTGCGCGTGCAGGATCGTTGAAGGGGGATATTGGGAATGCTGGGGAAATTTGGCAGTCGGCTCTCGGCCGTTTAAGAGAGCAGGTCGCTTGTACTGTGAAGCCCTGTCGAAACGTCTCGTCACGCAGAATCATAGAGCGTTTACTGGATCAGCGATACGCGATCAAATTTTGTTGTAAATCTTGGTAAAACGGGCAAACAGACTAGCGACATGATTAAGGACGCCTACGGTGACGCTTCCATGTGTAGATCAAGTGTTTTTTGAGTGGCACAAGGGGTTCCGAGGAGGTAAGGAAAGAGTGGAAGACGACGACCGCTCCGGACGTCCTTCGGCCAGCAAGAACAACGAAAATGTGTAGCGAGTGAAACATTTACTCAACAGGGATTGCAGGTTGAGTTTCAGAATGATTGCTGATGACTTTGGCATTCGTCAAACCCAAGTTTTTGAGATCGCGACAGAAAACTTAGCCATGGGGAAAGCGTGCGCGAAGTTGGTGCCGGGAGTGTTGTGAGAGAAACAAAAGACCAGCCGGAAAGCGATCTTCCAGGATCTTCTTCATCATGTGAATGAGGACTCGGATTTTTTGCCCAGCACAAGGCAGCAACGCTGTGTCAGCCCCCGTATAGCTCCGACTTGGCCCCACTAGACTTTTTTATATTCCCGAGAATAAAATCGACGCTCAACGGAAACATCACGGATCGGCAGAGGCGGTTCAACAGGCCGTGACGAGGGAGCTAAACAGCATTCCGGTCCAGGCATTCCTGGAGGCGTTCGAAAACTGGAAAACTCATTGGCAGCAGCGTGTAGGTGCGCGAAGGGTGCTACTTTGAAAAAGTCTAATCGTTTGTTCTATTCTCATGAACGAATTTTATTTAAAAAATCAGTCCTACTACTTTCAGAACAGACCATGTAGTGCAGTTTTTGCGCCCACGCGCATGTCGAAAAGTCGCGAACTAAGTTTACCTACTGTCCCTAAATTCTCTTCTCGAACGTGTTTTTTTCGCACTGCAACTAGCCTTTAGAGGGGCCCGATCTTCTTGCTTTCTGCGAGTGACTGAAACTGTGGGTTAAGTTGAGCAGCTGTTTGATGTTCCAACAACCGCTTCTGTAACGTTTGCTCTTTTCTTAAGCGCGACAGCACTACTTAAAACAATTTATGACTTATTTATGTTGCATAAATGCCACCGAAAGCAGAAAATTAGACACCGTCGCTGTAGCCCAATTGGCAGAGCACCGGACGCGGAATTCGGATATCGTGGGTTCGGAACCCACCCGCGGCATGTGGTTGTTTTCTCTTCTGCTTTGTAATCAATTATATTTAGATTAATAATAAAAATATTTACCATATTAATCTCCCATTGATGAACACCACGAATTAAGGACAAAAAAGATCCTCTGTGCTCGTTGGCTTCGGTGACTGCTGGCTTCCGTCATGTACGTCATAACAAGCCCCCCTTCTCTTGTCTGCTCCTTACCACTTATTGTTATTTCGCATATATGCATTTGCTCTTTGTAGTCCACTCATGAGCGCGCAGGTCTGCTTGGTGTGACGGGTTCTTACAACAGGAATGAGTGGGCCACGGTGCTTAGGTTGCAGAGGGCGGTGGGGGTGTATAGTACGTGAAGTTATAAGCAGCTGTAGGCGAAATTTCTGTTGGGGTTCGAATGAACGTCAGGAAGGCTCCTTACTTTTTCAGACAAATGTTTATTACCGAAGTTCAACTGAGTATCATGCGGAGTCGATCTTGCGTGTGCCATACGTCCGCCTTTCCCGCCACGGTTCACAGACTCCCTCTTCTGGTTGTGCGCCCTCGCTGCGCATCGCGCGATGGAAGCTCGCTCGGCAGTGGGCGCGCGCGGCAGCGTAGCCAAAATGACAAGCACTTATCAGTTTCAGCCCCTCCTTCGTGCAGTTCCTCCAGTCGGCCTGCCTTCAGGCCTCGACCTACGGTATGCTGTGTGCTGCCACGGAGAAGACGGCGCAGTCATTCTGCCTCACACAACGGCGCTACGTGGCCCCTCCAGATGCAGGAATCAGCCTCTCTTCCAGCACACGCGAGCTATCGGCCGCATCATCACATCAGTGCCTCATAGCGCCACCACCCGGCGTACCGTATCTACCGCCATCGCCTCTTGGCACGAGGAACTGAGGCCAATGGGACGTCCCCCACCCGAGGATAAAAGGCCACACACCCCTCAACCGCCTTTCATTGGGCTCAGCAGCATAGGAAAAATGACCCCGCACTTACCAGTTCCGCCCCTTCTTCGTGCAGGTAAAGGATTCCTATTCTTTATACGCTTCTCGCACTCGCTACAAGGCGTTGGTTGTGCTTCTGAGCCCTGACTATTGTAATACCATTGCTTGCGATTGTGTTCATGCTGTTAACACATTTCTGTTACTGCTGGCTGGAGATAATGAAGGAAACCCCAGACCTAACACCCGTGCCTCCTCTCCACAAGCATCTTTCGGTGTCATCTCTATGCTGCAAGAACTGGAAACCGGACAAGCCACCCTCTCAATTCAGTCCAAACTAACCGAAAACGACAGAGTGCTTGATGACATACTAGAAAGACTAACAAGATAGAGAGCGATTGCGCTTCCTTGTGCTCTTTGAAAAGTGGTGTCGAAAACGTTCAGGCACTCGCATCTTAAATAGCACGAAAATTGCTAGCCGGTCAGCCAGAATCGACGATTCTGAGATTCGCGCTCGCAGATCAAACCTTGTTTTCTTCGGCCTCAAAGGCAGCGACAAAGAAACCTGGTCGCAGTCCGAAACAGCAGTGCTTGACCTGTGCCACTCGAAACTGAACATCTCTCTCCAACCAAGGGTCAATGAAACGGCGCACAGACTGAAATGACCCATCCGAAGGCCAACCTTTATTTGATCCCTGGTCCGTACATCCCTCACTGAAGTTCAAATTTTCTTTTGTTCAACTTAGTTCTCAGGAAGCCCTGTTCTTTTCTTGTCAACGTGCGCCGCATATTTACACTCATGGGTCTTTCGTTCATCGATCAGCTGGTGATGCTTTTGTTGTTTTTAGCTCAATATAAAATATTGTATACATTCATCATCTCTCTTTAGAACCACACTCTAGTGACTGTGCCGCTGAGACTGTCCCTCTACGCATGTTTATTTTTACACTGATTCTCTGTCTCTGCTTTTTGCCCCGTCTTCAGTTACGTCTTACAACCCGACAATTATTTTCATTAAGAAAGATATCTATCGTTTGTCTTCTCTGGCCCCATTTCTTTTATTTCATATCCTGGGTCATCCAGGAATTTTCAGTAAAGAGTTAGCCGACCAAGCTGCTGGCAGTGCCGGGCAATATGGCAGTTCACACACTTCTACCCTTTCACGTCGTTGCGTGCGTTCCCGTTTACATAGTTCTTCACTTCTTTTATGGCGCATTTTATGGCGCATTTTTTGGCGCGAGAATACTGGCGGCAGTATTTTTCACTGCCGCCACTATTCTCCTTCTAATGGTTCACCTCATAAAAGTAACACAATTCTTAATTATTCACGCTGATTCCTATCTTTCCTCTCATTTCTCTTCCCCACGCTCTGCACAGAGGGCTCCGTGCTCTATAGGCGCTTTAGTCGTGACCTGTGTACTGTGTTTTGACTGTGCCCTTGACTGTGTTGTGACTTTGTTTTTGTCTTGTTTTGATTATGTTTTTAAGGCGGAAGCCTTTAATGCCTCATCGTTGTAAGCAGCAGTTGTCGACAGAAATGTCACGCTTTTCAGTTGGTCGAAACGATCGTGACGTCACAGTGCGCGAATTTCAAACGGGGCCAATTATACTTTGGCTAGTAACCGTGCAACCAATTAAAGGGATCGTATAGTAATGCTCCAAGTCAGTGGGACTGAGTTTAGTTAATTGCTTAATTACCAAATTAGCCTAATTAACCTTTCCAGTCAGGCCACATAAATAAATAAAACCGAGTAGGAAATTGGTCGAGTTCGGGAATCGAACCCCGGTCTCCGGAGTGCGAAACGAGCACGCTAACCACTCCGCCATGCCAGCTCGATGGTTTCGAATGAAAAAAGGCGCGTCTAGTGAATGCCGTGTCTTCGTTCACTCTCATCTTCCTTCCTTCCTTCCCGTTACGGCGAGGTTTAGGTGTCCACCGAGGTATGCGAGACAGATACATTTCCTTCCCTCAAAAACGGATTTACCATCGTGCAAGGCGTAGAGCCTAATGGGCGATGGCGTTCTGGACGCTGTCGCGTTTCACTCTTAGAGGCGAAGCTTAACATCTTAACCACACATCAGTGACACAAGCAGCAACACCGCACTTAAGGCTTTCGCCTCACCGCACTTTAGGTCAACAAAGTGCCCCCCTGAATTTTTACTTCCCTCATTTTCTTTGTGGCCGGCACTCAGTGCTTTGTTATCATCATCATTTATTGACACTTAAAGACCCCTGGGTGGTGGGGCGTTACATAGGGGGGGCAAGAATACAACAGGCCACAATCAGTGCCATATACATATACTGGCAGAATATAAAGAGAAATTGTGCATAAACCCTCCACAGAGAGTGGCCAAAAATATATAAAACGGTAGTAAAACGCAAAGAGTAATCAATGTCAGGTTTTTAAGTGTGACAGCAGCAATTGGCGGAGCATACACGGATCGCGTTCGATGACAATGCACTCGGGTAATGAATTCCATTTTTCGATGGCAACAGGCAGAAATGACTTGTTAAATACGTTAGTGGAGCCGTGCACGCGTAGAATGCTCATGGAGTTGAAGGGACGGCTCGAAGTTCTGAGGGGTGGAAGCAGAACTGAGTCTCGAAGTGAAATGGGCAATTTTCCGCCTGTGCACCAGAGGCTCTATGTCGAGTCAATTTTATATTTGTAGCGCTAGAGCGGGTGTGATAGTCGGATGAAATAAAACGGGCTGCACGGTTTTGAATAGCTTCTAGGGCGTCAAGTAATCTTGGTATGGGTTCCAAATAGGGGAGGCATATTCTAGGTTAGTGCGGACGAAAGTATTGTAAGCTAGTTTTCGGGTAGAACGTGGGGAAGAACCGAGGTGCCGTCTGATAAACCGAGTGATTTGGAAGCATCAGCTGCCAGCTTCGTAACGTGCTCGGACCACATGAGGTTGTTGGTGATATGACTTCCAATATGGAACGACTTGGGAAAGGGTGATTGAGTTTAATGAGTACGCGTAGTTAACGTTAGTGCGCTTGCGTAGTTACCTGCATATATTTGCACTTTGAAACGTTGAGCTGCATTAGCCATGTGGAACACCAGTCTTCAATTCTGCTTGAGTCATTTTGAGAGATTAGCTAGTCTTTTTTAGTGGTTATGCGACGGTACAAGACGCAGTCGTCTGCGAGAAGACGAATGGTCGATGAAATGCCTGTAGGAAGGTAATTTATGAAAATTAGAAACAGAAGTGGACCGAGCACCGAGCCCTGTGGGACGCCGGGCAAAACCTCAGTTGCAGGCGACTGATCATTATCGATAATAGTATATTGACTACGAGCGGTTAGAAAACAACGCATCCATGTTAGAACCAGAGGATCGAGGCATACGCATGAAAGTTTGGCTAGAAGGCGCTGATGGAGTACATGATCAGAAGCTTTTGAGAAGTCCAGGTATATGACATCAGTCTGAAATGACGAATCTAAATTTATGCTGAGATCGGTAGCGAATTAAAAAGAAAGTTGGGTTTCGCATGAATAACCGGATGCGAAACCATGCTGATGGAGGGGGGGGGGGGGGGGGGAAGCAGTTGTAATGTAGATGAGAGGCCACGTGTGAATATATAATGTGCTCTAGTAGCTTGCAGGCAATGCACATTAAAGAAATTGGACGGTAGTTAGAAGGATCGGACCGGTTATCTGCTTTAAAAACCGGAACTACTCGACTCATCTTCCAGACATCTCGAATTGAACCTGTAGCAATCGATTGCTC
Organism: Amblyomma mixtum; assembly: GCF_055824585.1. NCBI lineage: Eukaryota > Metazoa > Arthropoda > Arachnida > Ixodida > Ixodidae > Amblyomma > Amblyomma mixtum. The sequence continues at coordinate 274,468,520 of NC_143012.1, read as the reverse complement.
AAATATTATTTGCAAAAACTGGCTTGAGCTATCCTTAGTGCTTTTCAGTATCTTTGAAGGTATATTATCAGGTCCTGGGGCGCTTGAAACCTTAAGCTTATCTATGAGTTTTGCAATACCGTTGGCAGTGACAGTAACAGGCGGCATCTGAGAAAATGGAAGCTTTTGTAAGGGAAGGATATTTAAGGAAGGTTCATTGGTAAAAACAGAGAAAAAGTATGAGTTCATTACCGCACTGAGTTGGTCTGATGGAACCTCAGAACCATCATTATCAACTAATGAGATATTGCGTGATGACCTGTCACCTGGAGTTAGAAGTTCCCAGAATTTTGGGGGGTTGGAGTGAATGATTCTTACTGAGACCGCGGTGGCTCAGTGGTTATGGTGCTCGGCTGCTGACCCAAAAGACGCGGGTTCGATCCCGGCCGCGGCGGCTAGAATTTATTTGGAGGAAATTCTAGCAGCAGTACACGGGCTGTGCACTGACATCGCACAGCCCGTGTACTGTGCGATGTCAGTGCACGTTAAAGAACCCCAGGTGGTCGAAATTTCCGGAGCCCTTCACTACGGCGTCTCTCATAGCCTAAGTCGCTTTGGGACGTTAAACCCCATAAACCGAACCAAACCTTACTGAGACCATGACTGTAATGTGACTTTCGTTTTCTCATTTTTTTTTTTATTTATTTCGCGGACTGCACGCTGTGCTTTCCCTGTCTGCCTGTGACTGGGACTTTGACTGTGATGTGCTTTTCGTTTCCTCTTTTGCGTTTTTATTATTTCCTGCTCTGATTTTCCCTTTCTCCTTGTTTTTTTTTTCGCTGGAGCATTTACCTCTTTTTAATTTATCTTGAATTGACGTTAAGTCTGACAAAGCGTTGCAGGCCCGGGCACGCTCACTCTTTCTTATCTTTTTTTTTTACCTTTTCTGAGAGGAGCAATGAAAGGGCTTCATCCCAACCTGCCCACCGGATTTTGAGCAAACTGCCCCCAACGTGGCCGGCGACATTTAAATTAATGATTGTTCGCGAGAGGTTGCTCGGAAAGAGCAACCTGGGTTGCCCAAGCCCCACCGGTGGCAGCACCAGTGGCAGAACCATCGCAGGGCAGTGGCTAATCGCTTAACCGCTGCCCTACTGTGCCATGAGTGGTATGAGGACACCCAGGGATTTTTTAATGTGAAGTTGAGATTTACCAATAGCGCATATATGGGCATTAGCCCATTGACGCGTCATACCCCCCCCCCCCCCATTGTTTTGTGTTCCTGAGGACGGTTTTATGCACTGAACACTGAAGCCGTCGCTGGGCTCGTCCGTAACAGAATTGTCTGCATCGAAGCACTAAATGTTGTAAACACTTGTCAGCCGTTGGCAGCTGTTTGGCGAGCCAGCAGTAACGGGCAGACGAAGTCAGTCCTCCTCTGCCCCGAATCCGGCGTGCTGGCGTCTGCCCCTCCCTATAGCGAGGAGCGGTTGCGAACTTATAGGAACTAGTATGCTTGCTCTCTTACGCAGGACATGGGACTCGAGCCGATATAGGGCAGAGAGAAGTATGACACGTGTGAACTAGTGCACAAAGAATATTATAAGAACCTTAGGCATGTCCAGTGTGCGCGGATACTGCAGCGGTACCGTATTCAGGGTAGGTGAATGGACCTGCAGCGAGCGGCGAGGGAGTGAATTTACAGATGGAGCACAGTGAATGAGTGAACGAACTGAACAGAATTCATGGCTAGGAGTTCCAATGTTAGCAGGGACAGTGTGACGCGAGAACTTGGAGGACGTTAGGCGGGCCTTTCGCTACGCTGTGTACAATGCGCCGTACAAGGTATCGAGTGGAGTCGAGGTTGATTAAGCAACACCGAGATTTGAGCTAATTGGTTCAAGTTCATGATGGCAAACGCGAAACTAGCGCTTGTCAGCGTTTCGTCTCCTCATAATGTTGATTCATAATGTTGATAATAGACATGGCTGACAGGTCAGTGAGCCGGCAGTAAGGCAAGAGAGGTAACTCGAGTGCCTTGCACTCGAGTCCGGGCGCTCCAGATTCGGGAGGGCCTGATTTGGCTGCCGCGATTAGCCTGCGACTTCTGTCGTCGGCACGAGCTCCGCGCAATCCCCATCCTGTTTCGTGCGATGTCGCGCGGTTTAACTCGGCTTGGCTCGCGATAGCCCTTAGATGTATCCTCACGCGTGTATGGTCTTTACGAGCGCGGCTCTACTTCCGGGTGCTGGGGAGTAAAAGAGCGATTTACAATGCTGCTCCCTGCTATTGGTTAACTGCGCCTTCCTTCCTTCGGAGCGAGAGCGCAGGCGTGCGGTGAACGGTGGCTGTGCCTTTAGCTTGCTCTGGCCTGAATCCGCGTTATGTGGGCGAAGTGCCATCTAGCACCCATCACTGGTAACCAACACCTTCTGCTGCCCTCCGGACTACGGTGGCCTCTTCATGGAATCTATTACCTACTGGCGAGAAATTTAAGAGGGTAACGTTAAAAATCTAACGAAGACAGAAATTAAATTGAGGACAGCGGAGCGAGCCACGGAAAATAAAATTATAGGAATAACCTAGACGGAAGGTAGATACCAAATTTCTGGTTGCGGGTTGTCTTTGTAATTATCACGACGTGGTATCCGCCTACGACCGCTAAATAATTTATAATTGACTTTCTTCCGGATCTCTGTATCGGTTTCAACAGCCGAGCAATGGCTATGATACAAAGGTTAGTATAGATGACTTGAGGCATGGAAAAAACTTGAGGGGACAAAGGGTATTTCGCAGCATCATTAATGGGCCCCTTCACGGGCTTGGGGTCCTCTTTGTGTATCACTTCGCCCAGGTCCCGCCTATTTATGCGGAATTGCTCATTCTCTACTTTACATTCATAGAAGTCCACATATAACTACTGGTCCAATGGTGTAGCGGTTAGGCAATGCGAGGCACTGCCCCGGCAGGTGGCGTTTCAAGCACAGTCAAGGGTGGGGATTATCCGACCCATGTTAATCTCCACGAGCAACTTCTCGCGACCAATGATTAATTTAACCTGCCATGATACGCAGTCTGCTACCAATCTGGTAGGCGGGTTGTGATGACGTCACAAGGTCACGTGACCTAGATAGCAGGTGGGCCACCTGCATTTTCGCTCACAACGCCGCCCTCGACGACGATGCCAGATTTTCTGCACAACGGAAGCCTTAACGCTAGCGCGTTAAAGAATCGCTCTTTCGTCGTGTTAATTCACTAAAACGCTAAAGCTAGCCCGCTTCAAGAGCCGAATCACAGCTGCTGAAGAAACAGCGATTATATAGCACTTCATTTAGCGGTCGTAGGTGAATCACACGTAGTCACCCATGCATGCGGAGTAGCAGCGCAGGGCCATGTTACCACCGGCCGACCTCTCCTCCTTTCCTGTCATTAAAATTTCTTTCTCTCTCTCTCTGTGACCCATGCATAGTAACGCCTTGCATACCATTACGAAAAAGAAAACATGCAATCAAAAATTGCGTCTATATTTCTAAAAAAGGGCACAGTTCGTCAGGGAACAAACAAGAGTAAATGATACATCAGCTAAAATTAAGAGATTCGAAGAAATGAGATGGCGGTAGCAGGCGCAGGACAGGGTAAATTAGAGATTGCTGCTACATACATCATCATCATCATCAATTTTAAAATGATAATGACGACGCCTCCCATATCTATCCGAAGGGATTGAGCGTAAGCATGGCCGCCGCCGGAGGGCACCCAGCGGATGAGCTCGAGATTGTAGTGAGCGTATTTAGAGAATGGCAGTGAGCCATCGGGAAGCACGAGGCAGACTGTTAATCTTCATGTTAAACTTTCTTATGTCGGCTACCTTGCGCTTATTTATTAACTTCAATAGCTCTGCTAGTCCTATCCTGTCTGTGGAGTTAGACTCGGGTGAGTTCATGCAATGTTAAAGTCACCCGCTGCTAGAATAGTTAGGGGCACGGAGTAGCTACCAGAAGGATGAAAGTGCGAGAAGGTTTAACAAGCAGAGCAACGTCGTCTTGACATCAATTACACTCCCAGGAATGGTTGAGCAATGTGTGGCGGGGTGCAGGGGACAGAACTGTGAATTTGCCAAGATTGAGGGCTGACTAGATGTATTGCCATGGAAAGTAATGGGCAGTATTAGCGGAAAGCAGAGAGAGACAAAAGAGGCAACTCTGCTCCAGTAGCTCAATGGCCCACGCCTTGAGTTTCCCGTCAGTTCATGGAAACCGTGCTAGCGGAACATCCACAGTTACGCTGCACCTCAAATGAAGACATGTTATTTATGGCAAGGGCACAATGAGGGGTCACCTGCTTCTTTATAACCAAGGTCTTGTTCGGTGGGCACGCGTTAAGAGGAAGTTACAAGTTACGCATGACCCAGCGCTCGTTGGAGGCGGTTTGAACTGCTTTATTCGCGAGTTACTCTTTCAGTTATTTGTCCCACTAGCCCCTGTAGATAGACTCTGTGGCCACATCTTTCCAGCAAGTGGCCCCACGCTACAGTCATCGCTAAAGGCTACGGCCACCGTATTGTACGAAGGCTGTACCCCGACCTCTGTGCAACAGTGCGACCTTGTGCAAAGTATAATGCAGAACATGTAGCGCTTACGTTTGCACTCACTTTGCAGCGAACTTCTTGCCTTTAGTAGAAGCATCGGCTGTCCACTTGAACGAGATGTCTGCAACTTGCGCAGTCCCTTCTATGGTAGCGTACTGGCAGCAAAAAAGAAAGTCGGATGGAGGCATTACTAGGGGACGCGTCGTTTTAACAGACGTCTTCTCCCACTACACACAGTGAATACTTTTTACGCAGAGTTTATGCAATGTACACAGAATTATGGCCCTGACAATGTCTTGACATTAAACCAAAGCTTGAAGAATTGTGGACTAGTTGCCGCACGGCACCTAAGTGAAACAATGAGTGCTAAATGCCCACACAAAATGGGCTTGAATCATCACAATGCTGTGCATCCTAATGAGTTCTTTTATTTAGCCGTTTGGTTTTCCCGCGTCATAACTAGCACTACTTAACACTAGTAAGCAACGCAAAAACGAAGGAGATATTAGTAAATATTGTGCAGGTTTAACCTCACCCAATAAGTATCTAAATGACTACGCGTCCCACATTCACCGCCAAACATTCCAGAGCTGATACCACCCAACCACCTCGGAGTTTATCATATTGCCGCGAATCTTTGTAGCGTTTGTTTGTTGTGTTTATTTGTTCATTCTTCAAGGCTGCCGGCAAGCCGCTTTATCGCTTCGTTTGTGACGCAAGACGCGCCTAGACTTATCTCGATCGATCGCATCCAGGCGGAGCCGATTCTACTTTCTGCCAGAACGTTCTAGTAACTTTCCACGCTTTATCTCGAAGTTTCGCTATCAGCTTTAAAAAGAGCACGGCCGACAGCGGCGGGGATTCTGTTCGACGACCGCCGAGCACGCTTATTGCTACGCCACCGCCGAGTGATTCAGTTCTTTACGGGCGCAAGTGAACCCAAATAGAGTTTCGTTTCGAAGACATTCTCACTGTTTTCCTGTTCGCCCGACTGCAGTCACCACTACGCGACAATATCTTAATTTCCCAAATTTATCAACCACAAATCATCGTGCATGTAACATGGTTACGCGACCTATTTGTAATAACTGATTTGGTGTCAAACATAAGATTGATTAAAGTACTAATTAACCTTCTAACTTTGTATTTTGCGCCAGTTACCATACGTCCCGGTTTTCTCATTTCACAGCGCTAGAAAAAAAAAGGCATTCAACAAAGCTAATCCCGAGCCTATGTGCATATAACAAACCAATGCTGTATCAATACGGAAGACAAACTAAAGACCTATTCGTATGCCAAGAGCATTTTTTTTTTCAAACCTACTCTCCGAAGATTTCACAGAATAATTAGGCATGCACTCAACACTCGAAAAATTTTATTTATCTTAATAGTATGCGGGACACTGAAGGCTACATGCCCATGCATGAAGGGCTTCCAGATATATAATGTATAAAAAGAAACGCAACTGTAAAAAAATACACCAACACATGTGGTACACCGGAAGAAAGTTGTTACAACACCTCACTGATATGAGCATGCAACCTTCACTCCAGAAAGGCACACACGCGAAAAAGCACAGGAAATACGAATTCTCCAGCCTCTGTATGCTTGATTTTAGCACCTCCAAGGACAGTAGCGAACAATAAGCAGCAGGCAGACTATTCCAACCATTCATTGAGTTGAGAAAAAAAAAAGCAGAATTTGTACAGTTAGTCTTTGCAAAGTAAGGAGTCGAGAGTGCATGGGAGTGGCGAGTCTCTCCGATACCAAAAAGGCGAGTTTGTGAATAAGTAGGAGGAATAGAAATTTTAGTCAAAGGAATTTTCGTCTTGGCTCGAGAGTGTGACTACCATTGGGTGCCATTAGTTCGGATACCGAATCGGTGCGACCGTACATGGAATAGATGAAACGCACTGCACGTCTGTAAATTTTATCAAGAGTGGCAAGGTGCCACTTGTCACCTACGCCAAGAAATCCAGCATGCCTCTGATAGAGACACAGACGGTTTGCTAAAACAATCATCACCTGCCCATGCCATCAGTGACGCTTCCAAAATTTCTCTGGTCAGGCCGGTGCGCTGGTTATACACAGAAATCGTTTGGTCGAACAGGAGATAGCACAGTGTTTCAGGATCACACCTTTTACAATGGGCAGCTAGCTATCCGTCAGAAGCAATGTTGCTGGCTTTCTCAGTGTGTCCTTGCAGCCGGATGTTCAAGCATCTTCCAGTCTGGACTATGTAGGCATTCCTGTGTTTGAGCAAGGTGCGCTGCCGTGCAAGTTGGTTAAGGAACATACTGAGAAACACACCACTGGCAGACAACGGAAGGGAAACAGGGAAAAAACAAATGCGCTGACTAACCACCTTATTTCGGAAGGCAGCCAATCCGCACCTTTTATACGGATAGAAAGCCGCAGGGAGTGATGCGCACGCGCAAAGATCAGCAAAGTTTCTAGCTCGGAAAGAACCGGCAGATACGCCACCAATTCATTATCGTCACCCACTGCCAATAACGCAGCCCGAAAAAGCTAAAAAAAGGGAAAGGGAAACAGATGCGGGGGAAAATACAAAAACAGTTAGTTAGTTATATGGGGTTTTATGGCGCATAAGCAGCTATGGCTATCATGCGCCAAACACAAAAATACAAAAACAGTGCGTAATCAAACAATTCTAAAATGATGTTAATGAAGCCAACAACCATCACGGCTTAACGAGTGACATTGAAAGAGGTATGAAAACAAAGCAGCGGCAGCCGTGCGAATAAGGTGGCAGGGATAAAAGCGCTAAAACTAATTAAACTTGAAACAGAAGGCATCAGGAAAAGCTTGTTAAATAAGTAAAAAAAACACATGGCTAAAAGATGGCGGGAATAAAAGCGCTTTCTTAAGATTGTGCGCGACCCCACGAATGTTGGGGATGACTGCTATCTTCTCATGCTCTCTTCTTTCTTCTTGTTTTCCCTTGTTTCCAGCTCTGTACTTGTCACTCATCCGAGACTCAGATTTCCGTCTGCGATGCACGCCCTCGGCAACGGATACAATCACATGCTTAGGGTAACCCGCCGCCTCCAAGCGACCCACCTGCGACTGAAGACGTTCTTCAACGGTGTGTTCGCATGACTTGCAGATATCACCCGACAAGAAGGAAATAACCAGCTTTGAGTGCGCAGAGCTGTATGCCTGGGGAGGCTTGTTCGCTTTTGGCTCATACAACCAACGCACGTGATCTTCAAAACGCAGCCGCAAATCTAAAAACTTGATGCTATTCTGCTCGAGCAATTCGGAGGTGCAATTGAGTGGTTTACAACATGCATTTAAGGAGGCTAAAATACGCGAGAAAATAGGGCCAGAACGCGCAAACAGATGTATCTGTAACAATTAAAAAGTCATCAGCGTACCGAAAAACTATTAAAAACCTAAGATCTCTGAAACAGACCAACGGGGCGTGGCGCATCGGGGGAGGGCAGAGGAGAGTGTTCACATAGAGCAGTAGCAGGGTCGCAGCACGGCTGCTTGCGGGGGATCCGTCGAGGTCTTTTTCGGAGAGAGAGAGAGAGAGAGAGTAGACCGTTAGTAGTCAAATATAGCGGATGAGTCGGCGCAAGTAGTCAGTGCCGGCATCTTCTTGGTCCGCGTCCCTAGTCCGGGATGCCGCCAGATCCCGCCGCCTCGCGAGCCGGGCATGCGAGGGTGGCTAGTGCCGTCGCACTCGAGGAGGAAGGCCTCTCTGGGGGGGGGGGGGGTGAGGTGGGAAGTGGGGACCGGGTCGGCAGGCCCACACCAAGTAGGATCAAGGACAGAGCTCGTCACCGTGCGGGCGCAAAGGATTCGTTTTCGGGTCATAGCTAGCAGCCATTGTGGGACACCAGTAAGTGTTTGTCTTTAGCTGTCACAGAATGTGTTCGTCTGCCTTCGAAAGCCCCTTTGCCGGTGGAGGGAACTGGCGGTGCCTGTTTTTGTAATAGTATATAATATCTCGAAACCGCAGAAGTGGTCGGCCAGGCTCATCGGTTGGGGAGGACGCGAAAGTAGGTGCTTGGAGGATAAGTGCTCGGGTAGCCGCATTCGCAGCTTCGTTTCCAGGGAGTCCCTGTGGGGCCGGTGCCCACACGATGCGTCTAGGCGTGGGTTCGACATCTCTAAGAGCGTTGTACAGTATGTGATAGGCTAGAGGACATACCTCGCCTTTGACGTAGCTCTCGCAAGCGAAACGCGAGAATGAAATGACAAACTTGCATTGAGGGTCTGTGACAGCGAACGATAGCGACTTCTTCATCCCGGTGGACATTCTCGGCGCGTAAGGAAATCCCATTGATTTGCAAGTTGTGGTGGACTACGGCTGCCGTATAGTGGCCCGATGGAGTCGGACCTGCGACGTCAGCGTAGAACACCCTGGGTTTGGAACCATGTTGCACATACAGCGCCCGGGCACGCGCCGTTCTCAGGCATTCGTGTGTGTGTGTGTGTGGAGTCATGTTGTGTGGCGCGGGTGGGACCCATAGCATGTGCCGCCACAGCTCCGGGATACGGAGTGGTTTCTCCAGGACACAGGGTATGCTTTTTTTGAGGCGACTGAGTAGACGGCGTCCTGGCCTCGCCTGCTGCAGTCTCGTGTATTGACTCATGTGATGAGCCTCTCGCCACTCCTCGATGACCGGCGCATCGATACACGTGCACTACACACGCGCTTACAGACCTCACTAAATTTTGTCCAATGCGTGCTTTTAGGCCACAGGGAAGCGTAAAGCTGCCCCTGTGCCACGACGGCTTGCGCCAGGCAGCCGGTCGACGAGCGGTAGCCATGACAGTAATTGGCGTCCGCGACAGGACCGGTCAGCCGCGTGTCGGGGCAGAGGCTCCGAAGGGACTCAACGAAAGGGTCAACAGAGGGTTGTGCTAGTGGTTAGATGTCCACTGTTTTCTGAGCACGACGGCAGAGGTCGAGTTTGATTCCTTCTTACAGGATCAGGTGGTGGCTGTGCATAGGCTTTCCCCTCGTAGGAATGGTCCTGCTCCTGTTCTAGTTAGATTTTCAGCCGTCAGCATTCGAGATAAGTGGCTACATGTTTGGTCAAAACTCCGATCCCTCGATCAAAGCAATGAACACTCCAATTTTTTCTTCCCCGAGAGCCTTTCAAAAAGCAACAGAGAACTTTTTGGCCTTCACGCACTGCTGCCAAGGCAAAGACCTATGATTTTGTGTGGGTCAAGAACGGTCACATTTACTTGCGTAAGAAGGAAGGAGGCCCATCCATTCGTGTTAGGCATTTGTCGGATTTATCTGCGTTGACTTAGGCTATCTTAATCGCCTACTTTCGTCTTATGTCTTCTGGTGTGCTTTCATTTCGTGATTTTTCCGCTTTTCGTGACACATTCATTACCAGTGGCGTAGCCAGAAATTTTGTTCGGGGGCAGGGTCATGTTGCAGCGCGGCCTGCTCATACAATTTGTGGAGGGATCAAACCCAAGATTAATAACTGCATTGCCATATTGATAAGGCCACTGTGTATTAGATAACGCTACGCAGTGTCTAGACAAGTGAAATATGTATTTTTTGAATAAAAGAAATGCATTCGTATGTCTTAAAAACCGTGGCAGACATAAATGATACAATTCTTCCATACTTTTGCATATTTAATAAGTAAAGAAAATATCATACGAAGTCTAGAACTATATCGGTCTGAAACCAGCAAATCAGTGCATGCAGCTGATATGAAAAAGGCCATGAAATTAGACACTATAGAGGACAAATATTTTGCTAAATCTTTGTCGTTCAAGAACCTTTACATTTTTGCACCTATGCAACGGCCAGGAAAAAATCTCAACGACGCTGTCCTTCGTTCGAGTGTACTACGCAGCAGCAGCTGTCATCGGTCATGTATTGCGAGTAATTGCACCGAAATTTTAGTCGCAACAACGAGCACATGTATAAACGAGGAGTTCTGCAAAATATGCCTTAGAGGTGCGAAGATAAAATGAAGTATTAGAAATGCGAAGATACAACTTGATAAAGGACAAAAAAGTGTCAATCGAAACAAAGTCACTGCATGTATACACAAAACCTCGCAACATATCTAAATACACGTATGTCTCCACTAAATCTACGTATCTAAGCGAAAGTCACTCTATATAATGCGTCAAACAAGGCAAATAAACATCTTTCACAATCACAGATAGTAAACTTTACACACGGAAAGACAGACGATCCAGGCAAGAACAAAACTATGATAGCTGAAGTCGCGATTTTTACTTGGGCCATGCTGCGGTCGCGACATAGCCATATGGTTAGAATAATAGAGGAACAATATAGAAATTCATACGAAAGTACGTATCTTAACGGCCTGCACGGCGACAATTATTCTGCACCCATAATTACAGAAGGGTATTCCTTTGCTTCAAACAAAAAGTAAAAGCAGTTAGTTGAAAAGAAAAAAAAGGACAAACGAAAGCCACGAATGATGCCGCAAGTTGAAATAACCAATATCCGAGTGTGTATTTTGGGAAACGCCGCATGAGCAGGGCTTTCAATAAGCAAGGTCAATCAAGATGGGCTATTGATGGCCTCAAAATTTTCGCATTCGCATGGTAATTTTGATCATGATGCTAACTGATGCTTGCGTTACGTGACTCCAGGTGCATGGGCTTTGGCACGAAATCCAACCCGAGTTAGCAATGTTTGCGCCAAAATGTCTTTTCTAGTCTGAAAAAGACATTGTAGGTGACAAAATCCAGAATGAATTCTGGCGCCGGTGGTTGTTTTGGTCAGCGGTGCGTGACAGTTCGAAAACATTTCGGGAGGTGTTGGAGCCCCATAAGCCCCATAATATAGGTGACATCAATATTGACCTTCTAAAAACTAAAAAACAATTGGTTGTCGATTACTTAAACACTCTGGCCAATGCCGGCATTGATGCCACAATCAACCTTCCCACGTGGGTTGAAATGTTTGGTACAAAATTTGTAACGTCATGATTTGACCACGTGAACGTTCGCCTTAAATACAATGAATCCATGCATTATAAAGCATTATTATATTAATGAATACAATGCATTATTATTAACATTCAAAGAACGGGCTGCCTTAGCGGTGGCTCAGTGGTTATGGCGCTCGGCTGCTGACCCGAAAGGCGCGGGTTCGATCCCGGCTGCGGCGGTTGAATTTCTTTGGAGGAGAAATTCTAGAGGCCCGTGTACTGTGCGATGTCAGTGCACGTTAAAGAACCCCAGGTGGTCGAAATTTCCGGAGCCCTCCACTACGGCGTCTCTCATAACCTTAGTCGCTTTGGGACGTTAAACCCCATAAACCAAACCAAACAATGAATCCAATTCACTTATCGTAGAACAAAAAATGTCGGATCATTTTTTCGTTGGCTGTCGTGTTTTTTCACAAGCTGGGATAAGGGCTATGAAGCAAGATAAATTGTACACAATCGAGGTCGATGACAGACTTCAACTTGACTCCTCAATGGAATTAAGATTGAGATTGAGATTGTTCGCCGATTATTGCATCGTATACCGCGCCATAAGCCGCCGCGGTGGCTCAGTGGCTATGGTGCTCGGCTGCTGGCCCGAAAGACGCGGGTTCGGTCCCGGCCGCGGCGGCTGAATTTCTTTGGAGGAGAAATTCGAGACCCGTGTACTGTGCGATGTCAGTGCACGTTAAAGAACCCCAGGTGGTCGAAATTTCCGGAGCCCTCCACTACGGCGTCTCTCATAGCCTTAGTCGCTTTGGGACGTTAAACCCCATAAACCAACCATAAACCAACCATACCGCGCCATAACTAACCAAGACGACACGTGCACCCTCGAACAAGACCTAAACGCTATCTCACTTTGGTGTTAAACATGGCCCATGCCTTTAAACACGACTAAATGTAAAGTCATGACATTTTCCCGCCTTCGCAACCAGATTAAGACTACCTACTACCTCAACTCTACACCCGTTGCCTACACATCATCATACAAATATCTTGGCCTGCACATGACACCATCGCTATCATGGATAACACATATTGAAACCATTTGCTCCGAAGCCTCACGCGTTCTCGGCTACATGCGGCGTAGTCTCTCCGACTCATCCTCAGACATTAAAAAGCTAGCATATCACATTCGTCAGACCAAAGCTTGAATACGCATCAGCCATCTGGAACCCGTCGCAATCATACCTCGCCACTAACCTCGAAGCCATTCAAAACCGTGCAGAACGATTTATCACCTCGAACTACTCAAGAAATTTCAGCGTCACCTCAATGAAAAGAGACCTCGACTTGCCGTCCCTCGCATCACGCCGCATCATATCTCGTTTGTGCCTTCTTCACGCATTCTATTATCACCCACGGTCCAGACATGAGCTACTCACAACACCACTACGAAGATCTTCCCGTTTAAGCCACAGCCAGTCTCTAGCACGAATTTCCACCCGCACCCTTGCAATGAGTAGCTCATTTTTCCCTCATGCAATAGTCTTATGGAATTCCTTACCCGAAAACATAGCCGAATGCACAGACAGAAAACAATTCCGTAATAAGCTAAAACTTCAGCCATCCTGAATAGACGGTCCCCTTTGTACTCTTTTGTTACTTAGTTTAGTTGTATTTCTGCGCCTTAGCGTAATTTTGTTTCTCTTCCGCTTGCTTGGTTGCTGTTATTTGACTTAGATGTATGTCTGCATTTTTTACTGTATTTTTTCTTGCTTTTCTTTTTGCTTGCCTTCATTGTATTTTGTATTTTGCTCTTCACATTTTTCCACGTTCAAGATTTTTTTACATCATGTTAATTCGCCTCCCCTTATGTAATGCCCTCGAGCCCTTAAGGAGAAAATAAATGAAATAAATTAAATGAAAAAGTACGACTGGGATCTGTTTGTAACTCACACTTCCGAAAGCTCTATTTACGATTCATTTGTTGAAACTTTCACACAGTTGTTAGAGTCCTGTAAAAAAACTATAACCATAAAACAAAGAAAGGCTGATTGTTCGTGGATTAACAACGACGTTATATCGGCTAATGCAGAAAAGGAAATGGCTTGGGCCCGTTGTAGGCGTTCGCTTACGAACACTGAATTGAGGGCACTGTACAGGTCTGCCCGCAACAGGGCAAATGCATTACTCCGATCAAAAAGACGTCAATATTTCCAGGCAAGGTTCGTGGCGTCGAAAGGGAAGCCAGCTAGGTCCTGGGATGTTGTTAATCGCTTACGTGGCTGTGCACCTAGGAACGTAGCTGATTCCATTGCGCGCAACTTTAAGGCGTTATCTCTGGCACTTGCTGATGAGCTCAATGCTTTTTTTTTTCGGCTGCTGGTCTGGCTGCGCATTCAAAAGTACGCAGTCTACCATCTTGCAGCTTGCTATCGGTGCTTGACTCAGCATTTCTGCCACCTTGCACTCAAGACGACCTACGTTGCATTCTTTCTGGCTTTAGCAGGTGGAAGTCCCCAGGGTGGGACGGCATCTCAGTCGATACGCTTATCAGAAATTTTGAACGAATAAAGCATGTTCTGCTCGCGATTATCAATGGCATAATTTCCACCCAAATAGTGCCTGAGGGCTTGAAGAAGGCGATGGCTTTCCCTATCCATAGGAATGGAGTAAAAAATAAAGTTGAAAATTATCGTGGCATTTCGATCCTACAATGCATTGCGCTTATTTGAGAAAAACACTTTTCGATGGTAATGATCAGTTTTCTTGAAGCTCATGACGTGTTCTGTGGTAATCAGTTCGGGTTTATTAAGGGTCGTGGTACGCAGAACGCGCTTGATGAACTATGTGATTTTCTAAACAGCTCCAGTGAAGAAAATGAATTTGCTTTGCTTTTTTTGGGATGTTTCCAAGGCGTCTGACTCTGTTAATCATGATGTGTTGTCAGATAAACTCCACAGTTATGGGTATAGAGGCCCTTTCTGTCTTTTCTTGTTAATTATCTATACAATCGTTCACAGCTCGTTGTATTAGGTAAATATAGAAGTGGCCTGCAGCAGATTATATCCGGTGTTCCTCAAGGATCTATACTTGCACCTACTTTGTTTAATTTATATGTCAATGATTTGAGCTCTGTCTGCAAATTGAGCCGTTTTTCAATACGCTGATGACACGCTCTTAGTTGCTAGACACAAGGACTCTAAGATAGCATTATCTTTTATTCAACACGACAGCGAGTTAGTTATGGAATGGTTCAGCAACAACTTAATTAATGTTAACAATAAAAGGATGAAATTAGTATTTTTTCGGAATTATTGAAAGGTTTAAAGGGAATTCCTAATTATGTGTCAATTCGTTTGCACAGACCAAACTGTGCTCATTGCAAATGTCCATGAATCATGTCTGCGTGAACGGTCAAATACTTAAGAGTATTCTTCGATTCCGGCATGTCTTGGAATACCTATTTGTGTTTTGTCTGTTCTCAGCTCCGGAAAGTTGCCTTTTTGCAGCAATCTGTAAAGACCCTTTGCCCTATGTATGTACGCAAGCTAATATTATACGCCTTAGCCTACAGTGTTTCACGCTATGGTATTTGCTGCTCTTATTTCTGCACTGTTTTTTTTTTTTTTGCGGAAGAAGGTCAACAGCATACTGAAATCCACCCTTAAATCAGTATTAAATGGTAGGTCACGAGATGAAGATAGTACCGTTTTCGAACTTTCACATATGCCCGACTTTTCTCATCTATTTTCTGAAACATTAGTTTTTAAACACATCTGGACAAATGATTTTGTACATCATAGTTCCTGTTAAAGATCTGCGAAGTCGCGACCGTTTTCTCGTGCCTAGAGTGCGAACCCGTTATGGCGAGCGTCTTCGAAAACATTATGTTCCTTCTGTTCTTAACCACTTACCCAAAGAAATATTTTCTGCTAATTCCGCAAAGATAGTGAAAGCTTGTCCTGTGAAATTACGTTGTTAGTTCCAGTATTCTGTTTTCATGCTATGTTTTCACATGTTTTTGTTTTCTCTCCTATTGTGTGTATTTTTGCGTTTTCTCTTTTCGAATCCATTTTTTTCTTCTCACATCCTTTCTTTTATGAGCTGTTTTGCACTTGTCTGCTCGGTGCATGACTTATATGCCGTCTGCTGCCGGGCACTGCCACTCAAGCCTTCTGAGGCTTTGGCAGCCCCGCAATTGTACTGGAAAGAGGAAATAAAAAATATTTTATTATTGGCAAACTGGTCGAGCAAGGACGAAGCTACGGCTTCGAATTTAAAGAACAGTTCTCGTGAATTGAACAGCAGAGGGCTAGGCGCCGAGAAGCGAGAAATGCAGAACACGCTTGGCGCAAGCAAGAATCCTAACACGAAAGTCGTATGAGAGATGAGGAGTTGGAGAGGCAAATAGAAAATTCAAAATACGAATGGCTTCGCTTTGAAAGGGAATGGGAGGTGTTCTTGAGGCGAGAACCCGCGAGTGCCTCTGAAACGGACTCCAGGTCTGGGTCGGAAAAGAGGGGTGCGGTACATGGAAACAAAATGAACCCTCACAAAGTTATGCCTATTTTCAATGAACAGCGCGATGACCTCGATGCCTCTTTGATGCGTTTTGAGCGTGAGGCACAGAGCTAAGGTTGGTCACGGGACGAACGGTCCACTTATTTGAGCGGCGAGGCGCTGAGCGCTTTAGTCGAATGGCTGCGCCTGATTGTACGAGCTACGACAAGTTAAACCAATAATGCTGCGATTTCAGTTGACGGAGGAAGGATCCAGAGAGAAGTTCATGGGAGCATCGCCCATGAATGGGAAAACGTGCTCCCAGTTTGTGACTCGACTAAGGAACTTCCTCGAGCGCTGGGTAGAGCCTTCCAGCACTAAGAAGGAATATAAGGCTTTATTTGAGCTGATGGTTGAGGACCAGTTCCTTTCAAGCTGCTCGGCACCACTGGAACTCCTTCATAAAAAGAAAAAGAACCCTACCCTTGCCAAGCCTTAGGTGCCAGCGCAGTGGACGAGGAGATTGGGTCCGCCGAAAGAGAGCAGGAAGCAGTTATGATTTGAATTTTCATCGCCTTTCTGGACGCTCATGGCTCGAACATTTTGCACAAAGGATCTAACGGTCCTTTCGACGTACTGCGCTTGCTTATTTGAAATCTCCAAACCTGGTGAGGGGCTTTTTCAAGAACTCCCAGAACTTCCGGCACACTTTTCTCCCTGGCCGCGGCATTTATTTATTTCTCCGACTGAGGACTTTACTGCTACCACGGTAATAGAAAAATAGCAATTGCACAGGCAATGACATGAAGTGGAGTGACAAATCTGTGTTGATTGGAGGCGCGTAGGTAGGAGAAGCATTTTTGCTTTGGGTGCGTGGAGGTGCTCAGGAGCCTCCTGTGGTGGAGTCACCTCCGCGCACCCACCGGCATCTCCCACCTATGAGCCTCCACCCAAAGCCCACCAATCCCCACCCACCAGAAGCCCACGCAGCAGCGGAACGAAAAATCGACGGCGAAATGAAATTAAAAAGAAGGCGACCAATGCAAAAGCAAAATGCACTATTAACAGTGCTAATGGAGACTTGTCGCACCACATCGTATGATCGCCTGCGCAGTTATTGCTTATTTATGTATTTTCCTGGAGGACCAAAGGGCGTCCCTCACCTCAGTTTTCCTCGATGGGAAATCTATCTGCGAGAGAGAGAATTCCGCCTTGTGCGGTAAAACCCGTTGTGGCCCCTTTTCTGAAGAAGAAAAAGTGAAGTACACGCTTCAAGCGAAAATTATATACACAAATTATCATAGTAAAGCAACCATTCGGCTTTCAGAAAAACAAGTTATCAGAGGCAGCACTACTTTGAATAAAAGAACAAATTTTTGCACAACATAAAAAACAAAGCATTAACTCTAGGTATATTCCTCGATTTTAGAAAAGCCTTCAATAGCGCACAGCATGACCAGCATGACATACCCTTAAGAAAACTTCCGCATTATGGTATCCGGGGCATAGCTTGCACCCTCCTTAGGAATTATTTAACTTGCCACTTACAATATACTGTAATAAATTGTGTATGCTCAGGGAATAACGATGTGTCATACGGAGTGCGACAAGCGTCCATCCTCGGGCCGGTATTATTTCTGATTAACATAAATGATATTTTAAACATGCTGGGTGTTTCACATTTGGTTTTGTATGCGAACGACACCGAGGCGGTTATTTTTTTTTTCGGGAATGAATTTAGATACACTGTTTAGGAAGGTGAACAACTGGATGTTTGGTTTAACCTCATGGCTAGAAAGTAACCGCCTGACACTAAACGTAAAGGCAAATTTTATGCGGCTCCGCTCTAAAGGTACAACAACGCATTCAATTCCATTTTTAGAATTTCATGCTGTGGGCATAAAACAATTTCCGACTACATGATTCCTAGGTATTATTTCCATGAAAATCTCTTATGGAATACACACATCGAAGCACTTAAAACTGACATATCTCGAGCATTAGGCATCTTAAACAGACTTAGGTTGTGGGGTTGTAAAGGGGGAGATAATCACGTTCTCCCCTTTTAAGCGCGACTGACACAGTTCAAAACCGCGCGGACCCCACCCCGTGGTCGCGAGCGCTACCGAGCGCACGCCGACCACGGAGGGCCGTGCTCTGCGGGAACAAAGGAACGACACACTGGCTGACACAAACAAGGCATTTATTGCTATAACAACAATAACGCCAGCTAGCAACAAAATACACTGAGGAATCGAGGATGCCCGACTCACCAGCACGGTTACGAGCGAACGTTCGCCCACGCTAGGGCAAAGGGAAGCTCCGAGGCCCGACGGGACGGGGTGACGGGAGCAAGTTCCGACCCCGAGGTGCCCGCGGCGAACGGAGCGGCTCGCGAAACGTCCGCGAGCTTCCCGGTCCCAAGCGTGGGCGAACGTTCGCTTGTAACCGTGCTAGTGAGTCGGACATCCTCGATTCCTCAGTGTATTTTGTTGCTAGCTGGCGTTATTGTTGTTATAGCAATAAATGCCTTGTTTGTGTCAGCCAGTGTATCGTTCCTTTGTTCCCTCAGAGCAAGGCCCGCCGTGGTCGCCGTGCGCTCGGTAGCGTACGCGACCACGGGGTGGGGTCCGCGCGGTTTTAAATTGGGTCAGCCGCGGTTAAACGGGGAGAACGTGTTTAACCCCCCATTATTCAACCCCACAAGGTGCTATGTACAGCTTACTCTAAAACGACAGGTATACTACTCTCTTATACATTCATGTCTTAGCTATTGCTCGCTTGTGTGGCTAGCCACGACGAAAGTAAATTTAGATTCCCTATGGTCGATCCAAAAAAACAGCAATACGTGCTATCGGTAATATGAAGCTGTCCCATAGCTGTGTGCCGATCCTTAAATTGTATGGAATACTCGAACTACTTAAATTCTACAAATACAGACTAAGTCTTGAAGTTTATCGCCAACAGCAGAAAGATAAAATTCCTTTCGAAACAAAATGCCAGGAAAAAAGGAGCGCATACGAGTTAAGAAAGAACATTACAACCAAGCCCCGTGCTCGAAACAACTACAAATATGACCCATTAAGCTATCAGATATAGGATTTAGCAAACCGCTATCCTATCATTCAAGAACAGTTAACCAATATTCGCTAATTAAATAAACTAAACAAAATGTTCAAGGAATTGTTCTTACAGGAAGATCACCACTTTCGAATGACCAACCATTTGTTTTCCTGTGTCAAGTTCAATTATGTTGTATGTATTGTGAGCCTTCTTCATCGTCTTGACCTCCAAGCATCATCTTCTTTCACTTGTACATACCATCGTCTTCTTCTACGCATCATCTTCTTTCACTTGGACGGAAAATCATCATTCCGGGGCTCCGCCGGTGGCTCGTGCCTCGGGTTCGTCGGTAGAATAAACGCCGGACACGGCCGTCTGCCTCAAGCGTCTTGCCGTCTCGGTCTAGCTTGCCTTCACAAGTGGTGGAGGTGAAACTCGATCCCCTTGCTGCCTTCTACCCTGCCTCTCGTTGGAGTTGCAATCCGGTCGCCGTTTCGGCCCTACCACCATCGTCATGTCAACCGAAGAACACCCCGACCCTGCTGGACCCTCTCCATCGACTACACCTGCGCCGCCTCCTCCGACCACGCCCACCAGGCAACGTGATCCGCCTATGTTCGCTGGTCGTTGAGACGAAGACGCGGATGACTGGCTCGACACCTATGAACGCTGAAATGCCTATAACCGGTGGGACAACGCTTTAAAATCCTCAACCTTTCTTTCTACCTCCTTGAGGTTGCCCGAAACTGGTTCATAAATCGCGAACCCCACACTACCAATTGGCCTACCTTCAAACAGCACTTCCGTCAGTATTTTGCCGACCAGGCTGCTCGGACTGAGGTCGCGAAGAAAAAGCTCGCTTCCCGCATTCAAGGTCCGGATGAATCTTATGCGTCTTACATAGAAGACATACTAGCGCTTTGCCGGCGTTTTAGTCCCACCATGCCGGAAAGTGAACGCGTGCACCACATCCTGAAAGGAATCAATTTTTTGGCTTTCAACACCCTACTTGCCCAAAATCCATCAAGTGTTCATTCCATTATTTCCACCTGCCAACGCCTCGACCAGCTGCAATCCTCTCGATTGCAGCCCGGCCTCGCACAGCCCGGCCTCGCTCTGCCCGGCCTTGCTACCACCCAAACCTTTGCTGGCCTCGATCTGCGCACACTGATTCGATCGATCATCCGCGAAGAGCTCCAAGTTCTCGGCCCTTTCTGCCGCCACGGGTGTGATCATCCTCCCGCACCTTCGAATGACACCGGTCTCCGCAACATCATTAAAGAAGAGTTGGCCACAATCTGCCACCCTCCACCGCCATCTGCCGCATCCGACCCACCTGCCCCCTCCCCCCCCCCCCCCCCCCCGAGCTCCAACTTACGCTCAAGTCGCCGCATCATCCCCTCCCTTTATGCTCCCACCCCCACCGGCTCCGACATACAACCACATCAACGCCATGGCGACGCCTCCAACTCCGCCATCTTATTACGCACCTTGGCGTCCATCCCGACCAGTGTGCTACTACTGTGGTATCAGATGCCATATCTCCCGCTTCTGTCGTCGACGCCTTCAGGACGAACGCCGCGGTTACGCACCCTTCGAGAGTGAGCTACCCTCCACTTATTATCAGCGCCAAACTTCTTCCAGCCCTCCTCGCCGCTCCTCTTCGTCACAGATATCCTCGTCTGCACCAAGTGAGGCCTATGTTTCCCGACGCCGGTCTCCATCTCCATATCGCCGCCCAGTGTCCCCACTCCGACCTGCAACCGTTCTCCCTGGCGCCCGTTCGGAAAACTAAGCGATGCAGTTTCCGGAGGTGAAACTGCACTTTGCGAACTCATTAAAAGTCCTCCAGATCGCCCGTCCAATATGATTGCTTTAGCTGAAGGCTTACCGGTCGAAGCTTTGATTGCCACAGGGGCTGCAATTTCTGTTATTCACGCTGATTTGTGCTACCGTTTGCGGAAAGTGACGACTCCATACGATGGGCCTGAACTTCGTGGAGCAAATAATGTTACGCTGCGCCCTTTCGCGAAGTACACTGTGCGCGTTGTTATCGACGGTGTCCGCCATCATAAGTAGTTTGCTGTGCTCTCCCCTTGTGCGCATCTGATGATTTTTGGATGGGATTTCTTGTCTGGAGCTTCAGCTTTAATACCTTGTGGTGCCCGTGTCATCCATATGACAGACAGTGATTTTTCATCTGATTTTTCTGACCGACCTCATCCGCTCATTGCCGCAGCTGATACTGTTTTGCCTCCTCAGAGCGAACAACTCCTTTCCGTTGTTTCTGACCGCATCACAGATGGGGACGTACTCATCACACCATCTCATCGTCATTTTGCACGCGGAATCGCCTTCCCGTCAAGCCTTGTACGGTTCTGGAGCGGCTCCACGATCGTAGCGGCCATGAACACTTCACGTGAATCCCTCGTGTTGCCTAAAGGAACGTCACTCCCATGCGTAGTGGATACCTAGCCTTTGTCCCTGATGGTGCTCACCACCCCTCTGCCTCAACATCCCGTGTCCTCAGACGTCACTCTTACTTCCCTATCCAAGACAATCAATCCGGACCTCACGCCGCATCAACGTCAGGCATTGCTCACCTTGCTTCGCAATCACCAAGCCATTTTTGATGCTACTTCCCCACCGCTGGGACGGACTACTCTTGCCCACCACCGCATCTTCACCGAGGGGAACTCGATAGTACGGCGACGGCCTTATCGGGTTTCTCTCTCCGAATGAAAGGTCATTGAAGAAAATGTGCAGGATATGCTCCACCGAATTATCATTCGTCCCTCAACAAGCCCGCGGTCGTCTCCAGTAGTGTTAGTTAAAAAAAGGACGGATCGGTACGATTTTGTGTTGACTACCGTGCACTCAACAAAATTACCCGCAAAGATGTCTACCCGATGCCACGGATTGATGACGCCCTTGACTCTCTCCAAGGTGCCGAATTATTTCTCGACCTTGGACCTCCGCTCAGGCTACTGGCAAATACCCATGCACGAGGACGACAGAGAAAAAAACCGCTTTCGCCACTCCCGATGGACTTTACGAATTTAATGTTATGCCCTTCGGCCTCTGCAACGCACCAGCCACATTTGTAAGAATGATCGATACTGTCCTTCGTGGCCTGAAGTGGAAAACCTATTTATGTTATTTGGACGACATTGTTATATTTTCTTCAACTTTTAACGACCATCTCACGCGCCTCAATGAAGTTCTCACGTGCCTCGCTTCAGCAGGCCTTCAGCTCAACACCAAGAAGTGCCACTTTGCACACAAAGAAATTACCACTTTGGGGCCTCTAGTTAGCCACGACGGCATTCGTCCAGACCCTGACAAAATCACCGCGGTTCTAAACTTTCCTAGTCCTCAACGTACTGCATATTTGCGCAGTTTTCTTGGCCTGGCGTCCTATTTCCGGCGTTTTATTCGGAATTTCGCAACTATTGCAGCCCCACTTCATGAACTGCTTAAAGCGCGCAGCACTTTCGCGTGGAATGACCAGTGTGACACCGCTTTTAACAACCTCAAGCAAGCCCTGACTTCGGATCCTACCCTTGCCCACTTCAATGACACCGCTCCAACCATCCTGCATACTGATTGATGCCAGTGGTCACGGTCTCGGCGCTGTACTTCTGCAGCGCGACGCAACTTCGCGTGAGAGTGTGATTGCGTACGCCAGCCGGACCCTGACTACAGCTGAGAAAAATTACATAATTACTGAGCAGGAATGTCTTGCAGTCGTCTGGGCAGTTCAAAAATTCCGCCCTTACCTATACGGTCGCCACTTCACAGTTGTGACCGATCACCATGCCCTGTGCTGGTTGTCTTCGCTCAAAAATTTGACCGGCCGCCTTGGCCGAGGGATTCTGCGCCTCCAAGAGTACAACTTCGACATCACTTATAAATCGGGTCGCCAACACCAAGACGCCGACGCCCTTTCTCGCTGCCCACTTTCGGAACCCGCCGGCTGTTTTTCTACGCAACGCCTTTCCTTTTCTGTGCACAGTCGACCCTCTCTCCTTTCGACGCACATCAAAGCAGTTTCTTTCGACGACTCTGACACCAAACACGCTCTCCGCTCGCAGCAACTAGCCGACGCCTACTGTCGCCCCATCATCGACCGCCTTGTCGGCGCTTCGACCTCACCCAATGCTAGGCTCCGCCGACAGCTGCGCAGCTTCAAGGTCGAAGATGGCATCCTCCGCCGCTACGTATATTGCCCTGATGGAACCCGCTGGCTCCCAGTCGTGCCGCGAGTGCTTCGCCGCCATATCTTAGAGGCTCTCCACGATGACCCCACTGCCGGTCACCTAGGTTTTCACAAAACCTACGACCGCATAAAGAGACGTTTCTTTTGGCCTGGCCTGTCCACCAGCGTCGCTAAATACGTCGCTTCCTGCCCCCTGTGCCAGCGTAGCAAACGACCGACTTCTCCACCCGCTGGCCTCCTACAACCCCTTCCCTGTCCTGCCACGCCATTCGAAGTCGTCGGCATCGATTTATATGGTCCCCTGCCTCTCTCCGATCGAGGAAATCATTGGATCATCACAGCTGTCGACCACCTCACGCGCTATGCTGAGACAAGCACCCGTGCCCACTGGCTCAGTTCAGGAGGTCGCAACTTTCTTCTTGCGATATATTGTATTGCGGCATGGTGCTCCTTGGGTGCTCCTAAGCGATCGCGGGAAGACCTTCTTATCGACAGTCGTTGCCGACGTTCTCCACGCCTCATCCACCCTTCACAAGACAACCTCAAGCTACCATCCTCACCCTGTCGGATATGATCTCCATGTACGTGACACCGGATCATCGAAATTGGGACACTATTCTCCCGTTCGTCACATTCGCTTATAATACTGCAGTACAGCGCACAACCGGTTACTCTCCGTTTTTCCTCGTTTACGGCCGCCCTCCCACCACAATTCTCGACAGTTCTTTCTTCTCTACGCCCGAGTATTCCTCAGCGTCCGTGCCTGCCCAGTTCGTCTCCCATGTGGCCAGATGCCGTCACCTTGCTCGCCTCAACACTGAAGCCTGCCAGGAAGATCGCAAGAGTCGATACGATTCTACTCATTGTGTGGTCCATTTCCGTCCTGGTGACGAAGTTCTCCTTTACACACCACTGCGCACCCCTCGCCTTAGTGACAAATTTCACCACCGCTCCCTTGGTCCCTATACGGTCATCAACCAGACTTCTCCAGTCAATTACTCAGTCACACCTGTTGTTCCCCCAGCCGATCGACGCCACTGCGGTACTGAAATTGTCCATGTTTCCCGTCTGAAGCCGTTTGTGCGCCGCGGTACATCGGTTCCAAACAGCGGCCAGGATGGCCGCTTCCGACCCCCCGGGAAGATTGTGTGAGCCTTCTTCATCGTCTTGACCTCCATGCATCATCTTGCACTTGTACATACCATCGTCATCTTCTACGCATCATCTTCTTTCACTTGGACGGAAAATCATCATCCCGGGGCTCCGCCGGTGGCTCGTGCCTCGGGTTCGTCGGTAGAATAAACGCCGGACACGGCCGTCTGCCTCAAGCATCTTGCCGTCTCGGTCTAGCTTGTCTTCACAGTATTTATGTTAAATACCTTCTGTAATCCATGATTTCAAACAGCATTGTATGCCTGATATTGTTTTTGTGTCTGTAGTGATTTTCGCCCTGCAAAAATAAAAAGAAAAGATTTCTTCTCAGCTTTGCTCAGTTTTTAAAGTGGTATTTATGTTGTTTTGATCTTTGCTTGAGCGTCGGCCGCTGTTTGCCCTGGGAGGCGTGATTTCGTAAGGCAGTTTCTTGTCTTTTGTCGGATCCCCCAAGAGAATAGTCGCGTATAATTGTCCTGAATAAATAAATATATGAAATATATAAAAATAGGTTGCTTATAGATTTCCGGAAAGGCTTTATTTAATTCCATCAAACATGACTGCTTACTACAAAATTAGGGGGGTTGCTTTAGGTTCAGTTCAGAGCTATCTTAGAAATAGATATCAGTGCACAGCAGTAAACCAGGCGAGATCTGATATTGGTATTATTACTTGTGGGATTCCACAAGGGACCATACTCGGGCCATAATTATTCCTTCTCTTCAATTAGGATATTGTAAACTTACCTCTAATTCCAGAAATAATTTTATAAGCTGATGACAATAACATATTTTTCGCAGTATCAGCTTTTATAAACCTTGAGCGACAAACGAACTGTTGGCTAGGTAAACTATTGGTATGGCTTAGCACAAATCAGTTAGCACTGAACACGAAAAAACTAAATACGGCCTCTTTCAACCAAAAATAAAGTGTTCAAGACATTTTTATTGACTTGAAGGATGAGTAAATTGAGCACTTTAAGTCAAACTAGTTCCTTGAAGTAGTTTCTAGGAGCACTTAAACTGGCCCAGACATGCAGCAAAAAAATCCGTACTGATAACTCAAGAATGATCGCAGTCATCTATATAATAAAAAGCTCTGTTACTATTCTGGCTAAAGAAAATATTATTTGCGCTTTTATTCACTCACGTTTACACTACTCTGAGCTTGTATGGGGCACAACTAAGAAAACAAATCTAGAGAAACTACGTGTATTACAAAAAAAAGTCTTATGCGAAATAGCTAATGTACCGCGCATAGCACTGTGTGCATTTTTAAAAAACACAGGACCCTTGTTATCACGGATATCAGGTATATGGAGCTAGCAATAGTTCTATACTCTCAAATGAGGCAGAATCCTTCGACGTTCTCAGAGAAATGTTTAAAAAAAACACCTATATAACCTGCAACATTCCTCATATAACAAAAAAAACGCGCATAAATCATGGAACACAAATATTTTCGCGTCAGAACCCCGATTTCTCGAAAAATAACGACACCGTCATGAACATTATTATAAACCATGGTTCAGTGCAAGTATTTAATACAAACATAAACACCTACCTTCTGTCGACGCAACCTTGGTCAATTTTTTTGGGATGTGCTAAGTATACACTCAAATTATATGCTCTGCATGAAAATGTCTTTTATACTGCTATTTTTGTTTTTGTATTCACTATTTCACAACATGTCATTTTTTATAGATAAGTGCACCTTGCTGTATTTATTTTTTTTATTTGTCTTACTGTTCTATTAAAAATTGTTTCATGGTGATGATACTAATACTGATTACGATACAATGCTGTTGAGTGCTGTGTGTGGGGAGGGGGCCGACACTCAGACAGGCATTCTTTTTTTTCCTCTTTGTCTGCCTCCTAGAAAAACATTGCCTGAATAATGTGCTTTGACTTTGCCTGTGAGGCTTACACAGTGGGGTAATTTGAAAACTCCTGCTCAAAACCATCGAACCCTGGCAAGCCGAATACCATGCCGGGGGACGGCTTGTACCCATATGAGGAAAGCGGTGGGCGCCCTGCCAGCAGTATAGGAGTCGAACCCATCGCCTCCCGAAGCAGAAGATGGGTGCTCCACCAACGGCCACGGCTAAGAGGGAGTTAGTTACATGTAATATTTATGAGCAAGCTGCAGACAATCTTTGCAGATTTGCGACGGCAGATAAACAGACCCAGCAACAACGATTGCTACCTCATTTTTTATTTCCGCCGTGGTCATTTCTAACATTCGTTATAAGCGTTATTGCTACGTGTTTAACAGACTTAACAGACACCATGCACTCGCTAAGGTCAGCACTTACTATTGCGACGTGCACACAACATTCGTGCCTTCCGCTTACCTCGTTTTCAGCGCCGGTTGCGCCACCTGCACCGCCGGCACCAGCGCCAGCACCAGCGCCGGCACCAGCGCCACCTGCACCACCGGCACCAGCGCCACCTGCACCGCCGGCACCAGCGCCACCTGCACCACCGGCACCAGCGCCACCTGCACCGCCGGCACCAGCGTCAGCGCCAGCACCAGCGCCGGCACCAGCGCCAGCGCCGGCACCAGCGCCACCTGCACCGCCGGCACCAGCGCCAGCGCCGGCACCAGCGCCACCTGCACCGCCGGCACCAGCGCCAGCGCCGGCACCAGCGCCACCTGCACCGCCGGCACCAGCGCCAGCACCAGCGCCGGCACCACCGTCGGCGCATTTTTCCGCTTTCACGGGATCCATCACTGTGAACATTCCTTTCAGCATGGCGGTCCCGGTGTCGTCGTAGACCCCGACGTACGCTTCAGTAAATTTGTTGGTGGCATCTCCCGCGAGCTTTACTGCGCAGAAAAAGAATTTTATTTGTAAATGAGCACTCTAACTCTTAACTGTTGCAGATATGCATTCCACCGAGTGCCCTTGAAAGCTTGAAAGCCCCCCCCCCCTTTTTTTTGAGGCTGTTATCTCCTCCTTCGCCTGTTCCGCTGCTCCCTCTTATCTAATCTTCCAGTCTTAAGTGGATAAAGGGGCTATATTACAGCCTGACTGAACTGCAGCCGCCCATCAGCATCGCAAACATAATATATTCATGCAAACATAAATATAACACCCTATTAACCATGTCATGATGTTCTCAGAGAACAGAAAACAAAATACGTATAGGAATATATCTCTAATCAAACACGCCACCATACAGATATACAGAAATGAGGAAGCACAATTGTGTTTCAATGGAGAGGCAGGTATCCTTGACTTCATATGTAATGCAAGAAAAATGGAAAGGGCTACCTACACGTAAGAAATTATCGAAAGGCGACAGTCACCCTCGCGACCGGCATAAAAGCGGGCAGTGCAGTAGAGATCGAAAAACACATATTACGTAAAAATAAATTTAATCAAACAGTACGAAGAAAAGGAAGTAGTGTGATAGAACTATCTCACATAATTATATTATGGAATCTTTGTGCATAAACACAGACTTACACTGGCAATATGGTGCGCTACTTAAATAAACTAATCATATTTTTTCTTGTTAACATTGCGATGTCATTATACAGCAAGCCACAGTGGTTTAAAGGGACACTGAAGGGAAATAACATACTAAGTAAGACGCCGAGATTATTCCTCGGGAACACTCCCTTAATCATCAAATACTTCTAGCTCCCGTTGTTGGCGCGCCACCTTGACGCTGGAACGGAGAGAGAAGACGGCGCCGGACCGAAGAAGAACTTGGCGCCGAACCGAAAGCGAATTGATTGCAAAACATTTCATTCGCCGGAAAGAGCTTGATAAGAGGGCGCGTTAAATGGTCGAGAGTACGCAGCCCTCGACCACTTTGTCAGCCCACGCCACCGCCAAAACTTGCGTTCTGGGGTCAGAGCTAGCCAGCACGGTCTCCCACCGCTCGAGAGAAGGAGCGGTAACTAGATCAACCGGAGGTGGCTCTATTTTGCAGTCCCACAGGACGTGATCGTAGGTGGCTCGTTGGCCACAGTGGTGACAGTTTGGATTTTAAAGGTCTGGATAAATCTGCTCGAGGAGTGATGGGGAGCGTATCGATCTCGTACGCCAAGTAACTTCTTGTTATTTAGTCAGGCTTTTGTCCGGAGGGGGGAAAATTCTCCTCTAGTTTAAAATGATTGGTGAGATCATGATATGTGATCATGGAGTCCTTCGTGAAATTCAGGGAGCCAGACTCATCCACTGCCTGGGACCCATATCAATTCGGAATAATTTGGTGAGAATTTGGTTGCGTTAAGGATTCTAGGGTAGGTGTTGGTAATTTACCCTTTTGCGAAATTATTGATACCGATTTTGGAGTCGCTGAGGATGCTGTCTTGAGCATGCGCTAGGGCGAAAGCTATAGCCGCCTCTTCTGCCGTTTCAGAGGATTTCGTTGCCGAGAATATGCGGTCACCATTCTAGTTCACAGCCACGATTGCAAAGGCATTCGTATGTTTGCATTCTGCCGCATCTACATAAAGTATTCCAGCGCATTGTCCGTATTTATTATGTAAGGCTTTGGCTCGTGCTTGTCTTCTACCCTCATGGGGCAAGGGGTGCATGTTTTGGGGGAGTGGTTTGATTAGTAGGGCCGTCCTATAGTCGTGGGGTAAGTCTACTTTAGCATCTTTATTCGTAGGTTGAAAGTTAATTCCAAGCCTGGTAATAATACTCCTGCCAGTTCTGGAATTGGCTAATCTGGCTGTTTGAGCCATTAAATGGGCTTCTTTCAGTTCATTGTAGGTGTTAAGTATTCCTAACCTCATAAGCCTTTCGATTGAGGCATTTAGTGGGAGTCCTAACGCAACTTTGTAGGCCTGCCGTATCATGCTATCCAATTTGTCCTTTTCTGCTTTCGCAAATTTGAGATAAGGGGTGTCATAGAGTATCCTGCTTAGCGCAAACGCCTGCAATAGTCGACATAAGTCTATTTCCCTCATCCCTTATCTTCGATTAGCTATGCGGTGGATTAATCGCACCATCGCCTCTACGGTGCATGTTAACTTAGTGAGTGTGTCAGTATTCTTCCCATTTGTTTGTAAATACAACCACAGTATTCTCATGGTTTGTACCTCTTCGACAGATCGTCTATTAACATAGACGTTTATTTGAGGGGGGAAGTCGTAGTACGCCCTACCTCTTTGTTTACGACGGATCACGAAAAGTTCAGATTTTTGCTCTGAACAAGTGAGGCCGGATTCCCATGCGCATGTCTCAATGATGTCCGCTGCTTCTTGGAGTGTGTCTTCTATGTAGCCTTCGCATCCTTTGGTTACCCAAAGTGTGATGTCATCTGTATAGAATGTGTAATGTAGGTCTGGTATTCGTGCCAATTTGGGGGGAGTTTTGATGAGGGAGAGGTTAAAAAGGAAAGGGGACAGGACGGAGTCATGTGGTGTTTCTATACTTCCTAGTGTGATTGGGGCAGACTCTATTGTTCCGACCGTTATTACTGCTGTTCTGTTAGTGAGGAAGGATCGGATGTAGTTGTACGTCCTTTCTCCGGGGTTGATTTCTGACAAGTTTGCCAAAATGGCTTTGTGGGTGACGTTGTCGAAAGCTTTAATAAGGTCTAAACCCAATATTGCTTTCGTTCCTAATCCCTCGTCAGCTTCAGTTATGTCCTTGTTAAGCTGCAAGAGTATGTCCTGGGTAGATAGTTGGGCCCTGAATCCTAACATTGTTTTAGGTAGGAGGTTCATGTCCTCCGCACAGTTTTGGATCCTGCTGAGGATGACATGCTCCATGAGTTTGCCTAGGCATGATGTTAATGAAATTGGGCGTAGATTCTCAGTGCTGAGTTTCTTACCCCGCTTTAGGAATAAAAGTGATTTTCACGTGTTTTCACTCTTCTGGTATGTTGCCTGCATGCCAGTATATGTTCATAAGGTCTGTAACTGCCGCGATCGACGTTGTGTCTAAGTTCCTGAGAGTCTTATTTGTTACTTTGTCTGGTCCTGCTGCAGATGTTGTCCGCAGTTTTCCAATTGCGTACCAGAATTCTGCGCCTGTGATGTCTGCGTCTAAATTTGGATTAGAAGCCCCCAGTAGCCTGGTTGTATGGTACCATCATCCGTGTTTAGATAACGTTCTGCTAGCTGTTTGATTAGGTCTTCAGTTGTACCCTCATATTTATGTATGAGTCTGTACAGTTGACTTTGTTACATGTGACGTGTTCGTCCTGGGTCAAGCTTAGAAGTCTTAGAAGATGCCATGTCTTCTTATTTCTGAGCTGTCCGTTGACGCTTTCACATATTTGGCTCCATTGTTGTGTTTGGAGAGTAAGTGTATGTTCCTCGATTCGCTTCTCGATTTCAGCGATCTTTTTGCGTAGTCGCTTGTTGTGTTTTTGCTTCTTCTAGCGTTTTTGGAGGCCTTTTTGTGCCTGCTACAGGTGTAAGAGTTTTGAGTCTGCAATCTGCTCCTCTTTCTTAACTGGCACCACAACGCTAGCGGAGCTGATATCCTCATTCAGGGAGATAACCCAGTCGCTAAGGTTAGAGATCTCCTTTGGAGCTGTTTTGTTGCGAAGTTCGCGAACTTCGCGAAACATTTGGCTTACTCAACTGCTGCGCGCCACTGTGGCCACGTGGCGAAGACTTCAAACAGCCATAACTACAGGCGGGGTTTTGAAAAATATACTCAAACGCAGATCATATTGTCACCGAAAAAATATAGCAAGAAGCAGGAGAGCACAACCGTTGACTGGGACGAGGATCGCAGAGCAGCCGCGCTCATTCGAGGCAAAGAAGACGCTTGGCCACGCGCCAAGATATAAGGTCCGGTCACGAGGTGGCGCCGGCAGAGTGTCGGCACTGTGGCATTGCCCGCCTCCCTTCCAAGAGGCATCGACTCGCTGCCGCACGTGCGGGGAAAAAATGGGGAATACAGGCACGTTAATGGCGCGAGTGTTTTCGGCACCGTGGGTGGACCCTGGAAAGGGACTAATGGTGTAATATGGCTGCATTCTCGCCACATGGACCACTGCGGGCGTCGGCTGTAAAGAGGAGCGGAACTTTTCCTTGTGGGAGCACCTCCTATAATTTACCTCGCTGAGGTGGCGTAGCATGTAACGGCCAAGAAGCTTCTCAGGGCGCCCTCGGAGTCTAACAGGCCTCCACACCCACATTGGTCGCCGGGCAGGTAAATTTTCTCGCTGTGGCGGAGGTTGTAGCGCCGGGCGTCGTGTTCTTTTTGGCCCCGGATTTGCTGTCGAGCAAGGTGGCGAGCGGCTTCTGTGTCACCAACAGTTGGCCACCGCCCACGACAGAAGAGAGAGCAGGATCCTGAAGAAGCATAGTGTCCAGCATGGTCAAGGCTTGAACGTCATGTAAGCAGTATGCGATCTCAGTTCACATGGCCATCGTTGACATACATCTAAATCATATCGGTAGTGGTCTTGTTAAGCCGCTCAGTTAGTCCATTTGAGGATGGTGGGCTGTTTTTCGATGGCTAGTGCCACTGAGTCGAAGTACCTCGCTCGTAAGTGCCGACGTAAATGTGGTTTTCCTGTCTGTTAATAAGACTGTAGGGTGCAGTGCTTGGGGTGCCCCCCCCCCCTTCCCCCAAGCCGGAGTGGATTAAGGCAGCGGACTCCCTCGACTGAGGGGACCACGGCGGCGGCGGCGAAGGCCAAAGACCGGCGAAGGCCGAAGTCGGCGAGGGCTGGCGACTGCCGCAGCAGCGGCGGAAACGGTGGAAGCAGCGGCGACGGTGGCGGCGTCGGATAGCCGAGTATACCCTCGAGTCGCCGGACGACGGAGTGGTGCCGCGCAAGGTCAAGCTGTTGCTGTTAATTGAAAGACGGCTGTGTCCTCGACAGAGGTCTTGCGTTTTGGACATCCGGCGGGGAAGTACGAGGACGTTCGTTCACCTTCTGGTAGACTGCGGGAAATTCATTTCCCGCAGTGTTTGATTACTCAGCCTCTACCTCTTCCCATCGACCGAGTTGCGAGAGAGCGGGACAGCCCGGCACTGCCCTGCCGTGGGTGGTACCACCAGCGTCCACATCTGTCCATCCGATTGGACATCTTTCTTCGAACTTTATTCCCCAGTCAGGGATCTCGGGAATCCGAACCCTATTTAACTCGGGTGTGAGTGTGGTCGAGAGACTCCCGTAGACTCCCGTGGTCGAAGAAGCTCCCTTCCACTGAGAGTCACTCTCACTTGCTCTGTTTGTAAATGATGTAAATAGCCTGTATAAAGTGTTTCCTTGTTTTTTTCCTCGTAACCCCGTCTCCGTCCATCCTCGTCCCTTCTCCGGCCCGACCACGCTACCTAATCCTAATAACTGGTGGCAGCGGTGGGATAGAAGCTGCGTCCCAACAACTGAATTGCTCGAGATGTCCACGTGAAGTCACCGGCTCCAACGGACCCCGGCAGCTTCGTGACTGACGGCATCAGCTACGCTTCTGCTGGCCGAGACGTGGACACGTCAGGTCACCGGCTCCAACGGACCCCGGCAGTTACGGGACTGACGGCGTCAGCTGTATCTAGGCAGGGTGAGTGCCCGATGTTTGCCATTCGTTTCGCCAGACCGCACTAG
This sequence comes from Amblyomma mixtum, assembly GCF_055824585.1. NCBI lineage: Eukaryota > Metazoa > Arthropoda > Arachnida > Ixodida > Ixodidae > Amblyomma > Amblyomma mixtum. The sequence continues at coordinate 274,435,562 of NC_143012.1, read as the reverse complement.
CACAGGCAGATGTTAGTAGTAGGTTTTGTGTTTTCTAGGAAATGAAATTTTGCCAGTTTTGAGTTTTGTTCGCTTCAAGCTGAGGCTTGTGTTTTAGCTGGGATTAGCGGCACGAGGTGTGTTCCGCGATGGAGAAGTTCAAGATAGAGGACCTCCTTGGAATTTTGGAAGAACCAGGCTTATCAGTGGACCCCACTAAAATGAGAGAGGCGATTTTGGATGTTATGCAGGCGGAGGAGGTGCCAGTCGAGGAGGCAGACGACACGTGGGAGACGATTGTAGAACGAAAAGCAGAGCAAGAAACGCGAAGGCTTCTCCAGGAGAAAGAGAAGCGAGAGGAGGAAGGAAAGCTTCGCGGGAATGGGCGTAGCTGTGCGTTACCGGATAGCGACGTTGAAGCACCAAGCCGGAGCGCCGCGTTTAAAAAGTGATGCCACATGGATATTTGCTGCAACCCAGAAAGGTGAAGGCGCAGAGCCGAAATATCGACAGCAGGAGAGCGAACCATGGGGTTCAGCGGAAATCACGGGAGCGAACGGTTGTTCAGGTGAGCCGTCGCCTGGCACTCTAGGCAAAGCGCAAGTGGCTTCGCTGCGCGGCGAGAAAAATCGCGAACTCGACGGGCCTCTGAAAATCTCTACATTGAGTTTTGATGCTGCGGCGAGGGCCGGCATCTTAACGCATGATTGCACCGCGATAACTCGAGATGCTCGCAACAGATCCAGACACACTAAGGCAGTTCCCAAAAAGCGGTGGCGTGCAAATAAAAGCAAGGTGAACGGTTGCGCTGAAACTAAAAAGGTGCGGTTCATAAAGCCCGCGAGTTTGAGGACCGGCCAACCCTGTAACTTTTCAAAATTGCCACCGCGGCGCTCAAAAGATCGCGAGCGTTGCATAAAAGCCCGGCCTACTAATCATGCGCAGTCTGGGTGTAAGCCACATGCCCTATTGAGGGACCGCAGCAGGGATTATAAGGCATGTGACGGGGGCGGCGTCCTAAGGAGAAGGGTACAAGGTCCGCCACACAAAAGTCAAAAGGGCGCCGCAGAGCGCGCGCAGGTCGGTGGGGGACACCAGAAAACCTAGAGAAGAGGAAGCGCCCCTCTCGCTTTAAGCTTCCCAAGCGCTACCCAGGCTTCGGAAGTGCGTCGAGCGGAGACGGAACTAATCAGCCCCGCGAGTTTTTGGAAACCTTAGCTGATAGCCCGGCCGTCCGACCGCGTCCGCGCAGGGCGCGTCTGAAGAATAGAGACCAGGGGTCCCTTGAATCGCAAGACACTTTTCAGGCTTATTACCGGACTAATGCTTTTTGTGTTTACTGTTCGCTTTTCGTTTTAGTCAAATGTAAAGAGAAAGGGGAAAGCAAGCAAAGTTTGAGCTTTGCCTGTGTGGAATTTTTTTCTCTTCGTGAATTTTTCTCTCTAGTGATGTAACTTTGACGACGCTTGTATTTTATGTAACCTTTGTATGGCGCAGTTCCTTGAGGCGGGAAGTTTATTTGTAAGATATGGCCTCACCCGCGCGTCTGCCTTGCTGTGTTTGGCTACTTTGCTTGCACGGCATCACTTGGTTCAGATTTGATGCCAATTGCCTTGCAGCATGCACTTGTACATAGGTTTAGCTGCGCTGCGAATTGTGAGAGTGCCCGCTGACGCGCGGATGTACTATCAGCGTCAAATGAAATGCGAACAAAAGACCTGAAACGCGAGCACAAAAAATCAAGCATATTATAGGCTGGAGGTGAAGTACAGGCGTGGGCTATTAACATTTCAGAAGAGCGGTCTTTTCGGCTTCGATGGGAAAATCAACTGCTCATGTATTTTGCCTCCCTAGTATAATATCTGCGATTTGTGCCGTTCGCGTTTCAATTGGCTTGTTCGCGTTTCAATTGACGCTGACAGTACCGCGAAGTAACTCATGGGTCAATGTGGCGGAGTCCCTCGCGTGGGCGCTACGAGATTACTTCGAATTTGAATTTTGTTAGGTCTGTTTCGTGGCTTGGCACGCAAACATTACCTGCGCTGATTATTGTGTGCTAGTGTCCACTGACACGCAAGCACGAGCGAGGCCACTTTTGGCCATCATAGTTTAGGTAGCTGGCGTGAGCTCCCAGAGATGCTCAATTTTTCTGCCGCATTGACTTTTGCAGGACGTTATTACTTCGACAGTGTTCGTTGTGCGGTTTTGCCGGGTAGGGTTACCTGCAGAATATGTTATACGCTAGTGTACGCTGACGCAGAAGCACGAGCGAAGCCTCTCTTGGCCATTGTAGCTAAGGAAGCTCGCGAGAGCTCGCGTAGGGATACTGCTTTGCAAAGCGGAAAGTTGGGCAAGTTGGATAACGTTCATGATGTAAAAAATAGCGCACAGGGAACACAAGGGACGGAAAGTAAACGACGCAGACAAGCGCTAACTCGCAACTAAGGTTTATTGCTGACGCGCGCAATATAAGGTAGTCACTTTAAAAACATAAAACAAAAACAACCACAAACAGTCCCTCCTCGAAAGACCAAGTCAGAGGAAAAAATTGAAATTGAAGCATCAGGCGCCACTCGTCGCTGTGGAAGATCAGTTAAAAAACCGTTATCAAAAAGGAATTCAATGCAACGCTGAGGCTAAAAAATCGATTTCACGACGAAATCGACTCAGTTGCGAGTTAGAGCTTGTCTGCGTCGTTTACTTTCTGTCCCTTGTGTTCTCTGTGCGCTATTTTTTACATCATGAAAATACTGCTTTGTTTGGCCGTATGAGGTTGCGCAGTACGTTTCTTTTGCGAGTTTTGTTGTGCAAGTTTCGCAAGTTTACGACAGGTGTCGCACAGTCTGCTACCATGCAGAACCAACGGAAAGGCGCACATGGACAGTTGTGGTAGTTGCGAATAGGAAGCAACTTTAGGGAAAAATTTAAAGCCTCTGTCTGACCTCTCGGTTGATTCTTCCCTGCCCGGGTAACATTCCAGAATCATTTCAACCTTTGCGACCGATTGTAGACCAATTCTGATTTTTCTTCTGTCTTGAAGGTTATGCATTATGGCAACACTTTGAAGAGGTCCGAACCCCTGAACCTTCTGTCGGCTACGCACTTCGGGTTCACTGGGGGAAAATTTTTTGTTTCAGGTTTTGCTTAGAGGGATGGCTAGGCGTAATCAATTTTGCTTTGGGTTTGGTCTGGCGGGACGAGTGGGTTTCAGACAGCACTTGCTTTTGTCGTGTGTGGCTTGGCGTTGGTTGTTCCATTTGGCTCGCCTTCCAGAGAAATTCCGAGAGCTGGGCATCGACAGCCGATGAATAGAGGTCTGGAGGACTGCAGAACGAGAGCCCCTTCTCGCACGTCCAGTCAGCCGAGCTGCGTAGGAGTGGCTCATCTTCCGGACGCATTGTCTGGTGGCGGGGGTGCTGTAGTGCTTGGGATGCCCCCCCTCCCCCCAAGCCGGAGTGGATTAAGGCAGCGGACTCCCTCGACCGGGGTGACCACGGCGGCGGCGGCGAAGGTCAAAGACCGGCGAAAGCCGAAGTCGGCGAGGGCTGGCGACTGCCGCAGCAGCGGCGGAAACGGCGAAGCAGCGGCGACGGTGGCGGCGTCAGATGGCCTAGTCTACCCTCGGGTCACCGGACGACGGTTAATTGAAAGACGGCTGTGTCCTCGACAGAGGTCTTGTGCTTTGGACATCCGGCGGGGAAGTACGAGGACGTTCGTTCACCTGCTGGTAGACTGCGGGAAATTCATTTCCCGCAGTGTTTGATTACTCAGCCCCTACCTCTTCCGATCGACCGAGCTGCGAGAGAGCTGGACAGCCCAGCACCGCCCCTGCCGGGGGTGGTGCCACCAGTGTCCACATCTGTCCATCCGATTGGACATCGTTCTTCAAACTTTATTCCCCACGCAGGGATCTGGGGAGTCCGAACCCTATTTAACTCGGCTGTGAGTGTGGCCGAGAGACTCCCGTAGACTCCCGTTGGCGAAGAAGCTCCCTTCCACTGAGAGTCACTCTCAGTTGCTCTGTTTGTAAATGATGTAAATAGCCTGTATAAAGTGTTTCCTTGTTTTCTCCTCATAACCCCGTCTCCGTCCATCCTCGTCCCTTCTCCGGCCCGACCAGCACGCTACCTAATCCTAATAAGGGGCACCCTGACGAAGCACAATGTGGTGAATGAAGAAATCCGCAACTTCGGCTGCGGGCCACGAGGAAGGGCTTTGGTCTCACAGTATCGGCTGGGACAGCCATTGGCAACCACAGTATACCAGTTACCCATGGAAGACGCCGGAAAGGGGTCGAGTAAGCCCATGCCAGTCTGTTGAAATGGGAGTTGCGGGGAATCTGCAGAAACCCGGCTAGTTTAGTTGGCGGAATCTTCCGGCGCTCACACTCACGGCAGTTTCGTAAGTAGCGTTGAACAACAGCAGCAGGCCAGTAGTACTTTTGACGTATCCGCGCCAACATGCGGGAAAACCCGAGGTGACCAGAAGAAAGGCCGCACGCAGAACTTCGTCATGAAGCGTTGCAGGTACTGCTAGCAGATAGACAGTTACCGTGGGGCCGTAATTCTTCTTGTAGAGGACACAATCGCGCAAAAAAGAAAACGACGACAGTCCGCGCTTGAAGAGTCAAGGTGGAGATGGAGCGGTTCCTTCGAGGTAATCAGTGAGGGGTAGCAGTTCGGAGTCGAACCTCTGTTGGCGGGCGAGGGTGGACGTGGTGACAGCACCGAGAAAAGCATAATTGTCGTCATACCCGTCCTTGTGGCGGGGATTAGGAGCGCGGGATAGACAATCACCCTCGCTGTTTCTGGCCGGACTTGTGCCCAATGTTAACATCAAATTTTTGTGACCCAAGGCTCCATCAAGCAAGCCGCCCCGATTTATCTTTCAGGTTCAGCCAACACAGTGAATGATGATTGCTCACGACCCGAAACGGACGGCCATACAAGTACGGACGAAATTTTGTGACTGCCCATACCCCAACGAGGCACTCCTTTTCCGTGGTGGAACAATTGACTTCGGAACGGGACAAAGTGCGACTGGCGTAAGCAATCACGCGTTCTATACCATCCTGCCAATGAACAAAGACCGCCCCGAGGCCAAAGTTACTGGCATCTGTGTGCGGTTCCGTGTCGGCCTCCTCGTCGAAGTGGCCAAGTACAGGCGCACATTGAAGACGGGGCTTGAGTTCCGGGAAGGCTTTTTCCTGGTCCTAGCCCCAGAAGAACGGTTAGGCGTCTTTTCTCTGGAGGGTCAGGGGCTCAGGGAGCTTGGAGAAATTGTGAACAAACCGCCGATAGTTCGCGCAGAGGCCCAGAAAACGACGCACGCGCCGTTTATCTGTTGGCTTGGGGAACGCAGCTACGGCGGCTGTCTTTTATAGGTCTGGGCTAACGCCTCGAGCGCTGACAATTCGGCCAAGAAACTTGAGCTCATTAAACACAAAGTGACATTTTTTCGGGCGAGAGAGAGGCCGGCGGAATGGATTGCCTCGACAACAGCGCGCAAACGTTTCAGATGCGCATCCGACAAATGTCGCAAGAAGCAGAGCACAGCCGCACTCAATCGAGACGAAGAAGACGGTTCGGTCCAAGGAGGCGCCGGCGGAGTGTCAGCAGTATGGAAATATTCATTTCATCACCCACATGGCAGATCAATGGTCAGAATATAAGCATTGCTTACACAGTAAAAAGCGCGTGTACCCAAGCGCATCCGTACGGCTACAAAGGAGAGCTATACAACTATAAAAGGAACTTCGTAGCTGAGGAAAGTACTTGAAGCAACTGCCCAGGACAGTCGGTGCCCTTGTTCGAACTCTGGATCTTTAACTACCAGGTTTCTGTGCAAACTGTGTAGTTATTTATTTTATTTCAGTAATACTGCCAGCCTCTGAACAAAGGCCCTTGGCAGGAGTGGGTGCCACATAAAACACACGTTGACAGCAAGTTGAAAGTTAACAAATTCTCTTTTGTAGCCGTGCGACTGCACTTGGGTAAATGCCAAAGGCAATTACTCCCTTATTACGAATTTACTCCACCTTAGGGGATTCTTCTAAGCTCTTGCACAGCTTTTATTGATTACGAAAACATTTATTGTACGAGGGTAATCCCAAAATTAAGGTCTACAGTTCTTTTATAAATCGAAAGAAATGTTCATTTTAAGCCATTTACAAATCACCTAAAAGGCAGACCATTTTTCTACTCTTCCACATAATCACCGTTGCGGTCTATGCATTTTTGCAGACGCTGGGGCAGTTTTTGTGTGCCCATATCATACCAGCTCGCCGCCATGCCATTGAGGAAGCGTTTGACCGGCAGACTGACTTTGCCGGCAGAGTGTGTTCGCTTGAATTTTCGCGGCTTGGGCGAAGAGGAGTGCCGCTGCTCACGTGATTGTTGTTTGGTCTCAGGTGTGAAGTGGAATGCCCAGGTTTCGTCATCCGTAGCAATGGAATCCAAAAAGGTCTCCTTTTCACCTTTATAATGCCGAAGAAATTAGCGGGAGGAGTCAACGCGTTGTCGTTGATGCTTGTCTGTGAGCATTCGCGGAGCCCATCTTGCGCACACCTTCCGATATTTCAACTTTGCTGTCAAAATCCTATGAATAGTGCTTCCAGAAACGCCAGGAGCCAAAATTCAGAGTTCGTTGAGTGGGATTCTCCGGTTTTGCCGCATCATTTCTTCGATCTCCACGACTGTCTCTTCAGAAATTGACTGTCTCCCGCTTCTTTCTTCCTCGTGAATTTCTGTACGGCCAACTGCGAACTCTTTACACCACTTGTGGACGTTTTTAACATCCGTGCACGACTCTCCATACACTTCCGTCAGCTGGCGGTGATTTTCGATTGGTGTAACGACTTTTGCGTTCAAAAATCGAATAACTGCGTGAACTTCGCACCTGGCGGTAGTGACCAACTGTAGCTCCATTTCAAATGGCTGCCGTGCCAAGACTGGCAGTCCCTTTCGTGCTGAGTCATGGCTTGTTTGGAAGACGGGGAACAATGAACACAGCAGTATGGCGAGCAGCCACGCAAATAGTTTCCCTGCGGCCGCAGCCCTTTGGAGACCTTACTTTTGGGATTACCCTCGTAGCATATCTCCTCATCGAGAGTAGATGGAAGTATCCAAAATCATTTAAGGAAGGGCGTAGCGCATCTTGGCCTGTTCACAGGTGGCAGAATTAGCCCATCTGTATTACTAGGTCTATGGGCTGCTGAACATGAGCTTCCTCTGCCCTCTCCTCTTCTGCAAGTTAATCATGGCCCCCTTCGAGCTTTCGCATCTTTTCTTAATTGGGCAGCGCTCTCAACTTCCTTCGCCGCTTTTGGCACTGTTTACATGCCGCCGCGTGGTGGTGGTGGTGAAAAGCGTTTATTTAGTAATTTACAGAGAGGTGCTCGGGGAGAGGCCCCTAATGGGTCTCACCCCTTACAATACTAGGCGGAGTCCCTCATTCCGGGATCCCGTTGGTCGAGACCGCTACACAAGTCCGCCGAACCAGGGCCTGTTGGGCCGATAGTTCCTGGCAGCTGAGCAGGGCCGCCTCCCAGTCCTCTCGGGTAGGGGAAGGGGTGATTGGGGGGAGAGAAGGATTTTTTCTGCATGCCCAAACCATGTGGAAGGTGTCGGCCACCTCCCCACAGAATGAGCAGCGGCCGTCAAAAGAAGGATTAAAGTGCTTGAGAACCGCCGGGCACAGCAGGGTGTTTGTAAAGAGCCTGAGAAGAATTCGTTCGCCAGCTTTACCCAGTCCTTTCATAGGAACTGGGTATCGCCGGTGTTCGGCACGATAGTGCTCAGTAATTTCTTTAAAAGAAAGGAGAGGGCTGTGATCTGGGTTAAGCTCCTCCCAAGGGACGCCTGGTGCCCGGTGAGTGAGTGCGCGGGCTGCCTCATGGGCTGCTTCGTTACCTGGCATGCCTTGGTGGCCGGGGACCCATATTTATTTATTTATTTATTTATTTATACAGAATACCCCTAAAGGCCCTCGAGAGGGTATTACATAGGGGGGGGGGGGGGGGCACAGGCAATTGAACAGAATAAAAGAAAGACCACAAATATAAAACAAACAACAAAAGCACAAATAAGACACACTGGATGAAATAAGTAAGCAAAAGAATCAATCAAAAGCACAAATAAGACACTTTGCATGACATATCAAAAGAATGGCAGCGCGGTAAAGAACGAAGATTACTGCATTATTAAAATTATACAAACAGAACACTAATACAATGAATCTTTTTAGTCACAAACCCTGCAAAAAAGGAAGCCATGAACAAATAAAATAACAATGTATGCGAAGAGTTAAGCAGTAGTTATTGAAGATATAAGTTTAAAATATTTATCAGGATCAGTGGTGGTTGCGATATGTGAAGGCAGAGTGTTCCAGTCAGATATTGTGCGTGGTAAGAATGAATGCGCATAGATAAATGTTCTGCACGTGAAACGTCTAACTTTAAAGGGATGATCGCGGCGGTCAAAAATCGAAGTAGGCAAAGAAAAAAAGTCGTTATGCAGTGATGGATGATGATAAAGTTTATGAAAAAGTGACAGTCGTGCAATTTTACGGCGGAGACATAAATCCTGGAGACCTGCGCGTTTCTTTAAGGCTGTGACGCTGGTGTTACGTGAATAATCGGAGTAAATAAAACGAACGGCGCGGTTCTGCAATGATTCAATGTTATTTATTAGGTAAGATTGGTAAGGGTCCCAAATAGCCGAGGCATATTCAATTTTAGGTCGAATTAGAGTGGTATAGGCATGAGCACGGAGGTGAGGAGGAGCATGCTTTAGGTTATGTTTTAGGAGACCTAATGACCGATTAGCAGATGCAAGCATAAGGTTAATATGGTGGTTCCATGCTAAGTTTGAATGAAGGTGAAGTCCTAAGTACTTATACGTGGTGACTAGCTCGAGTGAGGTATTATTTAAGGAGTATGCTGTTTGAATTCGAGACATTCGGTTAGTAAAAGACATCAATTTAGTTTTTGAGTGATTAAGTTGCATAAGCCAGGTTGAGCACCATGCTGTTACTGAATCCAGGTCAGATTGAAGGGATTGGCAATCGGTGTTAGAATAAATTTTGCGATAAATTACACAATCATCAGCAAAAAGTCTGATATGGGAAGAAATGGAATCCGGTAAATCGTTGATAAATATTAGGAAAAGTAAGGGGCCAAGCACACTGCCTTGTGGGACGCCAGAGTGTACTTGGCTGAAAGACGAATTGTGGTTATTGACAGTTGTAAATTGAGACCTGGAAAAGAGAAAATCTTTAACCCATGCAATGACAAGAGGGTTAATATTAAGCAGTGCTAGTTTCATTAATAACCGGTTGTGTGGTACTCTGTCGAAAGCTTTAGAAAAATCAAGAAATATGGAGTCTACTTGAATGCCAGCATCAATCGATGAATGTATGTCTTGAATGAATCCGGCAAGTTGCGTTTCGCAAGAGTAGCCTTTGCGGAACCCATGTTGATATTTAAAGATAATGTTATGTTCTTCAAGATAGTTAATTACCTGCGAGTGAATTACGTGTTCAAGAAGTTTGCAAACAGTGCTAGTTAATGAAATGGGTCGGTAATTTAGTGGTGAGGAACGATCGCCAGACTTGAAAATTGGCACAACTTTAGCTAGGCGCCAGTCCAGCGGAATCACGCCTGATGATAGAGATTGTGAAAAAATAGCGGACAAGATGCGATGAATACCATCAGATGAATTTTTGAGTATTTTGTTATTAAAGCCAAGGTGATCTGATGCTGATGTTGTTTTAAGCTTCCCTAGTAAGGATAAGATACCGGTCTCACTGATAAATATTTCGGACATTGATGTATTAGAAGTGCTGACAGAAATAGAAGGTAGAGGGAGATCTTCACGGGTAAAAACGGATGTGAATGCGTTATTGAAAAGTTCGGCGCATTCGGCCACTGGAACACTGCTGCCTTCCGCGTTAGTAAGAGTAATGTCAGGATGATTAGCGGGGTTTATTATCTGCCAGAACTTCCGTGGATTGTTTGTTAGCATTGCCGGTAGATCGTGTGTGAAGAAGTGCCTACGTGCAGATATCAACTCAGACTGATATTCCTTATCACATAGTTTGTACCGTTGCCAAGATTCGGAGTGTCTGTTCTTGTCGGCTTGTCTGTAAAGGCGCTTTTTCTTGTTATTAAGGCGACGTAGATGCCTATTAAACCAAGGCGCTGTGTTAGTGCAAGGGATACTGATGATTGAGCGATGACTTGGATCGCCGTCGCGAGTACTGCGGTGTAAAATTTGGTGAGCGAGTGGAGTGATCCAACCGAACTCAAAGTTACGACAGGCTCCGCGAGAGTCTGTGAGGATGAATTTAGAGTCGGGATGGGAGGCTGCGAGGGCGATCGCCACCTCCTCCGCATGCGTTGAGTTGGGCGCTCTGAACGAGAGGCCGTCCACCTGTTTTCCCTCGTGTATGACTGCAGCCGTGTACCATTCCCCCCTGGAGCGGTAGGGGCCTGCAATGTCGACGTAGAAGACTTGTTTCTTTGAGCCATAGTGGCGGTGCAGGGCATTCGCCCGCGCCTGGCGCCGGCCATTATGGTCCTCCTTGTTCATCTTAGTCGGAAGGGGTCGAACGTAGAGGGCGCTTCTCCGCAGTCCTGGCACTCGAACCGCCGATTTATTTATTTATTTATTTATTTATTTATTTATTTATTTGTTTGTTTGTTTGTTTGTTTGTTTGTTTGTTTGCTTGCTTGCTTGCTTGCTTGCTTGCTTGCTTGCTTGCTTGCTTGCTTGTTTGTTTGTTTGTTTGTTTGTTTGTTTGTTTGTTTGTTTGTTTGTTTTTGTGCATGGCAGTGCGCTGGACGTGTTTCGTCGCTTTCGCATTTTGACTCGCTATATTGTTCGTTCGCTTTCCAGTGCCCGGTTCTAGACGAGGGTTGTCTGAGTCGTAGAGCCCCCCGCAGGTTCCGGCTCCGAGGTGTCGAACTCCGTTATGAAGGAAACTGTACAGGAGGTTTATTTTTACATAATTACAGTCGAGATAGGAGTTTCCCAGTCACAAAACAACATCCCGTTAAATACGCTTCGTATTCCCCAGGTCCCTGACGGGGGAATAAAGTTCGATGAACCATGTCCAATCAGGTGGGTAGTTGTGGACACTGGTGGTACCGCCCAGGGCAGGGGCCATGCTCATGCTTTCTCGCAGCCCGGTCGATGAAAAGGGGTAGATTGAGTCATCGAACACTGATATGTCGATTTCCCCTATGCGGCAAGTCTTCTGTTCGGTGCCTCCGTGGGTAAGGAATTTCACGCAGTCTACCAACAGGTGAATCAACGACCTCGTACTCCCCCGCCGGATGTCCGAAACACAAGACCTCTGTCGAGGTCGCTGCCGTTTTTCAATTTTTCAATTAACATCACCAGCTTGACCATTCAACATCATCACTCCGTCCGGCGACCCGAGGGCAGACTCGGCCACTTGACGCCGCTGCCGCGACCGCCAGCCCTCGCCGCTTCGTGATGACTCATGTCTGCTAGGAATTCTTTCCAGGTCCGTCCTCACCGACCTCAACAGTCCTTAGCAAACATTCGCAACCCAGAACGAACAGGCGAAAGTTGAGGGCCAAGATTTAGAATCCATAGAGCATGGGGATACGAGTTGGAACGCATAGCGCGAGACACTGCGAAGTTGGGCGAGTGGTCTGGCGTATTGCTGAAACGACGCTTCTCTGTTTCCGCCGCGGATGATTTGAATCATTCGGCCACGTTAAAGGATATTTACGACCACGTGTCCATGCTGATTTCACGGGTCACATGACCAGCGCCGTCCACGTGACCAGTCTCTCTTTTTACATTATCTTGCTATATCATCGAGAAGAAGAACTGCAAAGCATGGTCAGCGACTTAAGTCAGGCAGAGCAGAACGGTGGTTTTAAACATTAACATGCAGAAAACAAAAGTAATGTTCCACAGTCTCAGAAGGGAACAGCAGTGTACAATTGGTGGCGAGGTGCTCGAAGGGTAACGGAATACGTCTACTTAAGGCAGTTAGTGACTGCATACCCGAGTCACGAGTATGAAATGACTAGAAGAATGAGAATGGGGTGGAGCGCATTTTGCAGGTTCTCTAGAATCATGAATGGCAGTTTATCAGTATTCCTCAAGAGAAAAGTTCGTTATTCACTTATGGGGAAGAAACGTGGAGGCTAATAAAAAGGGATCAACCTCAACGCAGCGAGCTATGAAAAGGAAAATGACAGTGATAGAAAGGGGGTCGGGCAGGGCATGGAATGCGAAGGCAAGATAACCGATGATCGTTAACAGTAATGGACTGGATTTTAAGGTGAGGCAAGCGTAGCAGGGGGCGGCAGAAAGTTAGGTGGGCGGATGAAATTAAGAAGTTTGCGGGGACTGTGGCCGCAGCTGGCAAAGGACATGGCTAATTGGGAGAGGCATTTGCCATGCAGTGGGCGTAGTCAGACTGATGATGTTTTTTTTTTCTCGGGGGGGGGGGGGGGGGGGGGGTATTACCTCTACCATTGTCCTGAGCCCGCCCCAGCTTTTTTGATTATTTCCAACACCGGCACCAAACAATCTATGGATTCTGCAGGAAACCTGTCCAGGTTTCTAAAGCCATTACTTTGTAGCTGCTATAGGAGACGATGAATATCTCTGAATGTAAATGTTGCACAACTGGGCTTCTTCGTTGCACCTATGTTGCACATATGGGTGGTGCATGGCAGAAAGGAGGGCTGCTCGCAGGCGGTTCTTTTAAGTTCGAGTACTTTTAAAAAATTCGGTAAAAATTTTCGGCAAATGAGGGACGACGGCGCCTGTGCGAGTATTGAAAACTCAAATTTCTCATCGGTCTCATATAAAATGTTTTAGGGTTAACTAATGCGTATAATAGAGCCTTGTAGCGTTGTTACGTAGACGCCACTCTCATTTTTGTCATCCCCTAGGGGGCGTCCAAGGTAGAGAGATGGCAGGAAAACGGGGATTCTTGACATCACAAAAAAAAAGTGAACAAGGGTGTAGGGGAAGGCTTAGCGAGCCAACGTTTCGACAAGAGGACTTGCCTCCGCCTGGCTCAGACGAAGACAAGTCTTCTTGTAGAAACGTTGGTTGGCAGACTGATTTGTGCTCGTACCTGTGGTACCATCTTCACCCTGCCCAGCGCACGTCTTCATAGCTAAACCTGTGCGGTAAGAAATCTTATTCTGCCTGAAAAAATTATGCCAAACTGCATCAAAAGTGAGGCTGAACAGAGTCCCGAATCGGTTCTGAACGGTTCTTCAGCATCGTTCCTTTTCGGGGTCGGTTCCAAGATTGCGAAAAAAACATGAGTTAGATTCGGTTCTGGTTCCGGGTGGAAATACGCGTTCAGGCACGGTTATATTTCGACACCATGGCTAGCACAATCTATAATCCATCCTAGACAGTACTGCGCTGCTACTGCAAAGAACTTTATGCTTGCATCTATTTCCGATGACGAGGGCGACATTTTTTTTTCTGCTCTAGAAGATTGGTGTGCTGCTGAGAAAATCGCAAATGAGAGCCCGAAAGCCATTGCATATTCAAACAGCCCACGAAAAATTAGAAAAGTGACGTCATTTCTGTGACGCATTTTCAAAGGAGCACTCCGACAAGGAGAAAAAAAAGGTCAGGAGGGAGCGTGGCGTCGCGCGGCCAGCCTTCGCAAGCCAAGTGCCCATGAAGCAGGTGCAGGTAAATTACACGTCGCGACTCATGTACGCTTCTTTGAGCACTATTCCAAAGAAAAAAGCACGCATCCAAAATTTTGCTGTCCACTCTTTTAATGCGAGACTGGTCGCAATCTTGGCTGGGCTGCCCGTGCAGCTATCCTGTTATTTCGACGCCAGTTGCCCATTGACAGCTGGATAGCGCTCCTTGCGAAAGTTTATAAATACTGTTACGTAGTACGCGTAACGTAGTGCACGTACGTAGTGTCTATGGACAGCCTATAGACAAATGCTTAATACACACAGACTAAAGGCCAAAAGACACAGGTCTATGGGCAGTCTATAGGCGATCTATAGACTTATGGCCATGCACTTCCTGTAGATTTCTCTCTATAGACAAAAGTCTATTGATCCAGTAGACGGGGCTATAGACAGTCTATAGGCCTGTCTACTGTCTGCAGACATTTGTTGCCTGGCAATAGATTTGTTGCCTGGCAATTTTATAGACGGTTGTCTATAAACAGTCTATAGATATTTGTCTCTAAGCCTTCAGCAGACCGTTATCTATAGACAATCTACAATCGCTAAAAAAGGTCACCACACGGCTTTCACAAATGATATGACGATCAATAAACTTACAAACTTAGTTTATTTCCAAGCTGTCCAGGCTGGGTATATGCAATACATGCACTACATTATACAATTAAAAACTGAAAGTATCGCATGGTCCGGCTAGTATCCACAGAGCATTCTTACGGCCTGTTGTCTGCAGTCAACCATTTGGGCATGTTGACCTGTAGAGCGCGAAGCAAAAAGTAATATACGGGTACTAAATAAAATTCTACTCCATCTCTACACTTGTGCTCTACAACGCAAGGCATATCTTGGCTATCCCATTCTAGAAAAGTAATATTAAACACTTTGGTTTGGTTTTATGGGGTTTAACGACGCAAGTTAACTAAGGTGATGAGGGACGCTTAGTGAAGGGCTCCGGAAATTTCGACCACCTGGCGTTCTTAACCGTGCACTGACATCGCATAGTATACAGGCCTACGGCATTTTGCTTCCGTCAAAATGCGACCCCAGCGGCCGGGATCGAACTTTCGGGTCAGCAGCCGAGCACCATAACCGATGAGCCACCGCGGCGGCCAAACGTATCTACAAACGCTTGACAACGCTTGATTCATGCAACGCTTCAAATAGCATGATAGGATATAATATTTTGCAGAGTATCTTTTTTTTTGAGCGTTCTTGTTTTGCACAAACTAATAAAGGTAAAGAATGTATCCGCGCTGCCCCCCTTCTCTTGATGCTTCGTGCAACAATCTGACTGAAACGGAACCAACGACGGAAGAGCAACTATCTCAGTGTTACGGTTATCAAATCAGGGAATGCCGGTATCTTTGATGGTGGGAAGAGAGCTGCGGTGGTTACACTTGCTTTATTACTGAAAACTCCTCTGTAGCTATTAAGATGTGGTTCCAGCGAGAGCAGAAGTGAAAGATGACGGTTTGAAATGGTGTAATGCACGTGTGCCTTCCACAGGCACGGCCACTGCAAACCTCTGATTAATTTTGGTTTCTTTTTCTTCAACAGCGCTTTATGGCACCCAAGGGACGTCACACCCTTTCTGTTAGATTTTTTTCTATGGGAACAGCTGATGGGGTGTCATTATGTGGCCTTCGTAAGGCCTCTGAACGCTTGCCCTTGATGCAAGGCGCTTTAGTGTTCCTTCAATGTCGTCGCAAGCGTTATTGCCATGAGAGGTGGTGAAAAAGTTCCACTCAGCTGGGAGATCAAAATCATCTTCATGGCAGCGCACGTTAACAGAGTTCTTTCTTTTCTTATATTGGGATGAGGCATCACGGGAGTAAAGTTTTTTCCCTGCCGGTAAATCTCCAACTTCATCGATACCTGACTCTGAAACGTTCACAGAGCAGCTGTATTGTGTTCGAGACAGTCTGAAATGACCACAAAATATTTTACTGAAATTGTCGCTGTGACCCGATATTTTTTTTTTTTTTTTCAGGCCGGCCCACAAACAGGCTTCTTTGCCGACACGGAGCTCCTGAAGCACTCTTTACTATTTGCTTCAGCGCGCCTCCCGGCCAGCGTGTGACTCTCGTGAGCTGGCGAAAGCCTGCCAAGCAGTGCAGTGACAGCTCGGGGCAACCAAGGCTTGAAGCGCGACCATGCGGCTATTTTTTCCTCTCTTAAAACAAAAAAAGCCTCCGATAAAATTCACTGAGTAAAATTACAATGAAACTGACTATCAATCAGGCCACACTTCATATTTTTACTAGAAACGCCTCTGTACGAAATTTATGGCTGAAAACGTGGCACAACATACTTTGTCTAAGTTCGACATTTTTATTTTGAAACGTAGTGCATTGCAACATAGCTTAAACTGTTTAATCAGATTGTACACGTTATGCAGAGCCGCCGAAAAATATTTTGTTGCTCATGAATGTCGCAAAAGCGCTCTTAATAGCAAAATCGAAGCTTCTTGGGGTAAAATAATGAATTAAAACAACACAAAAACATTGTCCTAAAAATTTCTTGCTGTGCGACAAAAACCACAATGCAAATGCATTATCTGCAAAAGGTTACCCGGCGGAAAAGTAAAATATGTGATTTTTGTAAATACTTTAGTAAAACCAACTTTCGCATTCGCCTGAAAAATTCAAAGAGCTATCACATGACTATGAAATCGTTTCTCCATAGTTATTAAGGGTAGGTAATTTAGATGGTTCAATAAAGAGCCACAAGTTTTATGGAAAAATCGGAGGAGGTCGAGCGCAAACTCTGGTTCGTTTGGCATGGAATGATTCTCCACCATCACACTATCGGCATTCGTCCACTGACGCTTACGTATAACTTTCACAAACGTCGCGTGCTCCAGTATATGGCTTTACAAAACATCTTTGGTCAAATGTCCATGACGCGGGCCAGCGTCTACACGCAACGAGCGATGCACACCTCTCAGTGAGCAGTATGCACTTCACGGTCCGGTTGTTTCAGATAGAGGAAGAAAAAATGAACCTAGATGCCTACTTTGATGACTTTAGATTATTTACTTAATTAATTACAGGCCAAAAGGTCGCAACTGCGTTGAAATTGCGCGGACGTCCATATAGCCACGGGAACGGTATGACGTCACATACACCGGAAGTCGTCATGGCATAGTGTCCTCGGCTTTCGCCTCTCAACACTTTAATTGCCAAAGTGTCCTCGCAATTTTCCAACTCCGAGTGCAAGTGCGCGTTCGGGAAGCGCCAAATAAATCGATCTCACACGCCGCAAACTAAAGCGTACTTCCGTTTCGGCCATCGTTCTAGGGAAAGCGATATTTCTGGCCACGCCTTTACCTTGTAGCACGAAAGAGCCAACAGAAAGCTCGCGAGGAGCGGTTTACCGTCACGGGCTCCTCACCGACTGCCTTTTCCGCGCGTTAGGAACATAGCTGCACACTGGTAAGCGGCATAGCTGCACACTGGCAAAACGCCGCTTACAAACAAGGATAGGAAGTTTGTCACTGCACAAATAATCTGTTCTACACTCACAGCTCTGCTTACAGTGGTTTAGGAGACCAAATAGATAAAACATCGTCATATGTAGACTTACCATGAGCGACCGATTAAGTTGGATATCGTTAGGAACGTAATCCATGTGAGAACATGCCGATGACACCAACACATCCGCGCACACAATTCCTTACAGCCCGAATGATTTTCCTCCGTCTCGGCGTAAAACGTTAAAAAAAAAAAAGTTTCACCGGTGTATCTTTACAATTCGCGGGCTAGCGGTATGTAGCTTCTGGTATCCAAGGCCCGAATGGGCAATTTCTTTATAAGCTTAAATTCTCCACTCACATTTTAAAACGCAATGTTTTCACGAAAACAAACCCAGACCTTACTGTCTCCCACTGATTAGTACGCGGCACACTTTTCGAATAATTAAAAAGCAGCATATCATAAAGTCTCTTTTTTGTGTCTGTTCACAAAACTGGTATTAGCGACATCAGTGTGCATCGGCTCCGAAGCAGCGGGTATATGAGGTGGAACGCAAAAATACCGGCTTTTCTGATTGTTGCGTCGCAGCACTTTTACACGTGAGCGCAAACGGCAAAGGTATAAATGGCAGATGTTAATCGCGAACAGAAAAATGCTCTTTGAGACTCTTCTAACGGTGTTTCTAAGAGACAGGCAGGTCCCTAAGTTCTCGCTCCTGTCTTTCCTCCTTTATTTTCAGGGACGTTTAATGAGAAATGTGCAATCGCCGATGAAATGTTTCTTTGTTGAGTGCGTTGAACAGTGACTGTCGAGAGATGGAATGGAATTGTCTCGAGCGAATCCTTTAAGAGAGAGCGGGTTCATTGGATACAGCACAGTTTGCAGGTAGCACGGTGGTTTGGGCCAGTTGCTTGCTATCCATAATGCAGGAAAAGCTCAATAAAACGCACACCGAATACCAGGAACAAACAACGCTGGACTGGTCTTCTGTGTGAGTTTTATGAGGCAATTCTTTTCTGCCTCACTTCATGAATGGCTGTCTTTCCTCGCTTTACCTGTTAGGATTAAATATTCGTTATTTGTGTGTACAATTACGTCACGATATAACGAAAAGGAGCCTTTCAAGGCTTCTGAAAGCATATACAGGAGGGCGTTGTATTGTCCACACACAATATTTTATATAGCAAATGAGGTGGAGGACTCTAGCCACGCACAGTTGCGGTCATCCGCCGCCGAGCTCCCCTCTGCACGTAGTGCTGAATCCTCATCTTATTCTACACGTGAACGTTTCAGAAAGCAGAATAGAGCGTACTCAGAGGTGAGACACAGACTGTGGCGCTAGATCCTTGCAGCTTCGATAAAAACCCACATTTCGCGCGCAATGAAAAATTTGTGTCAACATATTTCAATAGGTGCCACAAAGCTGAACGACTGGGCTAATCATGGTGGCTAGCATATGGCAGATTTTTTTCATTACATATGACAGAATCGTTTGTTGTATGCTTTCAACCACTAGCCGAGCAGACGTTCAGATTTTACAAGGGATCAAGTCACTTATCCTTTTGCTTACGTAGAAGCCAGTGAACGCTATCGTTCCAGGAATGCGAAACCTTTGTCTCAAGTGAATGTGCTATGATCGCCCAATGATAATGTTTTGTGTAGGTCAAAGAACAGTGTTTTGACCAACACTGTTCCAACTTCGAGTTCCATCAGTCAAGCCAAAGTTCGAAACAAGCCCGGACCAAGCCAAAGACCGGAACGTAAGCGACGGTGTTGCCTATGTGAAGACCAGTGTCGATCGCAGTCTTCCTAATAAGCCGCATCTTCAGAAGATTTCTAGTATCCTGAAGGACAACGACCTCGTCGTGCTGCAGACTGACAAAGAGGGTGGATTTGCTATCATGCCGGATGGTTTATTTCGTGGCAAGGCTTCGACTGCATTTCAAAAGAACTTCGAACAGGTGGCGTTTCAAGTTCGAAAGTAAAAAAGTCAAGCTCTTCATATCCTGGAGGATTTGCATCTGGAAGGCACAAAAAAGCTGGCGCAGGAAGAAAAATGAAGGTCTCTAGAAGTTTTCTTCACCGTGAAGACCCACAATCCTGGTTTTCCGCTGCGTGTCATCGTATCGGAAAAGGGGACATGGCAACTTCTTGTCAGTCGTTACCTTCAGACTCACCTTGGCGCCCTAGTGGGCGATGACCCTTTCCTTGTGCGCAGTCCGTGCGACGTGCTGAAGCGCCTTGAGATTTCTTCCCTCAAGAACTATACTGGGATCTCTACCGACATCGAAGAACTGTTTTATTCGGTTCCACACCAAGAACTCTTAAGGCTGTCAGGAAAATGATCCAGTCCACTGGCGAAGTCCGCTTCCAAAATGCAGGAGTAAGCGTTGACAGTTTCATTTCTTTCTTGGAATTTTACCTGAACTTGACCGCTGTTTCGTGCGAAGGAAAATTCTTTGTTCAGAAGAAGGGGATTGGTTCTTCTGTAGCACCTGTCCTTTGTGATATCTTTCTCTTCGTCGTAGGCGCTGACATCAGGTGCCACCTTGTAGTTCCTCACATAGTTTCTATGCACAGGTATGTCGATGTCTTCTTGGTTATTCTTAAGGAAATGTCCGGGCATGAGCTAGACGCTGCAGTCGAGACGACTATGTTCATGTTCGCAAACCACAGCCAGGATCTGAGTTTAACCAAAGAGGTCCCAACTAGTGGGGAACTCCACTTCTTGGATATTAGGCTGTGGTTTCCTAAAGAAGCCCTGTACTGAATGTATAATCCGCGTTCAAAAAAAAAATGATTGCGGCCATTTGACAGCGGTCATTCAAAGCTCTTGAAGCGAGCGATTTTTTCGAATTCCCTGTAAGCGGCATTCAACAAATCTTGCCCCCATAAGGTCTCGCCAAGTTTTAGCGCTCAAGTTCATCGACTAAAAGAAGTAGGATACCCACCATGTATGATTTATTCTGTGTGCGAAACCTTGCTGCAGAAATTTAAGAAACGTCCTCTTATCACATATCCGGTTTCGCACAACCGTGTGGCTGTAATACCGTATATCCAAAAGGTTTCGCGTCATATTAAGAGATTAGCCAGCAGACATAACGCTCAGGTCGTATTCTCAGCCCCTTGCTAGCTTTCGAAACTTCGTGCCATGAACAACAGAGAAAAACGACTGGCTTGTACAATGAAACACCAGAAAAAGTTCGCCCAGTGCAGGACTCGTGTTGTTTACCAGATTCCTCTAAGCTTCGTGCTCTTTTATATTGGACAGAAAGGTCGTTGTTTCAGTGAGCGCGCTAGCGAACAGCGCCGAAATGTACGCAATAATGAAGGAAGCTTCCTAATGGACCACTGCAAAGTGTCCAAAAATTGTCGTCCTGTGTTCAAAAAAACTATTTTCTTGAAGAGTGGAAGGGACAGGATTGAGAGGGAGATCGTGGAGGCCGATTATAAGGAGTAAGCAGATGCGCTAGCAAGCCATCCACTATTCTTAGTAATGACGAGGTCTCTTTTCTAGAAGGATTTTGTAGGTCTTAGGTGGTTCTTGGTTTCTGTCGTTTCTCGTTCTTCCCTTTGGCGTCCAGTTGCAATTCTTTTTGACGATGTGGCCTTGTTCATGCGGATTTCTTTTCGTTTTTAGGCCATTGTCGCGACTTTGGTCTTAACACTTCATTTTTTCTTGTTGGTCATCTGATATCACTCTTTACACGGTTACTATTTATCGTTTTCTGTTGTTAAAGGTTTTTCCTTAATCACACTTATCGCTTTTTTTTTTTTGTCTTTGACGAAGACTTTAATATTAATACCTCATTTTTCGCATCCTTTCCACGTTCTTTGTTGGCCATCTGCTATCAGTCCTCAGGTGGCTGCTATTCATTGTTTTTGGTTGTTAAAGGATTTTCCTTGATCATTCTTTTAGCCTTTTATGTTTTTGACGTAGACTTTGATCTTAACACTTCATTTAGCATCTTTTTTTCCACGTTCCTCGTTAGTCATCGGATATCACTCCTCATACGATTATTGTTTTTTCGTTTAATGATTCTTCCTTGGTCGTGCTTGTTTTGCTTACCATGCTGGTGTAATACAGTTAGTTTTTTGCTATTTTTTATTGTCGTTGTTTTCTGGGGGGTTTTTTTCCTCCCGGATGGCCACGACAAAAAGGGGCACGGTGGTTTTTTCTCGTGCTTCTCGTATGGTGTGTTTATCTGATGTACGGAGCGCATTGGCTCCATGATCCTGCGTTATATGGGTGCTTGCACGCGTGACACGGCTCGGTTGGCCTGCCGAAAAAGGCGGGTTTGATGCAAAGTAAAATTCAGTTGCTAGTAACGCGCCGGTCTCGTCATTTTCTGTGCCTCTTTTGTCTTCGTCTGTCGCGCCGTCTTCTTTTGCAAGTCACGTTGGTCGGTCGGCCTGCTGGCGCTTTAACTACACCGTATAGCATGAAAATCTGTTGCAGACGCTCTCTCTCGCCTTCCCTTACCGATCGCACCATGCAGTGGCCGGCCAAGTGAATTCGACGCAAGTGACGACGATTTCGTGTGCCTGCTGTCCCCAGCTGTCACTTTACAAGAGCTACAAGAGAGCAACCATCAGCGACGCGACTGTTGCACAAGCCACGCAATTTACATCTGCGACATGGCCTGACAAGAAATCCCCGCTTCAAAATCTCAGGCCATACTTTTATCGATGCTGCAGGGCGTAGAGTGTATACCGCGGTGACAGAGCCGTCGTTCCCGAAAGTTTGCGACAGTGCCTCGTGGACTTCGCGCGTGAGTCACACCCCGGAATATGCCGCACGAAGAGCCGACTACGATAGCTCTACTCGTGGCCGCTAATGGACGAGCACGTTGAAGGACTGGTATGGGCTTGCGCCGTCGTGCTGCTTCAAAAGGGCGCGAAGTGGTTGGAGTTGCAGACTGTGAACATGAATTTGTAGAGCTGAAGATATGACTCACTGCATAGCCCATAGCACATTTTTGATCCCAACAAGCGATGCATCATCTATTGTGATGCATCATTTTAACTGTTTTGCGCCATCATCAAACAGCCAGATGAAGACGGTCTCGCAAACTTCTAAAGCATGAAACTATGCCAGCATAGAACAAGAGTGTCTTGCGATTTTAGACTTTATTGATCGGTGGCATTGCTACTCGCGTGGCATGCCTTCCTCTGTAAAGGCAGACCGAGCTGCACTTCAGTGGCTGAAGGCCATCAAAAATTCTCCCGTCCGTTTACTTAAATGGGCGCCGAAATTGTCTGTTTTACATCAATATCAAACACGTGAAAGGCAGCAGCAACGCCGAGGCAGACACACTGTCTTGAGCTCCGATGATCCAAGTTCTCGAAATGTGACAGCTTCAAATCGATCGTGCTGCTCAGCATGAAAGGAAATACGCAATAGCCAGCGATATCGCTATCGTTACAGACGAAGGGAGAGGGAAAGTTCTTTCCCCGAGCGCTTCGACTGACTGTTCATGAGAGAGCTCACAAGTATTTCGGACACACTAGCCCAAAGAAGACGTTGAGCATACTTCCCCCAATACTACTGGCCTGGCATATCAAAGACGTTACAGTCTTCATTCAGCACTGTGAAACTTGCCAAAAATGCAATAAGTCAAAAACCAGAAAGTATGCCTCCCTTGGGTTCCTACATCCGGCTGAACAACCTTTCAATCTTTTAGCCACGGATACAGTCGGCGACTTCCCTGCGTGCGGTCCACCCACGAAATTTATCCGCCTGGCAGTCGACCACGCTGCTCGCTACGGTTGGGCGTTTGCTCACAAGAACGAAACAAGCGACACCTACATTGAGTACTTGCGGAACATCTTGCTCCTGGAAAGTCTTGGAAGCTCCTTTTGAGCTGAGGACCAGGATTTGTAGCCAGCAGATTTAAGCAGTTTCTCAAGTACAACCATATTCATCAGTTAACATTATCGGAGCACCCTGAATGCAGCAGAAGGAATAAACGGACAAAATAAACCGTATCAATACGTTTAAAATGTAAAATCAGCGATCGACTCTAAACATCGTGGGCCCAACTTCTCCCTGAAGTCATCGAGAGCCCACATAAGGCCACCCGATACCCTTCCTCATTTCTCATATACGGCATCCCATCATACCAGCGCTGGACGCCCGAAAGGAAGCTGTCAGAACCCCATGGCTTATCACCAGAAGAACAAGATCCTTTATCACAAGTTTCGGTGTGGGTTTATTGAGGTTTAACGTCCCAAAGCGACTGAGGTTATAAGGCACGCCGTAGTAAAGGGCTCCGGAGTTTCCTATCACCTGGGTTCCTTAACGTGCACTGACATCGCACAGCAAACGGACCTCTAGAATTTCGCCTCCATCGAAATTCGACCGCCGTGACCAGAATCGAACCAGTGTCTTTCGGGTCAGCAGCCGAGCGCCGTAACAACTGAGCCACCGTAGCGGCCGCTTCGCAAGTTCCGTCCACTGCACCTTCGAGATGGCGAGGCTGTGCTTTACGAGACTTCATAGCACCCCAACAAAGGACGCTTAAGCTCTTGAAGAAACCTACCTAGGTTTACTAAAAGTACCCAGCGTGAACTACGATATAGACTATTCTGTGCTTCCGCTTGTCAAGGCCAGTGACATTGTGCATGTCAGTAAACTGAGCCGTTAATATCGATTCAGTGACCGCGCCACAGTGAGCTAGAAGAGGTCAACGCAACGACCGAAGGGCTCGCGCCTTACAAGCGTCGACCGAAGCGGTGGCGCTGTTGTTGGCCTCTTTTTGAAGGCGAGAGGTCTGGGCATGCCAGCCAATGCTTCTCACTGGAGTGTTTTGGTTGTGGCTGATCAACCAAATGATCGGGCAGGCTTTTGCATAGGGTACTTGACAATAGATCATATTCGTACTATTAATAAGTTGATAGAGAAATGCGCAGAAGATAACTAACCCCTATATACAGCGTTCTTTGATTACGAGAAAGCGTTTGACTCAGTGGAAAGCTCAGCAGTCAGGCAGGCATTGCGGAATCAGGGTGTAAAAGAGCCTTCTGACAATACTGGAAGATATCTATAACTACTGCACAGCTACCACAGCCCTCCATAAAGTCAGCAATGAAATTCCAGTAAGGAAGGGTGTCAGTCTGCGAGACTCGATCTCGCCCATTCTCTTCACCGCCTATTTTACACGAGGTATTCCGAGGCATGGATTGGGAACAGCTGGAGGTAAGGGTTAATTGAGAATACCTAAGTAACCTGCGATTTGCTGACGACACTGCCTTGCTAAGTCACTCAGGAGATGAACTGCGAAGCATGATAAAGATGTTAGACAGGCGGAGTAGAACGGTGGGTCTAAAAAATTAACATGCAGAAAACCAAAGTAATGTCCAACAATCTCGCAAGAGAACAGCAGTCCACAATTGTTAGCGGGGTGTTGGAAGTGTTAAGGGAATACGTCTACTTAGGGCACGTAGTGGCCGCTGGTCCGAATCATGGGAGGGAAAAAGAAACATTGACCTCATGTTACTGGTCCACGGTTTTTAGTAAAACAAATCTGAACGGTGTGTACAATGAATTTATTTAGATATTCGTGCGCATATGCACAAAATTATCAAGCCGTCAATATACGGAAATCGTGGATTAGCAAGTAACCTATCAAGACAATAAGAATTATATACCGCCTGTATCATTATTTCCTCCAAGCGCGCTCGGAAGGCACACTTATAGTTTTTAAAAAGTTGAGAAATCAATTAAACTCTGAGCTTAGGCGATCGAAAATTAGTTATTGTCAACACCTTTTTGTTCATATCAACAAAGAACGACCTGGTGCCACATGAAAATTTTTAAATAATATACTTGGTCGTGATGGTAATTCTTGTGTTCCAAAAACAATGACTCAATGGTTGTGAGCTTGGGGGCTATGAATTAAAAGATCACGTAAACAATTATTTTGTTAATGTTAAAGACGCTAACGATTAGTGCTGGTGTAAAGATATAACCAAACTTTTCCGCGTAATCTCCCCGTCTGCTTAACCCGGTTCTCAGTCAGTAAGGGGACTACGGTAGTTACGCTGACTAGCACGAGTGGCAGGCGCCCCTGTGGACGCCAGCCGTAACGCGTCTTAGTAGATTTTACGTTACATTTTAGATGATAGACACGACTGTCACCACTTCGCGCACTTGAGTGTGCGTTCCCAGACACCCTTAGAGCGTGTGGGCGTAGCGGTCTCGGAAACAAAGGAGATGCCCTCGACTCAGCGGGGCAAGTTCAGCGAAGACCAGCTACCAAGTGACATGAGGTTTGGTCGTTTGGTGCCCAGCTTTCGCCGGTCGCAAGTCAGAGAATGGGTCGGAGCCAAAGGTTCACAAACAAAACAAACTTTATACAGCAAAGGGACGATACAGAGGATTTCACAATAACTCGTACGAGCACATAAAAAGTGATTAACAAAACAATGCAACTCGTGCAAAGTTACACTCGAGAGAGATTACAATACAAATGAATCATTGCACCTAAAGTGCACTAACACAAGAGAGAGGGAAACAAACGAAAAACAATTTGTTCACCGGGCACTGCGACATCCCACGACCAGAGGTTCACGATGGTGCCGTCCCGCAGACTGGCGCGCGCTGCCTCGTTGGACCTTGGCTGGGCGAGTGGTGTTGTACCGGGAGTCGAGCGGGTGCGCTTCGCTGGAGCTGAAACGGCGGCTCGGGCTGACCGACAGCGGTAAACGCCCTTCATATATAGGCCGGCTCAGCGGCAGTTTGTTCTTCGCGCCAAGGCAGGCGCGCACATACACACAGTATCGGTTGTGCAATCTCCTTGTCGCGCCGGGCGCGCGGCCCCATTGGTCAGGCGCTGAGACTGGCTTCGAGTTGCTTCGAGATTTTTCTGGTGCGGCGCCGTCGCCGACGCGCGAGTGAAGAGGGGGAGGGCATCTCTTAACACACGCAAGCCTACGCCCACTCCGTCAGCACAGAGCAGAAACGACTCCGCCATTCCAGAAGGTTCGGTGCCATGGGCTGACGCAATTCCTTGGCGCCGTGTCGGCGAGCGGTGATGGAAAGGGGAGCAGCACACACAAGGCTATGCGATCTCCGGGGCTTCCTTCCCCCCTTTTTCTAACGACCGAGCGTCCGCGTGGCACTGTTCTTGTTTCTTTTGTTTTTAGAAATGCGCCGAATTTTGAGACGACAAAGCGAGAAAATGTTTCAATCTTACAGCATCTACCCGTGGTGATGACATCGACCCACAATTTCTTTTGAGCAGGCCTTTGTTGCAACGTGCGAACGGAGAATATACATGTCTGAAAGTTGTCACGGTTGCAGTAGTGCTAACGCCGACAGAGGCGCATACAGAATCAGCATTGCGCTTCGATCTGGGAGCAAACCGGTGGACGTTTTAGGGCGTCTGGGCACATACAAGCGCTAATTAAATTATCTTTACCACTTTCACCAATAAGGCACTCGAAAAATGGTTGCTGTGGCCACCAGATGCACACCAGTATGCAAGTGGCTCCGGGTTGTCAATGGCATTATCGCGTCGCAACACCTCGATCGCATGATTTGCTTTCACCAATAAGGCACTCGAAAGGTGGTTGCTGTGGCCACCAGATGCACACCAGTATGCAAGTGGCTCCGGGTTGTCTATGGCATTATCGCGTCGCAACAGCTCGAGCGCATGATTTGTACTACCTCATATCGTTATTCCGCGCTGGAACGTTAGTAGTCAATGTTTCGAGCTTACTCTCATACTCCATGGGCTTGCCGGTTTCGGTGGCGGTGATCTTGAACTTGGTGGCGTCCGGCATAGCGGCCTCCTCGTGGGTGGCGCTCCCGGCTAGCGTCGCCCCCTTGGCGCAGTCGAAAGCGTTCGGCGCGCTCTGTGCTCCTTGAAGACATAACAGGAGCAGCACCTTTGGAAGGACGGTCCCCTGCGACCGTGAGGAGAAGTCGTCAAGCGCCAGTTCCGGTGCCACGCTCTTCAACAGTCGCTTGCTATCCGAGCTAGGCGATGGAAAGCTCAGCACGAGTCCGCGCTGGCCTTGGCGACACTGTGCACCTTGCGTCAAGTGTACGAAATATACGTGACAGATGTATTATAGGAAACCTCTTGCCACTCGTGAAATCTACGGATTGTTTTGCTCAAATGTTCTTTGAAGTTCATATTCCCATTTATTCTCCTGCAACGAAAATGTATGCCCTCCAGGCTATCGAAATGCCTTTTTTTTTCCTTCGTGGCAAAGGTGCAGCCTGAGATGTTCACGTAATATTTCAACCCATCATGCCTTGGAATAACTACCCGCCTGGATCCCATCGAAATGCAGCGTTTACCTCCGACGTAGTAGTCTCTTGCCAGCGCACATTTACGATGACAGGAATACAGCTTCAAGCGTTACTCGTTCTCACGTCCGAACAATATTCATGGTAAATAGCGGGGGCCCGAAAGTGAAGAATCTCTCTCAAGTCTCACCCTCTTCCGGTGCGAAAAAGTGACAGAGTGAAAACTATTCTGATAACAGTGATAGCAAAGTGACGGTGCCGCCTGTTCCCCTCTCCATATGTCCCTCATAGCTGAGGTTAGCCTGAGCAACAATAACTTTTATCAGCAGATGAAAGCTTACACTGCAATGGAGTGTCCCGCAGAAGTTCCCTCATGCGGCTTCCGCTGTGATCCGAACGTTTAGAAGATCACGGTCACATGTCGGTGCCGTCAATGTTTCCTACCCAATTAAAGGTTTTGAGATGCTCTTGCCTTCCATGTTCTTTCCTGCCCGACGAAAAGCAGCTTCGAGACACGCACACGAAGACGCAATATGCCGTGTGGCAGGCACAGCTCCCAGTGACGTCCGTGCCCTGTCATCCCATAGGGCGACAGGGCGCGTTTCTCACGCCTCTGGGCACCGACTAACAGCGCGTACCGCGTCGCTTACCTTCATCGCGGTCGACGAACAGGAGGCGTTCAACGCCCCTGTTGGGGACCATAGAAGCACTCGGGTCCGAGCTGTTTGGCTGCCGCGCGAGGAGTACAAGCTTTGTTTTTCTTTACGTCCACAAACTGCATGGAACGAATCGTATAGACAGAAAGCCACCCACTTCTTGATGATGATAACGATGATGATCTGATGGCCGTGCCCTTTGTGCAAGGGCTGCCCTCTCTTGGGCCTTTTTCTCTCGTTAGGGCATGCACGTCGTTAGCGCGGTAGGGCAGAAACACTGAAAAACCGCGCGAAACGAGTTGCACTCAAACACGCCGACTGCCCCGAGGGTTTTTGCATATCGCTCCTTTGCAGAGTCGTCAACATCGAGACTCCAACGTTGGTACTGGTATAATGATAATGCCGCCATTACCAGCAGTCTCCATTCGCCAGCACGGCAAAAGTCACGCGGAGGTTTGTAGATTTCGGTTCAAAATGCGCTTTTTGCTTGCGCATGCCTGGCAGAGGTTTCCACAACATGAGATGTCGATTTCGCTGTATCATCTTTCATCTTGAAATATCGTATTTGTCGTTCCCAAGGGCACAACAATTCTCAAGCAGAGTATTCTTTCAGTGTTATAGGAAGCTCTGAAGCAAAAAAAAAAAACGGTGACGAGTGTGTAAACGCGAACGTTTTACCGTTAGTTGCTGTGTGAGAGCAAATATTTTTTGTAGCATTCTGATTTAAACGACTAGCTCCCCTCCGATGCTCGAATGCATGTGCAGCGACACGCGTCGTCTTGTGGCCAATACCCCTTCCGCATAGTCTCGCCGGCTTTCTTATCATACATACACTGGCCGCAGCAGCCACAGAGTTTCTAAATATAAGAGAAAGCTGGCGCCACCGTCTATGCGAGTTTCTTTAAGAGCACTTCATCCGCCTCGGGAATGCTGGGAAGACGAGGTTTCGTGTTTGGCTTGGCTAGTGCTAGACCGAAAATGTGGATTGTACCCCGAAATTGGTAGTTGCGCCGCGGTGCTCTACTCTGTGCGTAGATTAAGATATTTCAATACTGCGTTTTTCACTTCAGTGGATTTAACGTAGTGAAAGTTTGGTGTTGGCTGGTGCTGAAACCTTCACAGCATTCCTTGGAGGTTTGCCTCGCGAAGAGCCGTATTTTTACGGTTGAATCCAAGTTTTATGCCGAACAATAGCCAAGCCAAGTAAGAAACTTCGTCTTCCCGGCATTCCTGCGTCGGTCCATGGTATAAGAAATGAGCGCCGGTGGCGCTCCCGACCAACCATAAACGCGTCGTGCGGTTTCTGTCGCGCAGCATCTTGGCGCGGCGCCAAGGTCTGTGCTGCGGACGGCGTCGACGCCGACGGCGGTAAGGCACTGAAATACATTATTTTATTTAAAGATGCGATTTAGGGGTGGTGAAGATACTACAAGCGCATGGAGTGGCTAAGGCAGGGCAGGAACTATCAACAGCTCAAGCAGGAGACGTACGCGGGCCATAAACGATGACGAAGAAGCGCGCGGCTAGCGCCTCGCCTTCCTTACCAGCGTTTATAGACATACTTTAGTATCGAAACTCCTCGGCACGTCCATGAGGAGCAGCCGGCTCGGTGCTGTTCGTGCCACCGCGTCGCTGCGGTCGAGGGCTGAGCTATCGGAGCAAACGTTGTCTGCTAGCACGCAATGTTGCGCTTGCGCAGGGGTTCTGAATTCTCTTGTGGAATGTTTGTTTTACGACCCTCTTCGACAACCAGGCATAATTTTCATTAAGCATGGTTGTTTTATCGCGTGTATAAGAGGTTGAGCCGGGTTGGTTTGATTTTTTTTTTTTTTTTGCTAATTCTGCACACGTCCCGCACCCACTCTTGTTGACACACATCAAAGACTTGTGCCTGCCGTGTTCGCCATGCTAGCATTTGCCGACAAATGTGCTCATGAACTGGCGTGCAACGGCTCGAATTAAGGCGTGTTGGGGAATAATTTGAAAGTCACTTGCTCGCCATGCACGTAACGCTTCCAGCCACCGTAGACCCGTGCACACGTATTCTGATGACGTTCTGTATTTTTTTTAAGTGTGCTCAGCGTTCCATTCTTCTTGTTTACGCTGTTGCTCATGATGCAACATTCCTCAAAGTATTGCGTCACGATACGCGATCATCACTGCAACATTTGGCAAGGTGGCTGAGACGCCGACACGATGCCCACCCGCTACAAAGGGAATAGTCAAAAATTAGAGACCACTGCGGTGACCCGAATTAGGAGAATCCGAAGGCATTGACGCCTCCTCGGCACTCGTCGCCACTCTTTACCTATCTTTATCATTTTCTTTTCGTGTGTTAGTTTAACTGCTGAATTAGCTTAATTATCTTATGATTTAATCAAAGATCGATTTAGGTACTCTGATTATACCTTCTTTTATCTCAATCAACCATTTTGGTTTTTCAAATTTGGCACAAATCGACCGTAGCGCATTGCTGCACCTGCATAGGATAAAGACTTCTGAGGCCTTTTGGAGTTCTTCATGCCTCTTCTTTGTTTGTGTATGGTGACTGTGCGTGCTTTTCAACCAATCAGCTGGAGTCTCGTCTTTTCATGCCAAATATTAGCCGTGTCGACAGCGCCTAGGCAGGGAGGAGATTGGTTAGACTCCACAATGCCGTGCGCGGTGCCTGTGTAGTAGCCAGGCGTCCCTGGACAGTCATCCTGACTATTCTTGTGCCTTATCGGCACTCATTTCTGACTGAAGGCCTTCGTCGTCTCAACTTCTAAAATTTCGAGATGGTGGGAGACGTGCCTCGACTGAATTGGTGACAGCAGTTCTTCTAAAAGCTCTTTTTCGACATATCTCGAAGCTGTCTCAATTACATCGTCGAGGACTTCCTCGCAAATTAATTCATCTGCATGCAATGACGACAGCTCCACCACCTCTTTCAATGGGCAAACAGTCTCAGGGTACCTCAGCTGGATGGTGCGAGAAACAGGCTTCACATCCAGGCAAATGGGTTTTTCGTCTGTAAAGCGAGGAAGATAAAATGGCATTACTTTCTGTGTTTATGAATTAAAAGCAAGCTAATAAAAATACGATCATGATATGAATCATGATAGGATCATGATAGGACCATGATAGGGATACGTTCATGATAGGAATAGGAAGTCACAGAAAAGCCGTTTATCCCCCCCGCGCACGCACCACCGCGCACCTTCATTCCTTCTTTTCCCAGACTGCAGTAGACTGGAATGGCCTGCCTGCCGATGCCGCACTCCACACCAGCCCCGTCCATTTTAAAAAAGCCATTGAAAATGTTCTGTTTTAAACCCCATGTCGTTCATTCCTGATTCATTTTGTGTATTGTTTCCCCTCATGTAATACCCCTGTTCAGGGGCATTTGAGGTGTACAAGAAATAAATAAATAAATAAATTTTCTCTCTGATAAAATTTACGGCCAGCACTGCATAAATGTGGTTATGAAAAACAAAAAAAAGCTCATTGAAAGGAGCTGGCTTTGCTCACTTGACAGCAGTTTCACCAGATTTTCCCCATTCTTGGGGCTGGTTTATGCGGAACGGCTCCTCGTAGTTGTTTATCAAAAGAAAGCACACAGGAAACAGCATGCTTGTAGTGTACCTGAATGCCGGCCTTGCAAGTGCCTTTGCCACTGCTTATTGTAAGCTGTTGCTTCGGAGGGCGTGGCCATGAATGGTGAAGAAAATGTGGCACCATTTATATCGGCACATTTGTTTTCAGAATTTTGCACGGAATCCTAACCTTTGGTGAACTAGGTATTACACTGTAGTTAATCACGGATCGATGTTGATGTGGCTAAATACGGTTTCTAAAAAGGGAGCAGTTAAAATTCAAAATGTTTGCTTGCACATGGATGAGCATATGAGCAATGGCTCTGCAATTAAATTTGGGTATGCGTGTGCGCTGCAATCGACATTAAAATAAATATACCAACCGCTTATCTCAGTCGTCGTGATTAACCAAACTATAGCATATTTTCTGTTACCGTAAGCTAGCAGCTGATAGGCGCATTTCATGCGTGTTTTCATTTTTCTCTTCAGCATCGCGTATCGCCTTGAGGGGACTTTATTTTGTGTTCAAATAAAAATTATTTTCATTATTATTCAGCGAAAAACATAAGCAATCCTAACTATGTGACCAACAAAATTGCATGCACCAAACTGCTCAGCCGTCCAAAAAAATTAAGTATTTTAATGAACGTCCTCCGGCCGCATTTGATGCTTGTTATGTTATCTAAAATAGGGTCATGATTTGCATTGTCAAACGCCTCCTTGAGATCGAAGCGACGATTGGGTTTGTCTGCTTCGTCCGAATGAACGACTTCGCCGACATCCTGCTACCGCCCGTCCGCGAAGAAAGCTCGGCGCTAGAAGACGACGACGAGGCCGGCAGGCCGGCCTGCTGCGGTGGGCTGCCCACCGCGTCTCGACAATGCCTGGTATTCCGCGGCCATGCTCGCCGCGGCGCAAGACGCGATCAGCGTCCGTCGAGCCACAAGCAAGGCTGGCACCGAGCTCTCCTCCCACAACCCGAGCGACCACGGGGCCTGTGCTCGTGTACCAGGTTGAGAAGCCGGTGCGCAGCGAGCCCAGCCGCGAACCGGTGCTCGTGTACCAGGTTGCACAGCCTGCCCGCGGCGCGCCCAGCCACGAGCCCGTGCTTGTGTACCAGTACCCGGCCGTCCCCAGTCCGACTCAGCCGCTGAGGCGAGCAGCGACCAGCAGTAAGTCCTCTGGTCGAGCCTCTTCGGCATCACCTCGAAGGCCTTCAGCCGAGCCTGAGGAGCCTCAGTCATGCTGCATTATGGACCGCATCCAGAAGAAGTACCAGGAGTCGTCCAGCCAGCTCGACGGCCAGCACCTGTACATCGTGCTTTGCTTCCAGTCGGCCGTCGCCACGCTGCTGTTCCTGCTGTTCCTCTGCGTGCCGGTCGCCATGATCACGGTGGGGGCGCTCAACTTGTCTAACTGCCGGCTAAGCTACGGCATACCGCTCTGCCTGACTGTCGCCGGGTGCGCCTACCTGCTCATACCGCTCCTCAGCGCCGCGCTCGACTGGAACGCCAGCAACAGCTACTGTCCCATCATGATCTCCGTGTTGGTGATGGTCGCCATGGGAGCCTCAGTCGCGGGATCCGTCATCGTGTTCACGGGCATGTGGCCTTCCGGGAAACCTGACGACCCGCGCTATTGCCATCCGGCGGTCTACTATTTCTCTTTCGTCATGTGGTCCACCTTCGTCATCTTTATACCGGTCATGCTCGTGGTGTCCGTCGTCGTGTTCCGCAAGTACGGCAACCACAACGTCCACGCGGCCACGATGCCGCCTTCTAGGGAGTGACATCGGTCGCTTTATTTTCATAAAGTATGCGTATTTTGTTTCTTTTTATGTCTGCTTACTTACGCGTTTTGGCTGCGATATCAACAGCAAAGAATGTAGCAGTTATTGGAGTGTATAGCCAAGCGTATAGCAGAAGTTCAGATGCAGCTATCCGCCAACAGAGGGAACTGAATCCACGCCACCATTTCGTTGGCAGTTCAGCAAGACATCAATTTGCTTACTCAGCAGTGGGCTTGTCGGTGGCATGAACTCCTGGGATCTACTGCTGCGTGTGAAGCACGTTCAAGAATTTGGGTTGTTTGGTTTGATGAGTTTCATGGCACATAGGCAACTAAGGCCATCATGCGCCAAGCTCAAGGTATAAGGAAATTGTTTTGTGCAAAGTTTTATAGGAATATTAAAACCATCGTCGGTGTAGAGCGCCTATAACATTGAAGTATTACCTAGTGATGGCAGAGGAAATTTTATAAATGGCTAATAGAAAAAGTTAAAGAAGGTCAGATAGCCTCAGCAGCCATCCTTGGCTGGGCAAGGATGTTGAGCCTCCCAACCAGCCAAATAACAACCTGAAATTTCTTCTCGGGACTGAGAAGGTGGCTGACGTGCATAAAAAAAAAAGCGAGGCAGTGCTTCTCTTAGACAAAAAGACAAGACATGTCAGCAGTTGCATTGTCACCCAAGAGTAATATTGGGCGTAAAAGAATGTGGTGATTATAAAACTGTAAAATACTTTTTCCTTAGTTTTCCGACTTGCGTAAATGAGAGTAAAATGTGATTTACTGTTCATTCTTCTCCGCCTTCTCCGCACTTTTCACAAAAGGTTTCTCTTGTTCTACCAGTATAAAGTTATGAATAAGGTGTGTGTCTTATGCGAAGCCGGCAGAGAATTACTTCCTTGAAACGTTTCTGATGTCTGCAAGACTTCCTTTCACCTAAAATTGCCTTTATTAAGTGTAGTTTGTTATTCATTGTTTCAAGCTAACTGCCGTTTTTTCCTTAATTTACGGTGTACTAAGCATGCAAACATTAAAAGGTATGTTTGCTTTGTTCATTTGCTTCCAACGGGCTTGAGCAGCTCACAAATCTGCTCTCTCGTTGCCTTTTATTCCTATATGACTTGGTACCCAGCAGAGTTTTGTTTTGACCTTGAGCTATGGCTGTTATGCTGTGTACAATGTCGTCAAGCAGCGGAGTGAGTGCATGTCTAGAGTAAAGGCTGTAAGTACATTTAGCGAATATGTGTATATAATGCTACTTGCGAGGTTCTCGTTTACTAATTTTTGTACGGCTACAGAGATGGCGTGACATTCGGCAGGGAAAATGGATCCACACTGCCGAAGCCTTACCATTTTATTTCAATCTCCTTATACCACAGCGTTTCCACCATAAACGTCTGTTTTTGAACCATCTGTGGGAAAAGCTTTAAAAGTACTGTACTTTTCGTCGAGTGCAAGAAATTCTTGTATTATAAGTTGTTGTGGAGTTTATTTTTACGGAACTGTGTTAGAGTGAAATCGAAGATTGCAGCCATATTGTACCATGGAGGCAGTAGATCTCGTCTTTGCGCAGTACCAGGTAATGTGTTTAGTACGCCAAGATCCTGACACATCTCTTCAAATCGCAAGATCAGTGGCGTGGTAGCTTGCGGTTTGTTGTTAAACGGTGTTCTAGATGGGCACTGAGTGGCTATAGGGTAACATAGATGTTTCTGCAGCGACCGTACTTTTAGAACTTACGAGCATGTGAGCATGGCTCTTCTGTCGGTAAGCGATGGTTCGTTGGTTGGTACATAAAGGCTGTTTACGGGTGACGTCCTGTATGCACTAATGGAAAGACGCAAACGTGAATTACCTACTGAATCCAGTGGTTCAAGATACGATGGTCTCGCTGACCCATAAACTATACATCATAATCTAAGGTAGAGCGTACTACAGAGCGATAAACTTGTAAAAGGCATGTCCTATCGGAACCCCAGTGTTTTCGGGAGAGTATTTCAAGTATGTTCAAAGATCGAGAGGCTTTCTTTTTGAGAGCGTTAGTGTGAGGTAGGAATGTTAGTTTTTCTCAAAAGTATGCCTAGAAATTTTCTTTCATTTTTTACAGTTAGTTCGGTTTTGTTTAGATGCAAGGCGGGGTCGGATTCTAGGCCTCGTTTCAGTGAGAACAGAACACCCACTTCAAAAGGGTGGAAATTTGGGCTGGTTGGTGCATGATCTGAGGCTAGAAACAGCGCTAACGGGGACGAAGCATAGATGTTCCTGCATGTGTCCCTCTCTCTGCTTCGTCCCCGTTAGCGCTGTTTTTAGCCTCAGAACACCCACTGTTTTCTCTGTGGAAAACTGGAATCCATTTTTGTGTGCCCATGTCTCTAGTTTGTTTACTGTCAACTGTATTTGTCTCTCACATGTTTCTACGTTGGAGGATGTGCGGGCTATTTGAAGGTCGTTGACATAGACTGAATACATAATGTACGTCGGGATTATTTTGCTTATGGAATTTATTTTTACAACAAAGAGTGTTGTGCTCAAAATACACCCCTGAGGAACCCTGTTCTCTTAAGCGAATTTCCTGGTAAGAGTTGATCCCAGGTGTAATTGAAATGAGCGGTTCAACAGGAAATCATTTAGGCAGTTTAACATCCTGCCGTGGATGACAAGTTCTACAAGATCGCGAAGAATCCCGAACCTCCATGTTGTGGCGTGTGCCTTGTTCAGGTCGAAAAAGGCAGCAGTAGTCTTGTTTGTGTATAAAAGCTTCACGCACAGTATTTTAAAGGCGAACTAGATGGCCGGTTGTTGAGGCGTTTTTTTTTTTTTTTTTTAGCTTTGGCGATATCGTGTCTTCCTTCCTGACAGCCTTCCGTATTGGAATTGTATTGCTGGCTTTAAGGGGGACTACTGTGGCTGTGCAGCCGTTGAATGTATCAAGTATTTTTACATAAAGCTCATCTACACTCTGATTGGGCAGTGCCTTCAAGACTGCTCAAGTTTCGGCTAAGTCAAATGCTTTCTCGTAATTTATGACGGCTATATATATATATATGGGCTGGCTATATTCTGCGCACTTCTCTATCACCGTATACACTGTCGTATCCCTAATACATATTTTTACGGTACAACCGAGCTCGCTCGTAATAAGCGATCATTCGTTAACTGTACCCGTTATATTGTGACGAAGACGAAGCTGGCAGTGGCGCGGGACGGAGCGCTCGCGCTAGGCCAGCGGCCATTAAATCATCTCTCGTTCATGGTTCACCACGCCTCATTCTTCGGCTGGCCGCCACGTTACAATATGTGGGCTCTACTGCAGCTAGCAGAACAAAAATGGGGTGGAGGGCATTCTGCAGGCACTCTCAGATCATTAGCAGCGGTCTACGAGTATATCCCGCAACAGGAAAGTATACAGGGTGTTTCATCCAAGACTTGACACAATTTTTAAAACTGGCCTTTTGAGTTAGAAGAGCGCTCTTTTCGGCATAGCATTGTCATCGGTGTAATAGATAAGAATGCAGCTAAGGCGTGGTAACTAGCAGGCTGGTTAACAAATACTGAATAGCTAACTTTTTAACTATTACCGGCAAGCTCCTTAAATACTGAGAGGCGTGTAGCGCACCATAAGTAAATTCCATATCAGTTTTTAGAAATTTGAAAATGCGGTTGCCCCCGGCGCTGTGGACAACAAATTCTGGCTACATCGCTTCAAAATACATGTGCTTTCGAGAAGCTTGCAGGCAAA
Organism: Amblyomma mixtum; assembly: GCF_055824585.1. NCBI lineage: Eukaryota > Metazoa > Arthropoda > Arachnida > Ixodida > Ixodidae > Amblyomma > Amblyomma mixtum. The sequence continues at coordinate 274,398,377 of NC_143012.1, read as the reverse complement.
TCAATCCTTCCAGCGCACGTAACTGGTCGAAATAGACAAAATTTGTTGGGCCATAGCACCGAGGGAACCACGTTTTCTAAGTTCTAAAAATTGATATGGATATTACTTACGGGGAGCTAGCTACACGCCTTTCATTATCTAAGGAGCCTAGTCCTAATAATTAAAAAGTTAACTATTCAATATTAGTTAACCAGCTTGATGGTTAGCGCGTCTTCGCTGTATTCTGATGTATTGTACAGCTGACAACGCTATGCAAAAAAAAAGTGATCTTCTAACTCAAAAAGTCTAGTTTTAAAACTGTGTAAAGTCTTAGGTGTAGCATCCTATATAACAGCTGTATCTTATCGGTACTCACCTACGGGGCAGAAACGTTGAGACTAGCGAAAAGTGTTCAACTTAAACTGAGAACAACACAGCGAGCTATGGAAAAGAAAGTGATTAGTATAACGAAGCAGACAGGAAGAGAGCTGGTTAGGTCAGAGAACGAGCACCAGTTATTGACTTCCTTGTCAAAATCAAGAAGAAATGGGCATGGTTTGGTTTGGTTTATGTGGGTTTAACGTCCCAAAGCAACGCAGGCTATGAGAGACGCTGTAATGAAGGGCTCCGGAAATTTCTACCACCTGGGGTTCTTTAACGTGCGCTGACACCGCACAGTTGTTGTGTTGTTGTGACTGAGAGAAGGATGAAAAGGAAATTGCACGGGCCTGCCTACTGGCTCGAGCCAAGCCACCACCGCTGCCACGTGCAGATAGAGGAGAGTTAAAAGATCAGAGGAAAGAGAAAAAGGAAAGAAAAGACGCGCGTCGCAGCAACAACTGCGTCCGCCGGAACGGAGGCTGCTGAAAAAACAGATAAGCGGCCGAAGCCACGCTCGCTGAAAACACGGCCTCTAGAATTTCGCCTCTATCGAAATTCGACCGCCGCGGCCGGGATCGAACCCACATCTTTCGGGTCAGCCGAGCACCATAACCACTGAGACACCGCGACGGCTTAAATGGGCATGGGTAGGGCATATAATGCGAAGGCAAGGTAACCGATAGTCGTTAAGGGCAGCGGACTGGATTCTAAGAGAAGGCAAGCGTAGCAGAGGGCGGCAGAAAGTTAGTCGGGCGGATGAGATCAGGAAGCCATCACACTGAACTGGATCAACTGGAAGAATATGGAAGGGGCGTTTGTCCTGCAGTGGGCGTAGTCAGGCTGCTGATAATGATGACTATTCCGAGAGTAAGTGGCTGTATTTTTTATTTTATTTTATTTTTGCTTTGCAGTATAGAGCTTTGCATCGGGCGAGGGAGTTGGCGAAACTCCTCCTCTCTGGACTGTCGGAAACCGGTTCTGCCGCCGCTTCCACCGTGCTAGAGCGAGGTGCTCACGACAGTCCAGTGAACAATATGGCAGCGCCCAGGGAGCCCTTACTGCAAAGGTCTATAGTCGCTTCGAAGTCTCTGTTGAGGGTAAGCGACTTCGACTCTCCCTCAGCAGGCCTCTAACGGACACTATCGCAACAAGCCGTCCTAGCCCAAGTTCTGGCCGTAGTACGTACGCTTAAGAACCCAAAACTGTTGCGCTTCCAAGATCGTCAATAAAAGTCTTATGCAGATTTGCCGGAGAGGGGACGTGTTCAGTGATGTGCCCGGTTTGGTCATGCGAGTCGGGTGGAGTTCGTTCATGATGATTACCATGCAGGTCTTCGTGTGGGCACCCTCTGCGGAGGAAGAAGTCGCGGATAAGTCGCGTTATAGCTATGACCGTCACTTCGCTCAAGAGGAGGGCGAGAGAAAGAGGAATTGCACTGATGCTCACCAGCGAGACTGCTGAATTCTCCGCTTGCCGGTGTAGATATACATATATGCTACTCTGAAGTCATTGTCGCCGCCATATTGGAGAACAGGAGCATACGAAAAGTTGCGCTTTTATCTAGTCCATTGATATTTTGTTTGAATTGATGAATTTACATATCTGTTTAGTTATTTATTCTCTCATTCACTAATCGGCTTATTGCAACGTGCTCCGACATGCAATGTGCAAGCTATGCTTCCACGCACTACCATTGTAGCGCCCCTGATGTTAAGTGCCACTCATCTGTATACGCACTCTCTGTGAGGAGGAGGAGGAGGAGGAGGAGGAGGAGGAGGAGGAGGAGGAGGAGGAGGAGGAGGAGGAGGAGGAGGAGGCCTACTTACAAAGAAGGGCCCCTCTTGGCTCTGCACGGGAGGAAGGGGAGAGAGGTGCGAATGCAAGTCGGCGAATCGAGGTCCGCGCTGCTTAAGAAGCGGGGGTGCGCCGAACTGCTGCCTGATAGGCAATTGTTAACCAACAGAACAGTTCAGACCTTGGAGAAAGTGCACTTGCCGCATCACGTTCTCTTTGACAGTGGCTGAAGGTACATCAGACGGATCCGGTACCTTTCTTTCCCGCGAACGTCGGGCGAATCTGACCATGTGATTCTTAGTCGAAGATCTGCTTGATTTTGTTCTCGCTGCACTTCTTTGCATTAACGTGTACGAGGACAGTTGCACTCTGGCTCGGGGACGTCTACTCGCCGCCCGGAATGGGGGGATTGGTGAACTTCGAGAGCGCCATCAACCAACTTCTTGTTGTACTACGCGCATGTCCTCCGTTGCACCGTTTGCCGATCGTCGTATGGTCGCAGCGCGGGAAATACAAAACTTACTCCTGACTATTTACATGCAAGCATGGGGCACACAGTGCTTAAACTCAGGGGAGGGTCTCCAAAGGTTTTAGACCTATCCCCTACCAATACTGACAAGAAATCTGAATCTCTCCCCCCTCCCCCGGCCTTGTGCTAGAATGTAGGGACTGCATGAATCCGAAGCAAGCAACAATTTTTTTTTATTTTTCAATGGCGGTAATAAATTTTGTTTTAAAAGATATTTATTGTCTCAGGGCATAAAAGGAGTATGTAATGATGGTTAGAAGCGAAACTTCTCTTGTTCTGAAAATTTCACTGTAGTTTTTAGCAAGAATCAGTAACACGTTTTCTAAAACCCAAGAGAAAGAAAAATACTGAGTTGGAAGCGCTACACAAGGGGTGAATGTAAAAAGGGAAATCCGTGCCCTCGCACAAGGAGTCACTCCAGAGCTGGCTGCTCAGCTCCAAGGCTGCATAACAACTATGAGCACGCTGTTAGCGCGTGGGGATCGTTTGTTTCAGGCCTATGACACAAATTGAGCCAACAACCTTTAAAAATATTCAAGGAAAAAGCACCGTACTACCACAAACACGAGGGAAGAAGGGACGAGACACGTGTTTGCGCTTCTTTTTCCTAGAATGTCGTACCAACTCGCCCACCAGTCTATGCTGTTGTTTAAAAATAATTTCTCCCCTTTGCAAAAGCCATGCGTAAAACAGGCCGCTTTCTCTCTATCTCCCTCTCTACCTGTGCTCAGATCACTTCGATGAAAACATATTTTAAGCACTGGGGAAACATGTACTTTTCTGCCGTGCCCACTTTGTAAAATTGGAGACTTATTGTTTCCTTGAGGAGAGCAGCTGTCCTCCAATGGAAGTTCAGCGAAAGCTGCATCAGTGCTCCAATACATGTGTGATGGCGTGCGGCGATGGCTGAACGTGCGTCCTTCGCCTCACCCGAAACTCAAACCCGCGGATTGGTTTGGTTTATGGGGTTTAACGTCCCAAAGCGACTCAGGCTATGAAGTACGCGGTAGTGAAGAGCTCCGGAAATTCCCACCACCTGGGATTCGTTAACGTGCACTGACATCGCACAGTACACGGGCCTCTAGAATTTCGCTTTCATCGAATTTCGGCCGCCTCGGCCGGGATCGAACCCGCGTCTTTCGGATCAGCAGCCGAGCGCCGTAACCACTGAGCCACCGCAGCGGGGCCCGAACCCACGGAGGTTTAAACTCAATGTGCTAAAACTTCTGCGCGAGAGAGATCCGGGCACTTTCCTCGTCCCCCCCCCCCCCCCCCCCAAAAAAAAAAAAAAGTCGCAATTTCGCGGAAGTGGCTCGTACACACTACCTGCTTTGTTGCTTCTTCCCCGTGTATTGTAGCGAAGCACATATTCGCCTTCGCAGGCGCATCGGCCCGGTCGTCGCCAGGCCATCGCTGTTGTGCCACCATATATAGTAACCGTAGGCCACAAATAAATTCTGCACCCTATTGCTAAACTGCCATGACCGTGAAGCATAATCTGGAAAAAAAATTTAAAGGTAAACCTTCTGTTCACCTAGTACGATATTTCTTAAGTGTACGGATGGGTGCTGTGCAGGGTGAGATGAGCGCTGCACCAGGTACGGACGCTCGGTATACAGTTGCGTTTTACAGGTCGCTACAGAATTCGCGCCGGCACAAATGCTGATCATAGCAAATCGAGGTGATATATTACGAGACAACTTACTAAGACGGAGTGTGAAGGCACAGAGCGAATACACATATCCGCTCGCGTACGTCGCATCACCTGCCGCCGCTGCTTGCATGCAACTGTATACCAATTGACGACGCTGGTCTGCGCGCACAATCGGGAGTGAAGAAGCAGATCTATGCAAATTTTAGAAGTGCTCGGAGTGTTTCTCTACGTCTGAACATAATCGAATCAATTTTTGAATGCGGATTCTTCGACGAGCGGGGCAGTTAGATTCTCGTCATCGCGCTTCGACTGAAACACAGCCGGAGATAAAGTTGCGTGCCACATTCCGGCTACGAAAGCCGGAATGTGGCACGCAACTTGCAAACGCTTCGCGAAGAAAAGCGCGAAGCAAGTAGCGCTGGTATTATATGATGCGCATACGTTGGACGTGGCGTTGGACGTTACTTTAGCCATGGGCCTACAGCGACGTCCGCCATACCTTTAACGAAAAAGAACTGGGCCCGTCGGACGCATCTTTAGTCACTTCATTGTATAATTTCAAGAAGAGCGAAAACAATTTGCGTGCTGAAATCGATGACTGGAACATACGGTGAACGAAAGGTGGATGTCTCGAGAGTGACTCCGTATATGCCGATGACTTGCACCTTTGCTGGATGGAGAAGGGACTCCGTCCATGCAATCCGGCTGGGTTCATTCAAACCCAGCTGTTTCGCTCTGTGACGTGAGCAGTGTCGGCGGTCTCGTCGCTTCTGGGTAACACCATATGCGGCGGCACGGATCGGGGGTGCTCCGCAGCCTCAGGCGCCCTCGGTGACTCCAGATTGATTCCTGTCGCCTGGCGCCCCCCCCCCCCCCCCCCCCCCCACCCCAACACACACACTTATTTTTTTGCTTCCTTTTTCGCTGCATCTTCCGCTGTCGCTGAAGCTCTTCATGATGTCACCGTTACCTCACCAAAGCTAAGCTTTCTTTTTTATTTTCCTCTTTATCGCTGTCCTTTCCGTGGAAAAGAACGGAGAAGCTTCCTAGTTTTTTTCCACAGCGCGGCTATACCTACAGGAGCCTCCCGGTTTTTTGCCGCCGGAGGCGGCCTCATTTATGAGTGGAAAAAACCAGTCACAAAAGACGAGGGACAAGAGGAGTGTACACGCCACAACGTCTGGACTAACAACTGAAGTTTATTAGAGTTGTCGACCACTTCATCGAAAATGACCTGACCCTCCTCCAAGCGGACAAGGAAGGTGGCTTCGTGGTCCTCCCGAAAAAGTATTTTGGAGAGAAGGCATTGGCTGCTGTAGCGAAGAACTTCGTGCCTGCCATTCGGAAGCCCTCAATGTTAAAGACTGCTGCCATGAAGCTCCTGAAACAAAACAACTTGGAGAAACTTTCGCATAGTGTCATGAAATGCAGGGGAGACCGCCTGCAAGTATTCTTTTCAGCTAAAACACACAAGGTGGGTTGCCCTCTGAGAGCAATCGTCACGGAGACTGGTTCATGGCAGAAGGTAGCGAGCCAATTTCTTCAGCAACAGTTGACAGCCCTTCCTGTGCAGGACCCTTTCAGCGTGGCCAGCTCGGCCGCGGTTGTTGACGCACTTAATTGCGGTATCCCCGGTGCGAACATGGCTTTTTCGGTTGACATTGAGGACCTCTTCTACAGCATTCCCCACGATAAACTCTTCGTAGCCGTACGTGAACTTATTGATCATTGCAGTCCTGTGAACTTTCGGAACGCATGTAGCATGTCGGTTGATTCTTTTTTGGAGTTGTTATCTTTTTGCCTGTCATCAACTGTTGTTGAATTCAAAGGTTCCTTGTTCCTTCAGAAAAATGGAATACGTATTGGCTCTAGCGTTGCTGCAGTGCTTTCCCAGATATTTTTAGCAAAATTTGACAGAACATTTCAAGACTTACTTCATGACAAGCGGGTGTGCAAAGTTTTTAGGTACGTGGACGATTTTTTTAGTACTTTTAGAGCTTTCACCTAATGACACTCAACCCGCAGCAGTAGACGATGTTTTGACTGCTTTTAAAGCTTCTTCACGCACTCTAAATTTCACTCATGAACTCTCTACCAATCTTTCTATCAGGTTCCTAGAACTGCAACTAACATTCCTTGACGATGCCCATTTATACTGTATTTTTTTCCTAGAAGCAAGAAAGCTTTGTTACCTTTCGGTTCTGCACACTCTAAGATTGTAAAGAGAGGGATTGTGATGAACTGTTTCCGCAATGCACTCGAAAAAAGCTGTCACCACGCTATCAAAAGCAGCCTTGACAAACAAAGCTATGGTTTGGAAGCCGCTGAGTTCCCTAAACCCCTTTTGAAGGCAGTGGCTGAATCGCTGCTTCAGAACCTTAAGAAGGACGCACGAAGCGGGCTGACGTTGGGGCAACTTAACGCAAGAAATTCGAGGTCATGCCGTACGTGCATAAAGTGAGCCATAACATCAAAAAAGTTGCGGCCAAGCAGGGAGTGAGTGTGGTGTTTTCTGCTCCTTGCAAGCTGTCGGGTCTGTGTTCGCGCATTTCTCGAGGCAGGGAAAGGAACCACGTTTGCACAACGCAGCACGAGAACCGTTTCACGGCGTGTGTCGCACAGGTGGTGTACAAGTTCCCCCTCACATGCGAGAGCCAAACTGGTCGATGTGTTACTGACCGGCTGCGTGAGCACCGCTCCTCCCCGGGGTCCGATGGCGGTGCAAGCTTGCCTCGCCATTGTAATGAATGTGGCTGTTATCCTTTGTTCAGCAATGTCGCGATTCTTGGTAGAGGCAAGGGAAAACAAGAGCGAGAAATCTTGGAAGCGTAGCATATCTTTTGTCAGGCCATGATTGTATTAGCACAACCTCGGTGAGCTTGCTCGAGAAAGATTTTGCTTTTTTAGGTCGATCACGATAGATAAGATTTCTTGTCTCTTTTGCTCTGTGATTTGTGATGCTGCTGTTGCGCATGCTCTGCTGGCCTTGCTGGGACTATGTATTTTCTATTAAACTTCAGTTGTTAGTCCAGTCGTTGTGGCGTGCACACTCCTCTTTTCCCTCGTCTTTTGTGACTGGTTTTTTTTTTCATTTACAATGTACCAACTGGCCCCCCGCATTTCAACTGTTCTCATTTATGAGTTCTCGTCTAGAAGCACCGATCACGTGCACTCTATAGAACAACTACTACGGATATTCCTTTCGTGCACGCGTACTGCATCTCTCTGGGCATATTCCCACCGGCGTGTACACCTTTTGTACACTGATGGCGGTGTGAAAAAGAATATTTCCAAAGTATGTGGTATAGACATCGTAGTACGTCGCGAGTGAAAACTCTGAGGTTCGACTGTTTATGCCCGAGAAAGTTGCCCAAGTGACGCTGCAGCATAACGAACATGTGCGCTATTTACGATCGGTAGCAGCTCAACTACCGCTATCCTTTCTTCGCTCTTCTCTCCTGGAAGAGAGAAGAATGTTCCCTGACACGTCTTTCTACAGATGAGCATCTCTTTTCATTTCTTTTTTTCGTGCAGTTCAAAAATGCGTGAGAAATATTAGGGAGGGAAAATAAATCAAGGTGAAGAGAAACGAAACAGAGACTCAATGTCTCCTCTGACAAGTGCGCGCTGCAAAGCCTCACACTGACGAGATATTCAAGGTCGCAGGCGTAAACGCACGCCGTACATCAAGGCTTTCGGTACCTTCTTGCTTTGTCTTTCGAAACATGAGACAGCCGTGGCGAAGCACAGCGCGCGGTGTGGTGAAGACGGCTCGTGCGTCACAACGTGGGGCCGGTACCGTGACTTCACGCCAGATTGACTGACAGCCATGCGACCACCTGATATGCCGCGCACAGGTGCACGTGGCAGGCAGCGGAGAGAAGTGTGAGAGAACTACACTGCGCCTGCGTGCATGCTACCGCATGTCCGAGATTGGCTCGGCATTTCTTATTTCTTCTTTCCGATGGCGCCAACCTTCCAGCAGATTCGCCAAGTAATGTACCACCGGCGGTGACGCAGTGGCCCTCCTCTCCACATCCGGCGCAATCTGTAGGCGACGTACAGGTCCGCCCGACCTGGCAGCCGCAGACGTGTCCGTCGATGCTGACTGATCGGGATCACCAGGGTACCGCAAGCGAAAAGTCATGGACTCCTTGCCTGAGGTAAACGATTCTCTGGTTCCGCTGTAACTCAGCCCAGCTGGGATAAATCTCATCGGTCAATTTTACACTGATGCCCTTAATGCTGTCAGTAACTCACGACTTTGCAATTTTATTTGCGTGCAGTTTTCTCCTTTCTTGATTTTTGCAATCTGGCGCTCATGGACACTTTCAGGGACATTTTTTTTCCTTTTCTTGAATTGTGGGCGCTGTTAGGCTCAACCGGACGCAATGAATCTACCCCACTGCCTTCGACACAGCCCTGTAAATACGTTTTCCAGCCGCATAAGAGAATGCGGCGGTACGTTATTTATTCAGATTTTATTGCTTAAAGTGGCAGCTCAGTAGAATATCACGCAAGTTAGTATAAACTTCTACAGACGTAGCACAAGGAGGTGACTTTCATTAGATTTAAACGCACATGTGTACCGACCAACACGCGGACCATAATGTAGAACGAAATGTATGGGCAGCCCCGACCCACAAGCCAAGCAACTTTCGGCCGCAGGGGAACAGCGTCGGCATACGCCTATCGAGCGCCGCCGACCCAATGCATGCACTCTCACGGATCGCTTCTGTTGCCTCCGCTCCGAAGGAAGTGTGTTGATGTCGTAACTAAGAGGCTTGCCGGTGAGCCTAAGTGGCCATGGCGTTCGTATGCTGAGCACGAGGTCGTGGGTTCAATTCCTGGCCACGGAGACCGCGTTTCAACGGGAGCACGTATTGTGCGAATTCACGTGCCAATAAAACATATTCTTATAATTATTATTCAAAAAACTATCGCTTACAGAGATTTTGGCGCACCACAAAGGAACCTAGGAGATCGACAAGCAAGAAAATACAACGGTAATTAATGTAATAATAATTCGTAGCTTAGTGCGTCACAACTTGGGGCCGGTACCGTGACCAGAAGGCCACCGAGATAACAGTTAATAATACTGCCATTCCCTCTTACGGCTTTGTGCTGCAGTTGTTTCGTTTTCCTTTTCGTTTTGACTCATTCCGAGTGAAGTTGAGCATTCTTTTCAGCTGACTGCTCATTAATTACCACCCCTGTCAAATCCGAATGCCGGGTGTTTATGTTGTTATGAAGTAAAATTTGAAGCGGTTTGAAATGTGCTCACAGCGCGGATAAACTGCAAGAAACATACTGCTAAATGTGGGCGAGCTGGATACTAAAATTGTTTCCATCTGCTGTCATTTGACACAAAAATACAGACTCTGAATTTCTGACACCGTTCCTTCGACCTTATGTAAAGGCTGTGTTGGTGCACAAAAAATTACAATGCGCCACTTGCCCAAAACTTTATTCGGTTCCGCGTAAGTTCCGAACCTTTCTGCGTGCTTTTGGATCTTTCCCTGGGAGTTTCGTCCACTCCAGAGATCATCACGAGTCCGTGGTATGTCCTAAATGCGGAAGAAGTATCGTCACGAGAAGAAACGCCGTAGGTTCGTTCTAACTTCTCAGCGTTATCCGCTCCTGACCTCGCCTGTTTCGCACACGTTCGAAGATGTCTTCATTGGCGATTTTATTGAGGAAGGTTGCTAGGAACTATTTGGCGCCGCTGACAGGATCAACAGGAGGTCACGTTTAAACGAGCTATATGAAAACTACAAGTTGGGGCAAAAGACTTGGTTTTGATACAGGCCGTTGCAGCGTATAACTGGTTCTACAAGGCGGGTTAGTGAAGGAAAGGAAATGGGAGGTCTATTTTGTCGTCTCCAGTGCCTACGAGCGAGGAAATGTTCGTCTCCACAGTAAGCCATTTGTGAGTGCTATCGTCGTCGGCATGTTCACAAGAATGCCATCAAGTATCCATTGGACACGCTTGAGTTACCAGTGGCGTCACGTGTTCATAGCATGCACACAGCAAGCAAGTTCCACCGCATACGTCGGACAGGGATGAATCATTCCGTAGCTCGTGCCCGATGCAGGCGCAACGCAGGTACATACGCTGCGCGAATGCAAGACACGCTTGCTCACGCATTGCCTTTCTCTCCGGTTTAAGGCGGCCCTCAATCTAAATGGCGACGTTGAATAGGTGCATTCTCGACTGCCTTGTTCTGCAGGCCAGGTTTCATCGGCGAGGCGTACACATCCCGCACAACTTTCACTCGTCCTTGCTCAGAGAAAAGCTCAACTTATGTGGATCCTCCTGGGGCATGCACACCGTTCTATGTTCATAAAAGATGCGCCATGGAAGTTCTCTTAGGTATTCTCCGAGATTATGAAACTTTCGTGCGAAGCCGAATCACTCTGGCTCGCTCTTTCCACCTAGTCTTCGCCGTGCACGAGACAAGACTCCAGTCAGCCTTCGAACACTGCATCCTACGGAATGGTCTTTTATTCACGAGGTAGCGTTAAGGAGACCGTATAGCAGAAAAGCCAGGGTAGTCGTGGGCGTCGTTGTCTGTGAGCGCAATGAGATGCGAGTCTAATGGACATTCTTTCCTTATTGTTCGCTGTAAATCATTACAAAAATATACCCCTCCCAACAATGTAAGAAAACATGGTCCATTGTTTCTGGAAGATAACGAATTAATATACCCCTCCCAACAATGTAAGAAAACATGGTCCATTGTTTCTGGAAGATAACGAATTAAACAATGCGATCCCTACGGCAAAAAAAAAAGTCCCTTGCCTCAAAAAACTTCTTAACCGATAACGTTCCCGTATGTAGCTTTAAAAAGAAAAAGATATTTGCTCCAGGCTGCACCTCCATTTCCTTGACTCTTCTTAAAACATCCCTGTCTGGCCCTGCACTGTACAAGGCTTCGTGCATGGGCTCCGAAAAACAAAGTCGCACAGGGCCCGGTACAGTTTTTTTCCTATTGTCTTCACAAAGGTATTCGATGGAGTAACGCGTTACCAGAAAACGAACACTTGCTACAATTTCTTTGTAGTAACCACAAATCCGCCCCGAAACATTTTCGGTGGACGCAACAAAATGTGGCAGCACGCGGCCAAGTCACATTTGGCAGATCGTAGTCTGGAAGGGGTTCACTGACGTCCCGAAGAAACAAAAACTGGTTTACCAACTGCCGTAAAGACAGGTGCCCAAGCCCCCCATCCTGTTTTTAACCCGCCTGAACAAATTCGTCCTGCTACACCTCTCCCATTCAGAAGCCCATACAAACACTGCGAAAATCCTATGTAGCCTCTGAACGTTTAGACGTGTACAGTGCAGTACAGAGTCGATCACACTTGTCTAGAGCGCTCGACCGGTGCCGTCCGGTGGAAATAATGCGAGATTCTAAAGAAGGCATTGACTTTCACAGATAATACTTGCGCTGGGGAGAAGCCTAATAGGCATGTGCAGCACACAGGCACCAGTGCCTTACCCCCAGCAAAGCAGCTGCGATAAGATTTAACTTCACTTCCTCCCCAGCACACCGCTCTAGCGCTCTAGACAAATGTGATCAACTCTTGTACTTTTGTGTTTTTGCATTACATACCAGAGTTTACTGATAAAGAAGGCGCTGCAAAGAGTAGCTGTGGCGAAAATTGAGAGATTGGCCTCTTTCCGCTTTTCTGCTCTCTCCCGTATCACTTTCGTCTGCAAAGTCCTGCTCGCTTTCACGATGAGCATCAAGGGGGACACCCAAGTTCTTGCCAGGGCTCCTCACTCAAGGCGCATTCGCAGAAAAACTCAGGCTTGGACCAATTTAACCCACTGCCGGTGACTTGGCAAAATTCGCGGACACTTTTCACTAGGCATGTTCGGCTGCGGAGAGAGCCTATTGGGTAGTGAGTAGGACCACGAGGTTAGCGCCGCAGCCGAACACGCCTGGTGTTAAATTCCACCACATTCTAGCACTGTGCATTGCAGAGCTTCGTCTTCATCAACTTCAATCTGCTCCGTCCCGCGGCACTAGCCCCTCATCGTCGTCTTCTACGTAGCAAAAACCCGTGCTTTCGCACTCATTCGAATGTAGTATACATACTCTGTGGGTTTAAGCTATGTTGGTGCGCCTTTTTTCTTCTCCTCTTGTTCTTTTCTGATTGTCTGATATCCTCAAATCAAGTGACATGGCGCTATCCCCTCTCCTTTTCTTAGCATCTTCTGCAGTCTTTCCGTCTGCTCTCCTCTCTCTGTTCTTCAAGGGCCGCACCGGTGTCGCAGAAATGGCTATACGCACCGCCGCTGTCTGTACAATAACCATAAGCTTCCCCCTATCGCCTCCCTCCAGTTTGCTTGTCGCATTTCTGCTTTATTTTTATATTTCTTACCGCGCAGCAGTTCGCGGCACTGCGCGACCGGAAGGTCGAGTTCGCGGAGTGCAACAACAACTCGGAGAACGAGGACCACCTCCTGTCCAAAAAAGCGAGCGCCGTGGCCGACGAGCCGCTGTCCATAGTGACGCTTCCGGTCAAATGCGGCGACCAGGACAAAACGGGCTGCCCGTCGGCGGGCAGCGTCCGGAGCTCCAAGTCGGCTGGGGTCACGTGGAGCCAGAGCGTGGTAGAGCATGCCGTTCAGAGCACGACCAGATACTCCAAGGAGGAGGACGTCGCCAGACCAAGGTCCGGTCCCCGAATTGACAGTGCACCTCAGTGTCGCTCATATTTCTTCGGTTCTACACAAGGACAAACTGTGGAAAAGAATCACGAGTTAACTGACCACAGTGGCCATTACCTCCAGAAATACGCTCAGGGCTCTGTTTGTAGAGAGCAGCACACAATAATTCGCTTAGGTTTCGCATGCTTATATCCTTAACTTATGCGGTTATTTTGCGGAACTGCATCCCCTTTCTTGTTACTCTCAGTTAGTCTTCAGTATTATTGTGTAGTTGGTATACGCTTCTTACCACCACGTTGGATTTGTGTTATGATTTTGCATTTTCTGCACGACATGACGTAAGCCAACAGTAAACGAAACCAAGGTGCTGGGGGTGTTTTTTTAGTGTGCCAGCACTTATAGTGGCCATTCTCCGCACTTAGCCTTGTGTGTTTGTTTGTTTGTCTGTGTATGTCTGGGCCGGTTCTGTGGCAGGCTGCTCATCTGAGATGGCCTACTGACGCTCGTGCTGAGAACTGCTCTGTGTGTGTGTATATGTATATATATATATATATATATATATATATAGCGAAGTATACGCTTCGTTAAAGGAAACATATTTATTCAACTCGACGTTTCGATCGGAAGACCGATCTTCTTCAGGAGTGATTTTACATTGTTAATGGATCCCCTTTTATAGGGGCGGGCACAGAACAGGTAAGTGGGAAACACGAAGCACATAGCAGAAAAATACGCATAAAATATTATTACAGGCAGTGCGACCCACACACACACACACACCAAAAAAAAAAAGAGAGTGCGAGGAACAGGTACTCAGTCAGAAAATACAATGTCCAGATGCGGCCTCTGCTTTGTTAAGCACCACAGGCTTGCTTATTGACAGTCGTGTCCAGCTGGGAGGTGTTGCACGGCCACGCACCTGTCGAGCACCTCCCAGCTGGACACGACTGTCAATAAGCAAGCCGGTGCTCTACCTCTGAGCTACGGCGACGGCTGTCAAATCTGCTTTCGGGGGTATTTATGTTTACAAGTAACCTAACCTTGAGAGTGTTCATCAGCGCCACCCACGTTCATAAGCGGCGGACGTGGAACGTCCTGAGTTACCGCAGGTGTGACGTAGAACGTCATCGAACGAAGAGGGTGGAAGCTGCGTGAGAACCCTCTTATGCTTCCTATGGCGTCAAGGCTGCCAGAACCGAGGCCCTCGCTAAGCTATAAAGCAAAGAAGGGAAGGGGTGAGGGGCTCGTTATAAATATGACAGAAGCCAACAGCCACAGAAACCAAGGGGCACAGGGGATTTTTTTTTTAAATTGATTTTATTTAATTTGTGGTGTTGATCAATTTAGAATATTACTGAATATGTTATCGCTTAATGCTAATTGAATAGAAAAGCAGAAGAAAAAACAACCACATGCCATATATATATATATATATATATATATATATATATGTGTGTGTGTGTGTGTGTGTGTGTGTGTGTGTGTGTGTGTGTGTGTGTGTGTGTGTGTGTGTGTGTGTGTGTGTGTGTGTGTGTGTGTGTGTGTGTGTGTCCGCTATATATATATATATATATATATATATAAGCCTACCCATATACGGGCAAAAACGGAATAATTATAAGCGCTGCATGGGAAACGTGTGAACAGCAGTCGACCGGACCTGCTGATATATATATATATATATATATATATATATAGCGGCAGGTCCGGTCGACTGCTGTTCACACACACACACACACACACACACACACACACACACACACACACACACACACACACACACACATATATATATATATATATATATATATATATATATAGCGGCAGTTCCTTGCATGGTCGGTAGGTCCATGATACTATTGGCTGCATATCGCCGCCAATCCTAATGGCAGCCACTGGTCAGGCCCGGTCGACTGCTGTTCACACGTTTCCCATGCAGCGCTTATAATTATTCCGCTTTTGCCCGTATATGGGTAGGCTTCCGACGGACCATTTCGGCATCAGCGTCAACGTCAACTCGCCATGATTTAGAGCTCATGTTCGACTGAAAAGGGCCAGAATTGGAGCTAAACGCATTTCAGGCTTAACCAACTAACAACCAAGTACAATGAGTTAGGCTTCAGACTCCATGGTCACACCAATAATGCACACAGGAATTTGCCCTGACCATTTTTTTATGTTCTGTTTTCCATCCTTTCTTCAGGGGATTTTTCAGCGTCGTACTTAGCTGCATTTACGGTGTCTTCGTTTTCACCATGGGCGCTACCTTCTGCGTTGCCGATAGAGTCTTGGACGAGTTTCATGCTCCTGAGGTAAGTCGACGACTTATTCGTTTGTGTTACCGCTCAGACAGCACATCTGCGACACACTGACAGAGAAAAGCTTAGGTGACAAAACCATGAGCTCCGTAGGGTTCAAAACTCGAGTTCAATACGCGCGCCTCCCCCCGGCCGCCAACTCCCATGGCGGAACTTGGCTGGGGACGACTCACCCAGTAATGACAGCGTACCTAAGACACAGCAGTGCAATGTCTTGTCTTTCGTTTCGGATGATAAATCCAACGCTGATAGCTGTACGAGAGACCGTATCTTTCCGCTGTTAATACAATATCTAGTATGCGTACCACCCTTCGGAGACCTGTACCTCGAAGCAATATTTTACGAGGGAGTTGTTCACGTCTTCAAAGCTCATTTGTATGGCGTGTCCGGGCGCAGATCTTCAGCATCGCCATCGCGTCGGTGGGCATGGGCTGGCTGGCACTGTTCCACCTGGACATCCTGTGGTACAAGCACTCGGCCAGCCGCCAGGTGCGCTCCAAGGTGCGTCCCTCGCAAAGTGGCCTGTACGTGCACAGCGCCGCCAGCGTGTTCACCACGTACGCCCGCAAGACTCCCGCGCCACAGATGTGGTTCCTGAGTGGACGGCACAGCGGCAGTTTCTATCTCAAGGGCGGCATGGTCGGTAGGTCCATGATATTATTGGCTGCATATCGCCGCCAGTGACAGCCACTGGCCAGGTCCGGTCGACTGCTGTTGACAGAGCGCAGCGATGCACCTCACCAATGGCTGCATATTACATCCAATTTCAGCCATTACGTTGCTCACAGGCAACCGCTAGACTGGTCCAAACCATGGTCGAAGACAGACGTCTATATTGCTGTGTGGCAGATTCTAAAACACTCAGAGATGTAAAACTCTTCAAGTTGCAAATAGGTCTGGCCCTGCCCGTTTTCTTGAGTTTTTGTTTCGTTTTTTCTGCATTTTTTCCGCCTAAGAACATTCTCGCCTGAAGCATATAACAAAAAACCGATCAACGCTTCATGGAGCCGAACGCACTTACATAACAGACGCGCTTCATAGAGCCGTTTCCATGTCACACAACTTACTCGTTGGCCTGTTTTCTTCTTTGCTAGTTTTTTGCTTCTGCCACCTGGTGAATGAAGGCCTTTTGCTACAGCGAAGCATTCAAGCTCTGCTTTGGCGCGGCTGCAACACCAAGGACGTCCTCAACATAGTATTCCACGTGCAGAGGCCAACGTACTCCTTCTACCAACTCTTCATGGCCTTCAAGTACTCGAATGTAGGTACCGCTTCACGTATCGCACCTGTGCCTTTGTTTAATATGGGCGTCGACTGAGAGCATTGATTTCGGTATTCTCTCTCCTTTTTTTGTCCAGATTGTGATAAACCATTCTACCGGTCTGGCTAAGTTTGGCTTCATGCACATGATTGGCACCTGCCTCTACTTTTGGTTCAGCAGCATCGTGCAAGAGTACCGCCATAATGTCCACGATGATGAAGACGACGTATATTTGGGTACGTTCGCGGTGATGTCAGAAGTGTAGTCGCGGATTAGCTAAGTCTGCAAAAACATGGCTATAATGCTACTTACACAGTGACAGAGATGCTACGTAAGAAATGGATCATCAAAAATGAGGAACTCTTTTACAAGTGATCGATTTGCCTGAGTGCAACCGGTTAGAAAGCTTCGAGGTGTATGGCAGCTGATTCATACCATTGTATTGAATCAGGTTCCACCGAATTCTTCAGGAACGAACTAATACGATCTGACTATCAATCTTCAGCCATGGACCCCTAATAGTTCACACAGGGCGGAAGTTTCATGCGAATATGTCGCTATCATGAGCAGTATAGTTAATATAAAAAGGTTAAGAGACAGGCTGAGAGAGAAGTAGTCTCTCATCCCCTCTTCATTAATGTCAAGTTTGTTGCTTCAAACCGACGTATCTTTCTATAGGTCTGAAGTTCCTGAAAACCGCGACACTGCAGCAGCCCATGTAGCAAAGATCCGCAGACATAAATTTGTTGTTAATTTATTATGCACCAAGACCATAAGCACCAATAAGAAAAGAAAAGGAACCGTATCTCAGCACAGTTTTTTTTTTTTTTACAGCAGTGAATAACGCATCATCCCATGGTAACGGGTCTAGCGCGAGCAGAGGAGGCCCGATGTTCGACACGATTGCCATCACGCCCTACCTGCACCCGTTCACGATCGAGTACAACATCATCTTGGCCGGCGTCTGGTTCATCGTGTGGCAGCACGTGGGCACGGAGCCGAGCCACCATTTGGCACGGCGGGAGTCGCTCAGCACTCAGCAGGACGCCAGCTACCACAGCAACCTGGTGGTCAGCGCCGACTGCCACGCCGCCAACAAGGGCCTCTTCGCTGGCATCTTTCTCCTGCTCACAGCCATCGTGTCGCTCGTCATCGGACAGGTGGCCTTCAGCGGAGCAGGCTACGATGGCATCGAGAGCATCATCTTCCTCGTCCAGGACACCGTACTCGTGGTGGTCGCCCTCCTGGCGGTCGTCTGGGGCTACGTGGAGATTTCCAAGCTAGACTTCAATGTTCATCCCATCACGCTTCTGGACGACGTGCTCCTATACGTGCCGCTGCCTTTCTACTTCGTGTACTACATCATGTCCGTCACGGCAGACGTCTGGTACTGGAACTTCACGAGTGTGGTGAGCCACCTGCTAACGGTGGCACAGGTAGTGCTTCAGACTTTGTTCCTGAGCGACGGACTCCGGAGATGCAGCAACTCGAGGAGGCATCGGTTCACCAAGCCGGGCAGAGAGATGGTCACGTTTCTCATCATCTGCAACGTCACCATCTGGGTCACCAACACGTTCAATATGGAAAAGTATCACCTTAACCAGCACGTGCGGCTCTGCTTCGGAGACGACGCCTGGGTCATGGTCAAGCACGCGACGTTCCCGCTGATGCTGTTCTATCGTTTCCACGCTTCCGTGTGTCTCGCTGACATTTGGAAGTCGGCGTACGAGAGTGGAGATTGAGTGCCGCCTTCGCCGACATCCGCCAGATACTGTTCTACGCTAAGGGCTCTGTACCTGGCTCACTACACCCCGCGATCTTGACAGGACATCTTAGAAATGGTTTTCACTTTTTCATATGTTTAGCGATCATTGTTGCGTTGTTTTGTAGCTGTCATTTGTTTGGTGTGTGTATAATGCCTGAATTATTCCGTGTTTCGTAGCGCATACCGCCACCCTGTCCTGCTTACCGCAACTGCGCATGGGCAGATGATGCCGACGCTGCAGGTGTGCAGCAACTGGCGGGTATGTGACGCCATCAGGCGCCCTGAATGCGATCAGGGCACATGTATGCGTCGCAAGTTTTCTTTCGTCCATAGGTTTTTTTTTTTTGCTTAAAATATATCTGTAGCAGATTCCTTTAAACGTGTGAACCTGGGGCCTCTCACTTCTATGTGGCTGTGGTTGGCCAGGCGTTTGTTACGTGTAGTCTGCATGCAACAATATAGTAATGGCATTCAAAGCACCTCCAGTACGCCTTAGCGTTGTAATAATTTGCACCACTGTCCATCAGGAATTATTTCTCAAAAGGCGTACATATGCTAGCTTTGCCGCGTGACTGCTTTGTGCCACGACTTCATGCACCGTCGCCCTCTCGAAATACACCTAACCACGAGGTTTGCTCACTGAAAACGACCAAAACACAGCAACTGATTTGCATTTAGAAAAATCTTTTTTGTACGCGTACATCGCCATGAAGAGTCCGTCCAATAGTTCCTGCACGCGGGGTTGAAGAAACGTATCCCGCGAGAAGGACTAATTAAATGCGACGCGATGTGGCTGTACAAACCATAGAGTTTCGTAGCTTTTATAAGCTACGAAGCTTTTATAACGGAGCTTTTATAAGCTATAGCGAAGGTTTAAAGCAAAATACAGGCGCCGCTATCACTGGCAGATTTAAGCTTGCTCTGATGGGGCAAGGAATGGTTATTTCGGGGAGGTCTAGACTGCACCGCGGTGTTCGCGTCCACACCGTAATCATCGAGTCTTTGACGTGAAGAGCCTGAATCGAGTGGCGGCAAAATTTTACAGTGCAGCTGTTAAGCGCTCAACGTAACCAACACAACGTTTACTGAGACTTGTTAGCGTAGCATGTGTTTACTACCAAAGGACTTAATAATTACCCTCTGCAGACATCTTGCTTGAAAAGCTTAAAGAGGTTTTCGGCTTTTAAAAATTTCAGGGGACACTTAATCCTCGCCTTACCGGTATGATCTGATAGCATTAATTGGTTAATGACCATATATGTGGAATTGGTCATTTTCTATTTACATTCAAAGATCGCTGGGAGTCCTCGTACAACTCCTGCCCCAGGTGCCGTGGTTAAGCGATGAGCCACTGCCCTGTGATGGCAAGTTCTGTGACCGGTGGACCTTGTACGATCAAATTTACACGTCCCGAGGGAGTAGAGTTACTGTTTTGATATTCAGAGTTGCGCGTAGGTTTGCCAAGCTGCCGCAAAAAACATCCAAGTTATGCAACAAAGCCGCAAACCGAGACAAGCTTTCCGAGCCTTTTACTCTGTATAATTACATAAATCAGCCGTGTTCACGGTAAAATATCGGCAATGGGATTGCCGAAGGTAATCGCTCGATGATTTCCGCGTCTGAGTTGCGCAGTTGCGCAGTCGGAGTTGCGCAACCAGTAATTAATTTAACTGCCACCTTCCACGGTGGGCAGTTTGCTCATAATCTGGTGGGCGGTCTGTGATGACGCCACAAGGTCACGTGACCTAAGTGGCCCACCTCCCCTCAAGTTGCTTCTCTAGGGATTTTTTATGAATTTTTCACTCACGGCCATCGTCGACGACGCTGGCTTTTTCTGTGGCACGAGCTCTTTAACGCTCTCGCGTTAAGACGAAGCAGCAAAGCATGCGTTTTCTGGCAGTGGCATAGGTTAACAGTTCATGCCATTCAGGTAGAGAAGTAAAACTGTGTGCTTGCGTGTGAAATGGAATGTGTTCGCGCATCGCATTATCACGACAGTTCGACGCACATATGGACACTGAGGTAAAAGATAATGGAGTCGATTAGAAAACACATATTATTATGCTGAAAAGCCTACAGGGACACATAAGGGGCTCCAGGAGCGGGAAATTCTCTTTGATGCTACTATACTCCGTTTCATGCATAGCAATCAACGCTGCCATAGCTGCCGCTCCAGTCTGCGCAGGCCGCGCCCAAAAAAGTAGTTCGCCGTACCACTAAAGGGAACTCAGGCATATTTCGTCGCGACAGATACCAAGTACAGTAACTGGCAACCTCCTACCCTTCGTTTTTCCTCTTGCCACATTTTCGTCTGCGACTCATCGATATTTCGAGAAGAGGACATTTGAGGACACGAGACACGAGAGGACACGAGAGGAGGACATGTGCAGGTGGCTGGTAGGGCGAAATGCTCTGACTCGATCCGCGCCTTAAATATAGTGCACAATCAGTGCATCGTATATTCAGAGGGTCCGAACGCTGAGCGCCTCACAGCTTAGACCATGAATCAATGGCAGCACTTCGTTTCATACCGCTCTTTGGTTTCATCCAAACAATCACTGCGGCTTCCCGAAGAACGAACGATTGGTGGCGGAGTAATATCATTTTGCAGGCGCACTATTTCCGTAGCCTCGGCTATACCTTCGCAACGTTGACTGCTATGTATGAAATGCAGTATATTCACGAAATTCGGAATCGAAATATGAGCATGACCTATGGCCGATTTCCGAAGCAGACCAAGCCGCATGTATCGGCGGCGCCTTCTTACTTTTCATTCTGCACTAATGCCGTGTTTTTAGCACCGTAGAGCAGCCTCTCTGCATACAGTATCTGACGCGACAGTCAGCCAACCTGCGAGTTTTACGAGGATCAGAGCGCTGTTTTTTCATTAATGGGTTATATGAGAAGTTTCGCAAGATTTACGGCTATGGCTTTGACAGTTCAGCCTTCGTGTTTAAAATGTTTCGGGAAGCAACGAAGGCGCGCTTGTCTTTCTTTTTAATCGACTTGCAAGGACATTGCTACGCATATTGATATACGCGTTTTAACATATTTAGGCAATATTGCAATCTCTTGCCAATTTATTCACCCTCTTACGTTCAAATTGTTGGTCCAGGCAGTTCTCTGTGGCACAGAACGTTCGCGGAGTCTATTTCTTCGTTGATTCTCGTGTTCAACTATATGGAGGAATTCCATCCGGGAGGGGGTACAGTTAGAGGAATACGGACACCGACTCGTTTTGCTGGGAACTGCAAAGTCTTTTTAACTTAGCTGGTCGGTGTCCGGGCTTTTTAAAACTATCGTTTAATAAACAAGGCAAGTGCCGCTTCTTACTCAGGAATAAACCTTTAGGCATAGATAGGCGCGATTTCATCCTTTTTCGCGTGCATCTCGGTTAGCGAGGGCCTCTCCTGAGTTTTCCTTCCTCCATGTGCTACGCTAACGAAGCGAATGCGCCGAGCGGTGCGTTTGCTCACGAAGAGGCGACACTATAGCTAGCCATCCCTTATAAAAATGGTCTATAGGCAGTCTATAGACTTCTTATTGACTATATTGACTTCCTATAGATATTGCTTTTTGTCTATTCATAGTCTATAGACTGTCTATAGACAAAAGTCTACTAGAAGTGTATGGCTATAGATCTATAGATTGTCTATAGACTGTCTATGGCATTTGTATTGCCTATAGACTGTTCTCTAGGATTTGCCTATAGACAGTCTATAGACCTTATAGACAGATGTCTATAGACACTCTATAGACTGTCCGCAACGTTTTTTTGTAAGGGATAACCTCGTTGCAAGCGCGTTCGAGGAGCACTTGTAAACGCAACCACGTTGGCACGCAAGGCCCATAGCCGTGAAGCGCCAAAACATTGCTCCAACAAGTGTAGGTTTTATTGGGATTCCAACATGCGGGCCATGCGGGTGGTCTTTTTTCCGCCTGTCTTGTGTGATAAGCCCGTTGTGCTCTAAGCGGTGCGGGCCGGGCGCTATTTTTTTATTTCCTTTTACACGCCCACCCTAATTTTTTGTCTTGTGTGATAAAAGTGCACTAGCAGTTTCAAAGTAAAGCTTATATTCTTCAATATCGATTAAACGCGTAAACTTCATGCGCATTTGTCAGCCTCAGAGATCCATGTCTTCTTTTCCGGCTATTTCGTCATCGCGCTTGTATACTTGCGAGATTGGCCTGTGGCAGTGATACCTCTCCTCAGTGTCCCTTTAAGATCACGCCGTTCGGTCTTTTTAAGGCCCTCCGGTCGCTTTCGTGCGAATGATGAACTCTTTTCATTGGGGCTTCATTTGGACCAGTTGTCTTTTATAACTACAGCGACGATATTGTGGTCTTCTCACCTAGATTTTTTACACACGTCCAACAACTTTTACTGTAAGTGAAATTATTTATTTTCTGTCTTGTCGATCCCATCCCATCCCACATATACATCATTCTATATACGCCGACGACATCACCACATGGACCAACTCCGGATGGAGAGATTGCAGAGTCATTACAACGAGCTATCGACACGGTACACTCTTTCGTGCAGGGGAATGGCCTTGCGTGTTCACCGGCTAAATCGGAACTCTCAGTTATCAGGAACAAACAAGCCTCACAGGCAGCACCCGACCCTCGGGAACCCATCGAATTGCACATTGACAACCACCCAATGCCCCCGGCAGCCACGATCAGTGTTCTTGGCATGTTTATTTAGAATAATACTCACAACACGGAAGCGATCCGCCGTCTACGCGTCACGGCGCACCAGATAGGCGGGCTGGTGAGGTGCATTGCCACCCGTCGCAGGGGCATGAGAGAAGCCGACCTACGCAGGATCATGTAGTCATTCATAATAAGTCGAATCACGTACGCCTGTCCGTGCTATCATCTGCGTCGCAGGGACGAAGACACACTTAATAGCATCATTAGAACAGCATATATACAAGGCGGCCCTTGGCCTGCCGGCATATGTCAACTCAGATCGACTGCTGCAGTTGCGAATTTTTAACACGCTCGCTGAGCTAATCGAAGCCCATAAGACGGCACCAGTGACCCGCTTGTCGCGCACTGCTGTGGGACGCGTAATTCTCGACAAACTCCACATCCACCCCGCTGAGGAGGCATGTGCAACATCACATTTATCAGTCAACATTACTAGTAGACTTGTTAAACTAGTAGACAAGAACATGATGCCAGGCAGACGCGACGCCCGCAGGAAAGCAAGAGCGCAGGCCCTTGAGAAACAGTACGAGTACGAACCACGAGCAGTGTACGTGGACGCAGCTCAACACATCCATGGCGGTACATACCAGGCATATATGGTCACTCCAAAGTCAGCCCTCGTTAACGCCACAACCTTTAACGCTAGCTCTATACGCGAGTCAGAGGAAGTAGCTATCGCACTGGCCATCGCGGATTGCCGCACCGAAACTATTATAATACTCTAAGAGCGCCATTCAAAATTTCGCAAAAACAAAAACTCTGTAAGCGCGCTCGCAGTGCGAATTCTGCGGAACCGAACTCTCGATCGCAACATCAATCCCGTATGGGTTCCGGCTCACGCGGGTAACTCCGGAAACGAAGGGATCGACCGTCTAGCCCGAGGTTTAACCAACCGCGGGACTTTCGGTAACGGACGGCCCGCCGAGGCGCCTCGCTCGTACGCGGAGATTACAAACTTTTATCGCGAGCAAAGATGCACGTATCCCGCCCCTCACCCTGACCTGGACAGGGCGCAGGCCACGACACTCAGACTCCTACAAACAAAGGAAATTCTTAGCCCCTACCGATTATGTCTAAACGCAAATGTTAAATATGACCCTGCATGCCAGCACTGCGATGACGCGATGACGGGATGCACGCCATTCCAGGCCATATATTTTATGGGAATGCGCTAGCAAACCCCCTCCGACGACACTCTTGCCAGCTCCCTCAGCGGAGGAATGGTACAGGCTCTTGGCCAGTTCAAGAGTTACAACGCAACTGGCCCTCATCACGCGAGCTCAAGAGGTCGCCCCCGACTGGAGCCCCAGCCCCAACTAATCCCTTCCATATTGTGGCAGTAAAGTTGTAACCACCACCACCACCTTCCTGGGACGGTTCTCGCCTGCTTCGCGGCTCCCCTCCTCGCACGTTTGGGCAGTACCTTACAATATGCCTGCGACTCTGACTAGCGAAGCACAGATTTCCTCAGAATCTCGCATGATATCCTGCATTTCCAGTGAATGGGCGCTGCTGAGTCCGCGCTTCATCGTTTCGTTCCACCTGATGCGCTAGCATATGTTCCAAGCGGTCTAGCTGCTCTGCCAAAAAAGCAACCTCGGGGTTTGACTCTGTTCTCTCGACGACGCGTACTCTCTCTGTGTTCACCGTTAGCGCCTCATTTCGCTCCTCATCCAATGCAGCCTCCACAGCTCGGTCAAAATCGGTCGGCTTGCGTGAGAGCACAAACCGGCGCACGGGGTCTCGCAAACCGGCCACAAACAAAGCGGTAATTTCCTGTTTCACTATGTCCTCCGCGTATTTCTTCTTTAGCCGGTCTCCTCCCTCCTATCGCGTGCTTCGCACGTCCTTCGCACACGTTCGCACGTCCTCCCCTCTGTCCGGCCTCTCGGAACTTCTGTACACGACCATAACGTGGTTCAGTATCTAAATGCTTTGCTTCGTTGAGCTTGTTTGGGGATGTGCTATTGCAGACTGCTACGCAGCAAGTCATTTGTGACCACAGAACGCTGCCAATATAAAGAAAGAAGGAAGAATATAACGTACGGCCGGTTAGTTTCGCCGTATCTGTGCGGCGCGGGCATTCGAGCGCACGTCTCAGGTATGTGCCTGATTTGCGGACCTTATTTAGCACTTAAGTTGCGCTACGGTAGAGCAATTGCCGCAGAATCCGCAAGGCTAATCCCTCCTGTAGCTCGCAGCCTGCCCTTTCCGCCGCAAGGGGCTAAAGGGGCGTGCACAACCTCCTCTCCGCACGCCCGTGTGCTGTGCGATGTCAGCGCACGTTAAAAATCCCCAGGGGACCGAATGTACACCGGAGCCCTTCAATACGGCATCTCTCCACCCCCCCCCCCCCCCCCCTTTCTTCTTATTCTCCCTCCCTTATCTCTACCCCTACGGCGCGGTTCAGGTGTCCATCTAAATGTGAGACAGTTACTGCGCCATTTCATTTCCTCAAAAAACATCAAATTCGCCGTGTTATTCTTTGCCATATTAAACCCAGGGCGCATTTATTCGAGAACCACCTTAAATCCACTCAGACAGAGTTTCTATTGAAGAACCGGATTGAGCTCTTGAGAAATGTGCATGGCCAGAAACTTCACCTTGGTTAACCTGGCAAGAGGAAACCAGCATAAACCTGGCAGAATCGCCATCACAGGCCAGTTTGGGAGTCTTAAATTTTTCAGGGAGTACAATTATTAGTTCTGCTGGCCTGAAATGCCACCCAAGTGTTATTTTGCGTTTGATGAGAACGTGGCAGTGATTGAAATGCGCGCCATTTCGCTTGCAACTACACACGTTGGCCACGTTGGCGCTTCAGGCGCTCGTTTTGTGCCGAGCGTGCCTAGCGGAACGCAGCGACAAAATTACAAATGTGAGAGATGTAGCAAAGCGGCAAGCCTGCGTGTGGTTTTAGGGGGGACGTAAACAAAACTCTTATCCCTCCTCTGTACTTGGGGGAGGCCGTTCCTGATGTGTTTATAGTTTATTTTCGCCTTGATTGGACCGTAATGGAAGCAATTCGAACCCCCAAAGTAAGTATCCTCCGCCACCCGTATGCTGACATGACTAACCTTTCCCATTACGTGCAATCTGGTACCGAGCCAGTAAAACTTCATAGCAACTGCGATGCCGCCTCCGTGGTGTGCCATCTCCTCGTCTCATGAGCTCTTGAGCGAGCATATTTTAATTAGTCACACCTGTGGTTCTTGAACTGTATTCGGTATCTATATCCTAGTGCCCTGCTGCTGACAGGGCGCCTGCTTTAACTGCTGGCACACGCCTCGTTTCTATCGGAAAGCATGGAAGCTTATGCACGGAACACATAGATGCTGCAATGGTGTAATGGTGCATCTCTCATGTTAATCGCCGTTAATCGGCCGTTTTACGCCTTCTTTCCCGACAGGTCGAAAATGTCCGCATGCTGGATCGATTCAACAACCGTAAATCTTCTACCGGGTCCCTTTACTTGACTACGACTCACCTCATTTTTTTCGACCCAGATCGCAAGAAAGAAACATGGGTAAAATTTTGCGGTCCGCTTGTGTTGTCGCATGCACTGACCTGCGAAACAAAGTTTGTGGCACACACTGTAATTGCCTATGTTTGTCGCAGATTCTTCACATGCACATTGCATCGATAGCGAAGCTTCCTATTTCGGCAAACGGCACGCCGCTCCAAATCCGGTGCAAAAACTTCCTCTGTGTAACCTTTTTGATTCCTAAGGAGAGGGACTGCCATGACATCTTTATCTCTCTGCAGCAACTTTCCCAGCCTTGTGAGTACAGACGGTGATTGCATTCTGACACCGCTTTGTTCAACCAGTTGTGCATGGTGTTAAGAGAAAGACTGGTTGTGCATCTCTTGAAATTTTTATTGGACTTTTTCAGTACACATAAATGACCTGTACTGCTTCCATTATACTGCATCAAATGAAGACCTCACAAAGCCTTCGGGTTGGAACAAGTTTGACTTTCAAGCTGAATATGTGCGAATGGGTGTTCCGAACACGTATTGGTCTGCAACAAATATAAATCAAGATTATGAGGTATGCTTCTTCAGTATGTAGTCGTGCAGCAATGTTAACAGTTTATGGTTGCTTCATGCTTAATAATACTGGGAAAGTATCCTCATGCGAACTCAAAAATGTGGGGTGCACTGGATACGGTTTGCAGTACAGAGCACATATCACAGTGACACTAACAAAAAATGGGTGTGTGGGTAATGTTATTAGGTTTGAAGGGGCTCTGACATATAGGTACAGATTTCATTTTGTTTGCAGTACTGTATATGGAGTCACTCGGTATGAATAACTGTGGAAAATATGCCATACTTTTAGTGGTATGGAACATGCAGACAGAGTGAGACACCTTATCAGTGCAAAAACATCATAAAGTGGACGCTTGGTTATTATGATGAGTTTGTTACATAAAAACTTGCTCGTCATTGCTTATAGAGTGGTGGGATGTGAACAATGAGCTGTCTTTGTTCCTCCAGGGCATATAATCTACATTTTTAATAGTTGTGTCATTGCTTAATTCTGACGTCACATTGCGGGCTTTTCTTTGTCGAAATTGAATTGGAAAGTACTCAGTAGTCAGAATTATTGTTTATATTGGGCACTGTGCAATGTGTTGCGTTACAATTAGCTATGACATTTTAGCATTTTAGTGCACAAAATGAAATTTGGAATTTTGGTGTCATCACGTCTGTAGCATGTTGCATCCCGTTGCTCTGTAAGTACCTTAAAATAGCTGTGCAAAAATGTATAGAGAAGGCATTATGCATGGAGAGCATAGGCATGCACAGTGCCCCACCCCCCCTCTAATAGACCACGAGGAAAGGGGATGCAGTTTTTACACCATATTGTTCGTAGGCACTCAGAAGACATGAACGCGCACACAACAATAAACTTTGCCCCCACCCCCCCTTTATTGAAAGACCTGTGCATGCCTATGGTGAAGGGGGTAGCATATTTTTGTCTTTATTTTCTTTAATGTAAAATTATACTAGAAGCACAGTTTTTATTCAATGTCAGGCATTGTTAAAAGAAAGCTGAAAAGGCACTGAAGTTTTGTTTTTATAGCTGTAAATGACCTTGAATGCAAATATGTTGACAGACGCATTCCATGTAAGCAAAGGTAAGCAAAGGTCGAACTTCTGTGGCCTAGGTATCAATTGTTATGTAACCTTTGGTGCAGAAAAGTTAGTGATCATTGCTGATTAGTAATAAAATGAAAAAAAAACCTCCTGCATCTGAGGTGCAGAAGTTCTAAACTGCTGTATCAAGTGCTGAACAGGATTTTATTTCAGAGCACAAGAAGTCCATGGCATTTATATTTCACTAAGGAGGAGAATGATTGTGTATATCTATTAATGGTGACATTTTAATTCATTAAATTGAATAAAATACAAGGGTCTTTATGGGAATTTTCAAGGGAAATTACATTTGTTTTATATATTTCTTTCTTTATTAATTTCTTTATCAGCAAGGTTCAGCTGTATAGGTGACTAGTGAAACGGCTTTCTACCTCTCTCTGAAGTGTTGAAGAATATGTAAATGAACTCCTGCCGGTGTCTTCCAGATTTGTGACACCTACCCTAGGCACCTCTATGTCCCTTCTATGGCCAGTACGGCAATACTCGTTGGCAGCAGTCAGTTTCGCAGCAAAGGAAGGCTGCCTGTTCTTTCCTATCTAAATAAAAACATGGTAAGTGCCAGCACAGGGAGCCCAATACGGGCCATGCAAGTGGCTTTTTGAAGTGTCCATATTGAATTTTGCTTCAGCATAATTTGAACTGTTCCATCCAGGTCACCAGGATTGTTTAGTGCTTAGGCTTAAGGTAGCTGTACTTGCCTTTATTGGTTTGTGTGTGTGTGCATTTGTACACTAGAATTATTGTCATAACTGTTGTCACTCAGATTTCAGTGGCATGTGGAGCAGTCTGATTGAGGCGAAAAGGCAGTGGTATGGTTTGCGGGGTTGGTTGCAGAGGGTATAGATTGATGTTTAAAAAGAGTGTAGCTAGCAGATAACGAAGATACCTGTGAAAGAGTGTATGTAACTTCTTTAATTGCTTATTTGTTTGCACAGTTGAGCTTAGTATTGATATAGTTCCAGATATGTCAAGAAATGCTTATCTTGGTCTCTCATCTGCAGTTTGCTGTATTCTTTTCTTTACCATTGGATACATCGTTAGCAGAGCGTTGTGCTTCTATTAAAGATTTGTTTGGTATAGAAATAAATGTCACGTGACACAGTATGCACTATGTGGGACAACAGTGTGTACATTCGTATCAAAATCCGCACTATTTATTTTAGAACACTGAGTGACTGCAATGCTTGTGTTTTAAGTGCACTCACATGTTTTCAGGCAGCAATATGTCGATGCAGTCAGCCTTTGTCAGGATTCTCGGCACGATGCGTTGAGGATGAGCAACTCTTGAACTGTATCCTCAAGTCGAATCCTACCTCAAAATTCATGTATGTGGTGGACACAAGGCCTCGGGTAAGAGTCACTCCAACCTTTTCAAACCTTGTGAATTACTGTGGCATTCGCAGATTCATTATAGCAAGGGTTCTGAAACTGTGCTTCATGAGACCCTTGAGTTCCTTGGAGCATTTTTGGGTTCCTCAAGCACCTAAATCTATTCTTGCCTTAACCCCGCTCATTTTATTTTGCAACTTATCGTACTATAATCACTTATAGCAGACTGTTTTGATATGCGGCCAGTCATTTTTGTTTGAATTGCTTTATCTTGCACCTGGTGTCAGGCAGCAAGGGATGGAAGCCAAGAAATGCAAGGTTCCTCAGCATCTTTTCAAAGCTATGTGGGTTCCCTGAGGGTAAAAAACTGATTACCCTTCACTTAAAGATACCACAAATACCAGCATATAATACGGGCCTGCATATAACAGGAGGTGTAGCTTTGGGATAGCAAAAACGAAAAAAAAGTTCTTATTGGCACATAACGAGAGGGGGAAGGCTTATCAAAAGCATTTATTTGCACAGCATTTCGATTTTTGTGGTCATCATCGTCAGGTACACTGTTCGAAAGATCCTTGTCAGAGGTACCTTGCGACAGAAATTCGTCTTCAGTACCATGGACTGCACTTCACATCCTGCATTTCTTGAAAGCACAACCAACAAGCTTTTCGAGAATGATGGCCCAAACTTGTATGATTCAGCTATAGAGCATGGCTGGAAAGGTCTATTCAGCCGTCTAGTGATAGTAACTGCAGGCTCTCCCTACCTAATCCTGTTTATGCAGCAGCGCTTTTGACTTGGTACCAATGTCTTCGACAGCTACCACTGTTGTATAACATGTCATCCCTCTGCACTACAGTCTCTTACACGCCAAGGTATATGGGTGGGATTGCTAGTGAAGGGCTGTTTAACATTTTTTTCTTTTTCCCCCACCTGTCAAAGATGACCATCGCTCTAGGTTTTTGAACTATGATTAGATTGGGTATGTTTCTAACACAACAAATAGGCTGCATTGCTGGAAAAAAATTTTATGCCTAAAGTGCACATTTCATCACCTGAAGGTCCAATTTCCGCTTTACTATCCTGGGTAGTGCAATATCTTGAGATCCCCGCAGGGGGGCGTCTGCAGCATGCAGACGTTGGTGAGTGGCGACACCACGGGGTTAACCCGAGCATCCGCAGGGACATCCCCGCAGGGGGATGATGGTGAACATGCGTCACCACGGACCCGAGCATCCGCGCTTAGCCGTGCGTGGCATCGCCGTGTCCAGGGAAAAGGGGATCCTGGTGGTTGAGCCGATGCCGAGCGTTTGGACCCTTAAGGCCCCTCGGCGGAGGCAACACACCACTTTGGCCCCAGCTTCCTGTAGACGGCACCTCCGGCCTGACCCGACCGGGGGAAATCGGCAGTCGCCTTTTCCTATCCTCCCCTCTATCTTTCACTTTCCTATTTCCTTTCTTACGACTCTCCTGTCTCCTCCTCTTTTCTTCGTTTTTTCCCTCTTTTTCCTGGCGGCGAGGGTTAACCGTGTGTGACCAACTACCCTGAGTTGAATCATATTAGGTTATAGTTAAGGTGTACAGCTGGCGTGGGCATGACTTGCCTTCAAGTTCCTGTCGCGTCCCCTTGTTGGACTCCATGGTGGGTGGCTGCCACCATGACCGAAAAACCAAATTTTTTTATGGCTCCCCCCCTTTCAAAACTAGATCGCTCTCTCAAAAGAGTGCGGAACGAAGCATCAGACTTTTTTTCGAAAAAGAAACCTACATTCTCAAAGTTTCATGTGATACATAGCAACAGTGACCAAAAGCAAGCTCGAATAATTTCCCCATTTCTTGTAACCAAATGTTTAACAGATACCTTAGGGCCTGGCTACAAGGTATCCAAAATGTCCAGCGGCGACCTACTCCTCGAACTCCGTGAGAGCATCCAATGCTCGAAACTTTCAAACATTGCTTCCATAGGGGACATCTCTGTCTCCGTGACTCCCCACCGATCTCTTAACACAGTTAAAGGCGTTATCTCAGAAGCTGACTTCATCCATCTAACAGAAACCGAAATGCTTGAAGGACTTTCTGATCAAAATGTAATTGACGTGCACAGAATCAAAATCCGCAAAGACAACAAAGAAATAGACACCAAACACATGGTCCTCACGTTTAACACCAGCAGTTTGCCCGAAACAATCGATGTTGGATACCTGAAAATCACCGTCAGACACTACATACCCAATCCCCGCCGCTGTTTTAACTGTCAGAAGTTTGGCCACGGCTCACAGAGTTGCCGCGGCCACAAAACCTGCGCGAAATGCGCTTCGAAGGACCACCCTTCTGAGGAATGCGACGCAGCCCTACGCTGCGCGAATTGTGAAGGAGATCACGCTGCATACTCCAGGGCGTGTCCGTCCTGGAAAAAGGAAAAAGAAATCATCACCATTAAGACCAAAGAAAACATTTCATTCAAAGAAGCGAGGAGGCGTTTTGCGCTTACCAACACATTCTCCTTCACAGCCAAACCTAACTTCGCTGATGTGGTGCGCGGGGGCGTAGCACCACACAGCGCTCCGGCACCTGCCGCGGCCACTTCCACCGCGCCTGTGGCAGTGCCATCCACGCCCCAGGCAGAGACAGTGAAAGCTGCTCTGCCAACTACAAGCCAGGGAGTGCCGGCCCACAAGTCAGCATCCCGCAGGACTTCCCCCCGTCGGGGGAGGCCTGACACCCACACACCCGCGGCTTCTTCGCGGTCGTCCAGCACCTCTTCCGAGGTGATGGACCAAACTCCCAGCCCGCCTGCTCTACAGCGGCGGAACAGCTCTCTTGAGCGAAAAAAAGGCAGGGCTACCATAACGGCCCCAGAACATAAGTAAACCTCTCGTAGCTCCTACCCCAAAACATAAACATGGCTTTTCTAGTTCAGTGGAACTGTAGAGGAATATTGAGAAATTACGATGACATAAAAAACATTTTAGGGTCAATGTCACCCGTAGCCTTATGTCTTCAGGAAACCAATCTTGGTCCACAACATGCAAATATCCTGAAACACTATAAAACTTTTAGACGAGATCGTGAACAGGCAAATAGACTCTCTGGAGGCGTCGCGATTGTCGTGTAAAGCGGCGTCCCTGCTCGAGAAATCGCACTCAAAACGAAGCTTGAAGCTGTTGCGGTCAGTGTCGTCAGCCATAAAACAATTTCTCTCTGTTCTGTATATATTCCTCCACATTCTACATTAACAGTCCCCGATTTACAAGAACTTATCAATGAACTTCCAGAACCGTATCTAGTAGTTGGGGACTTTAACGCTCACTCCCCCTTTTGGGGAGGCGAGCACTGTGACTCTAGGGGTCAAATAATCGAAGATTTTATCCTCACAAACAATGTATGTCTTTTAAATACAGGAAAAGCCACCTACCGCTCCCCTGCCTCGGGGAAAATGACCTTTTTAGATTTGTCTTTTAGCTCACCTTCTGTTTTTAATGATTTTAAATGGGATGTCATTGACAACCCATATGGCAGCGATCACCTCCCTATACTAATCACTTTAACATCCCCACCGGAAATAACCCCACAAGGCCACGGCGCTGGAAGCTTCACCTCGCCGACTGGTCACTTTTTAGAGCGAAGGCAAATTTAGAAAATATACTTTTAGATAATCTCTCCATCGACCAGATAAATGAAAAGTTCACTAATTGTATCATAAGTGCCGCACTCACAGCTATTCCACAGTCGTCGGGAGTGGTGCAACAAAATCATAAAATATGGTGGACAAAAGAGTGCAAGGAAGCAAAAAAAGTACAAAACAGAGCTTGGGGTAAATTTCGCCGGTATCCGACACATGAAAATCTCGTTAATTTTAAGAAGGCAAGAGCTAAAGCTCGGTACATCCGTCGGAGTGCCGAGAAAGCATCATGGCAGAGTTATGTTTCATCCATTAACAGTCAGATGACATCTAAAAAAATGTGGGAGCAGGTTCGCAAATTAAATGGAAACTTTTCACCCTTCACAATTCCTTTTTTAACAACACCCGGCACACAAACAAGCATAGAGGAACAGGCAGACATACTAGGGGAACATTTCGCTGCAGTTTCAAGTTCATCTCAGTATACACAGTCTTTTTTAAAATACAAAAACACAGCTGAAAAACAGAGGCTCCCAACAAGTGGAGGCACAAATGAAAAATACAATTGTGTAATTACCCTCCAAGAAATCAATAAAGTACTATCTGCCGGCAAAAAAACTGCTCCAGGACCCGACGAAATACACTATGAAATGCTTGCACATCTTTCCGAGCCAGCCGTGAACGCACTTTTAAGATTCTTTAACACAATATTCATGTCTGGGAAAATACCGGAAGTCTGGAAGAAAGCTATTATTGTACCGCTTCTTAAGCCTAGTAAACCCCCAACTTCTCCTAGCAGTTATAGACCCATAGCCCTGACTAGTTGCCTTGCCAAATCCTTCGAAAGTGTCCTAAATATAAGACTAACCTTTGTTCTTCAATCTGGTGAACTGCTTGATATCCATCAGTGTGGATTTAAAAAGGGATGCTGCACTACAGACCACCTAGTCCGCCTTGAAAATACTGTCAGAGAAGCTTTTATACATAAGCAACACTGTCTTAGCGTCTTTTTTGATTTAGAAAAAGCATATGATACAACCTGGAGGTTCGGGATCCTCCAGGACTCAGCTGAGCTTGGCATCCGTGGCAGAATACTGAACTCAATTAAAGACTTTTTGACTAACCGTTCATTTAATGTTCGTCTAGGCTCAACCCTTTCAAGGGATTTTATTCAGGAAAATGGAGTGCCTCAAGGGTGTATTTTAAGCACAACTCTTTTTATTGTAAAAATGAATTCTCTTAACAAAATTATACCAAGGTCCATAACATATTCAGTCTATGTCGACGATCTTCAGATAGCGTGCACGTCTTCCAATATATCTACATGCGAACGACAAGTACAACTTACAATCAACAAACTGGCAACATGGGCAGACAAGAATGGTTTCCAGTTCTCACCACAGAAAACAGTAGCCTTACTTTTTTCACTCAAACGAGGCTTGCACACAGATCCCACATTACACCTAAACCAAACCAAACTGCCTTTAAAAAAAGAACACAAATTTCTAGGCATCACCTTCGATAAAAAGCTTACTTTCCTGCCTCACATAAACGCACTAAAGAAGAAAGCGTCGCTATCACTGAACATACTGAAAGTCCTTTCACGCAAACACTGGGGTTCTGATCGGGTATGCCTTCTACAGATTTATCGCTCTGTAGTACGTTCCGTTTTAGATTATGGCTGCATAGTGTATGGATCAGCAAGGCCGTCGTACTTGAAGCGACTGGACCCTGTGCACAATATGGGTTTGCGTCTTTCAACTGGTGCTTACAGGACATCACCCATAAAAAGCCTTTACGTAGAAACCAATGAACCACCACTTGCAGACAGACGAACAATGCTCACATGCTCATACATCTTAAAGATCCGTTCCCAGCCTAAACACATCTGTTACCCACTCGTTACAAAGTGTCCATCTCGAACAATATTTACCAACAAACCTCTAGCAATCAGACCACTTCTTCTCCGCTTTGAAGAGAAATGCCAAGAACTAGACATAATGAACATATTACCTAATATTGCCCACAAACCTGATCCACTCCCGCCTTGGTACTGCCTACCATCTGTGTGCGATCTCACATTAACACAATTTCGGAAAAAACATACACCACATGAACAGATATTACAAGAATACTTAGCACTCAAGGAAAAATACAGAGAATACGAAGCATTTTATACCGATGGATCAAAATCGGCGCACTACGTGGGAAGTGCTGTAGTTCAGAATAATTGGGAAAAAATAGTACGGCTACCTGAGTGTACATCCATTTTCACCGCCGAGTGTTACGCAGTCTCGGTGGCTGTAGAAAAAATAATAAATGAGAACATTCAGAACAGTATCATTTACACTGATTCTCTGAGCACACTAACCTCACTTCACCATAGAAATGCAGTGACACCTCTAATTGGTAATATCATACACAACATAACGAGCGCCACAATACAGGGACAAGACATAAAATTTTGCTGGGTTCCCAGCCACATTGGAATCACTGGCAATGAGAAGGCGGATGAATGTGCTGCGAAAGCTCGCAACAAAGAAATAAAGAAAGTGAACATCCCCTACAATGACTGTATGAAGTTGGTACAGTGCAAGCTAAAAAATAAATGGCAGTCGCAATGGAATATTGAACGAAATAATAAGCTCCACTTAGTAAAACCATTTATAGAAGAATGGAAGTCATGCTCCCACCAAAAACGTTTCATCGAAGTTATTTTATGCCGTCTCCGTATTGGACACACACATCTCACACACAACTTTCTACTTACAAAAGAAGACAAACCTGTTTGTGAAAAGTGCGGAGATGAACTAACAGTAAACCACATATTATTCTCATGTACGGAACTCGAATCACTAAGAAAAAAACATTTTACTACCTTTTACAAAGAACACATTCCTTTTCATCCAGCATTGATATTAGGCAAAGATGCACTTGTCAGTATACCCTGTGTTTTTAGCTTTTTAAGGGAAGCCAGTATTCTTCATCAACTCTAATCTACTCACCCTGTGCTTCGCTACATACAATTATACACCTCAGCCACTTTCTCAATCACGAGAAGGAGGCTGAGGTCTTTATCTGAGTTGTTGGGAGCCTCGAAATCCTTGCCGAGCCAAGGATGTCTGCGGAGGTAACCCAACCTTCAAAAGTTTCTGCTATCAGACATTTTTTAAAATTCTTGTCTTTCTTCAGCTAGTTTGTAAAAATAACTTTTAGGCCCTTTACACCACCGTTTTTATCCACTTTGTTTTCAAACTCTGCTCAAGCATAGTTTTTCCATACCTTGTTCTTGGCGCATGATAGCCTTAGCTGCTTATGCGCCAATAAACCCAACACAACACCAATATCTTGAGAGGAGCTGCACTGCAGAATTCCAGTTAGCTGTGCATTTTCTTAGATACGTTGATATTTCATGTGTTCTTACAGTTGTCCGTTTGTGTTTTCTTTGTGCAGATCAATGCAATGGCTAATAAAGCCGCTGGCAAGGGCTATGAGAATGAAAACTTCTACGAGAACATCAAGTTTCAGTTCTTTGGCATTGAAAACATACACGTGATGCGCAATAGCCTGCAGAAGCTCATCGACAGTGAGTAGCTGCTTTTCCTTGGTGTTGATTTTGAATAGGAATTATGCATTACTTATGATTTGTGAGTTTCGAACTGATTTGTGAGCACGCAGTCTGGAATAGATGAATGTGCTGATATCACATTGCATGGACTGCGAAATAATTTTGTTTCGTGTCAGAAGCTCAAACCTTTTTTCTGATATATGGTCATCAAGAGGCAGGGAAGGAAGTGTAAAAACTGTGGAGGTTAGCATTGCTAGCACATACTTGACGGTAGCATCCTTCTCTGTCTCAGCGTGCGAAGCAAGTGAACCCACCATGGGGGCCTTTCTGGGAGGTCTGGAGGCCAGCGGGTGGCTGCGGCATGTCAGAGCGATCCTGGAGACTGCACACTTTGTGGCCCGGGCTGTTGAAGACGGTGTCAGCGTGCTCGTCCACTGCTCAGATGGCTGGGACCGCACAGCACAGACGTGCTCCTTAGCAGGCCTCCTGCTGGACCCCTACTATCGCACTATTATGGGTTTTCAGGTGGGTTTTGAGTGAGGCCGATCGACCATACCGCATGCGCATAGTTATTGCAGGCAGCAAATGTTGATGCATCCTGCTGAATAAGTGGTGTAGCAATGGAATATGTGTATCTTTTGCAGTTTCATCTCTCACTGTCTGGTGCTTTGCCGTAGTTGTAATTTGAACAGCTGCAAATGCCCCTCATAGGATGCTGTCCAACCAATAGCATTGTCACAACATCATGACAAGTGCCTTGCACCTGCTAGCATGGCATCGCAGGTAGCTAGCAGGTGTGAGGTGGTTGACGGTGATGCTATGACAATAGGTCAACATCACTGGTTGGCAGGCCTCCTTTGAGGAGCATTTGCCACTTTTTTTATAGCCGTATTCAGCTATGGTGCACTTGTTCTCGTCACTGTGCGTTACATTGTGTATTGTTCTTTGCTGTGCTTGTTGCTATAAATACGAGGTTGGTTTGAAGAAAATTAACATAACAAGTCTTCTGCGAGAAAAGGTATTAAGGAAAGAGATACATAAAAATACTGAGGCATTGGTACATATTACTTTTCCACACAGTCACCATGGTTGTCAAAGTATTTGTTCCATCACTAAACAGATCTGTTAAAAACAGCATAAAAGAAATCAGGGTCCAGGTCTAGGAGCCACTTGACAACAGCCTCCTGAACTTCAGCATCAGTTCTGAAGTGGCGACAGGCCAGGTGTTTCCTTAACGGCAGGTGTGGAATTGCTGCGCCATTTGCGCCATGACTCGCTATAAGGATTTCCCTGCGTCATCCTGCTCCATAGACGGCAAATTGCACCTTGAATACTTTCTGGCGCCACTGCGCCACGCGGAAAACTGTGCGCGCAAAAAAAAAAAAAAAAACTGACAGTTGCGGTTTCTGTTTACCTGTGAGCGTTTTCCTTGGCTACGGCTTGGCTGAACACAGCCCTGAAGCTCGCATCAGCGGCCAGTGGCGCCACCTAGCATGGCAGAGGCGCGTCCATACCTGTCTGTGCGTGCATAGCCAGCGTAGCACGTCGCATCGCATCATGCATGTGCAGTGAACGGCGGCAGCTGTGGTGTTGTGCGGAGTCGCAGAAAATAGGGAAATGGCGAAAAGTAAATACCATTTTCCTTTATTCAGTGCTGTTAAACTGGCAGGAGCGAACCAAGCAGTGATGACGCTATGAAGGAGTGAAATTACAGCCCACGTGCGCTGCGGCCGTTGTTTCCAACCGCTTTTATCATTCTCTGTTTTCGTCACAGTCTAGAAACTGTGTATTGCCGCAGAGTTCAAGAAAGAAATGTACGACAGAAACGTCGGGCTAGAAGCCAGACCGTGCAATCGCGCCGCGTACAGTGCAGCGTGTGCGCCGGGGCGCCCCAGCGTGCTGCTGATGCTGTGAGCCAGCGGATCAGTTCAGGCGACAGTGTGTACGTGCTGAGGGAGTTTCTTCTTGCGGAAGGGCTGCTTTGTTCTCACATATGAGGAAAGGCCGTTGCGCTAAGGCTTGCGTTCGAACTGCGTCGGCCAAAGGGCCTTTACCAAGCTTCCAGGTTGTCCGAAACTGGGTTTCGCCCGCGAGGGGCGCAGCAGGGTTTACGGAGCTTCTCCCAAGTGTGCACCCCTAAAGAAAGCCGGGAGCCAGGCCAGGAGACGCTTGTACCCATATTTACCGGTGGGTGTCCGGCGGTGGGTTTCGAACCAACCGCCTCCCGCAACTGAGACGGGCGCTCATACCACTGGGTCATGACTGCGGTTTGTGCTTTTAAAGGAAACAAACGGCAGTCTACCAAACATCCTTAAACGTCTGGAAAAAGTTGATTCCGCTCTGATGCAGCATAAGTAGACAATTTAAAACTGACTTTGTGCAGTGGTTGACAGTGTGCAAAGAACCTCCTCTCATCATCTGTTCCTCTGTTATTTATCTCAATTTATTAATATTCAGTAGCATGCAATAGAGGAAGTTGCAAACATATTCCTACAGGGCTTGTCTATACATACAGCCAGACACCAGCAGTGTGCCGTGTGCATATACTAGACTTTAGACCTATGGCTGCTCATTGCAGTTGTTTCTACATGGTAGCATTATTTCCAGGCAGCTGCTGTGTTATGTATATTGAGGGACCAGTTGGTCAGATGTAATGTTTAAATGAATGCAGTATTAAGACAGCATACAGAAAACTAGAGGACAGGCTCTGTCAGGCTTTTCTGTATGCTGTCAGTGCTACCATCATAGTTCAAGCTGGAGTGTTTCATAGAACTGCTGGGGATGCTTTGGTAGAGTTAAGTATTATGAATGCACAATGTATTTTGAGGAGGGAATAGCTGGGAGTGCAACACACTTTACAAGTTTTGTAGATCGAATGGTTCGTTGTGTATGTGTAAGGTGTATACTGCTCTGAAGTGCAGTTTGTGCTAGTTTAAAATTGATAAATCCACATTTTGGGTGCTCCCAAACTGCTCCATGACTCCATTTTGCCTGCTCCAAACCTGCTCCAAAAGGCACTTTTTCCTGCTCCTAGGTGTGCTGCAAGATGCAGTTTGTCAGTTCCACCCTCCGAAGAGACTAAAATCGCTTGATGCATGATCCAGGCTGTGTGGAAGGTGTTCAAATACAGCCCTTTTGTCAGTTCCACCCTCCGAAGAGACTAAAATCGCTTGATGCATGATCCAGGCTGTGTGGAAGGTGTTCAAATACAGCCCTTCGGAAATGCCGTACTAAATCGCATGTAACTGAGGTCATGTGCAGTCGAGCATTGTCGTGCAACAACACAACACCTTTCAAAACCATTCCCATTCGTTTCCCCCAAATCGCCTTCTGCAAACATTACAGCGTGGCTCAGTAACTGGCAGCATTCACGGTCTCTCCTTTGGGGAAGAAATCAACCAGCAGCATACCCTGTATGTTAAACAACTGTGGTCATAACTTCCTTTGATACCATTGTTCTGGGCTTCCTATGGGAGGGAGATGAGGGGTGTCTCTGATACTTTCATTGTCTCAGGTGTCATATACCTTGTAGCAATATGGTGCAGGAATGGGACGCCTTCTGCCTGTACTGCACTAAGTGCTGGAGAGACAACTTCATTTGCTTGGCTCTATCCTAGTCTCAGAGTTGCCATGGTACCCAATGAGAACACGTTGATTACAAAAGAATTTAAATATAAGAAATGTTACACATGATCTTAGCTACCATCCTGGTTATTTTCAGCTTCATACCTTATTTACTCGAATGTAAAATGATACGAATGAGTCGCGAGGAGCGACTTTAGATGCTGCCCAGTGGGAGAAAAATAAAACCACTATTGTAACGCGAGACCAACAAATGCAAAAAAGGTATCTACCTTTAATGGACATCGTGACCAACTCTGCACTTCTTTTAAAAAACATTCACTAATCCTTGTTTTCTGAAGGAGAGTTCTCAGAAACTGAGTCCTCCTTCTCGCTGTCTACGTCCCAGATGATGTCATCCTCGGTGCCGTCGAGGCAATTCAGTATGGAACATTTCTTGAATGACCTAACAAACATGTCTTGAGGCAGGCTGTACGAAATGACAGACACCTACTCGGTGATCTGAGATGCGCATGGTTGCTTGATTTTTCCTGAGCGCTTGAGGGCATGATCCTCCCGGATGCAATTTCTGCACCCTGTCCTTAAACGGTTTATTTATGCAGACATCCAGTGGCTGCAGCACAGATGACATCCCCCCGGGAATAACGACAGGGTGGGTTTTTGTGTCCCTCAGCTTCTTCTTCACCTCAGGGGTCAGGTGTCCGCGAAACAAATCCAACACCAGGACTGACGCAGGGTAAAAAAGTGTGCCTGGTCGACGGCACCACACACGGTTTTAATCCAATCCAGCACCAGACATGAATCCATCCGCGTCTTCTGGCAGCGGATGATCACATTTTTCGGGTACATCTCCTTCAGTGCCCTCTTGCGCCGAAAATTTTTATACGGTGGCAGATTGTGGCCATCTGCTAGGCATGCCAGCATCGCCGCCAATCTGGTTTTTTCATTCCCAGTGGTCCTAATGCAGACTTCTGGGGCACCTACACTGTGCACAGTCGTGGCCATCGACATGTCTAGATACATGATAGTCTGGTCAGCATTTCCAGTATTCCCCAACGGCATATTTGATATAACGACGCAGGTTGATGACGTAGCACTGAAATTCCAGCAGCTTTGTTTCGAAAGTTCCAAGTAGCTTCTGTTGTATCGAAGTTGTTGGCTGCAGTGAGAAGCCGTTCCTTTTCATGAACTTTTGGGCCCACCCACAAGATGCTTTGAAGTTTTTTAAGGTTATTCCAATCTGTCGAGCAACGTCCCTAGCCTTCCAGAAGATCAGCTCAACGCTGACCCCCATGAGCCAGTTGCACTGCTTAACTACAAAGTCCGCCACCTTTTCCTACGCAGCATCTTGCTGACCTGGCAGCATCTCACTGACCTGTCAGCATTTCACACCTGAAAGTGCAGCATGCATCACCTGTACAGCGTGCACAATTTGCAATTTCTGCAGGCTTTGATTGAAAAGGACTGGCTGGCCTTTGGGCACAAGTTCATGGACCGATGCGGCCTGGTCCAGGGTGATCAGCGCGAAGTGGCGCCCGTGTTCACCCAGTTCGTGGACGCTGTGTGGCAGCTGATGCACCAGTTCCCCTCCTCGTTCCAGTTCAACGAACGCTTCCTGCTCACCATCCATGACCACGTCTACTCTTGCCAGTTTGGCACCTTTGTCGGGAACTGCGAGAAAGACCGGCTTGACTTGAGGTCAGACAGCTCTTCGATTCTGAACGTTGAATGCTTTTTTAGCTTTTTTGCTGTGATGGCAAGGCAGCATGATCCACAATGCCTAGTGAAAGCTTACTGTGCAGAAAACACTCATGTAACCCAAATTACAAGATGTGTGCAGCTTGATATCCGTGGCATAACAGAACAGTCAAGATACCCTTAAGGATTCATATAAAAAATTAACTGATAATTTGGAGCTCACGCTGCTACTGAAAAGCACACTTTTTTAAGTTGCTGTGGAGTAACTTTAATTTCTGGGTAAACCTTGGTGGTAATTAGTGTTTTGGGAATACTCTATAAGTATGCAAAAGTACCTTAGCACATTTTTTTTTCCATGCGTGATAACTGAATGGACTAGCTGTCGACATTACGTCTTATGCAGCAGTTATTCACTTTGCAGGCTCAGCTCCAGGACGTACTCACTGTGGGGCTACCTGAGCAACCATGTCTCAGAGTACATCAACCCCTTGTACAGGACAGACAGAAGGGGAGCAGACACCTTGCACCCGTCACTGGCTCCACAGGCGATCAGGTTTGCGTTCTTAAAAATTACACCTGTGTCGCATGGCCATGTCAGAGGTCTCGGGCAGATAATCATTAAACTGAGTAATGTTTCTCTGTGAAAGA
Source organism: Amblyomma mixtum (assembly GCF_055824585.1). Classification (NCBI taxonomy): domain Eukaryota; kingdom Metazoa; phylum Arthropoda; class Arachnida; order Ixodida; family Ixodidae; genus Amblyomma; species Amblyomma mixtum. Next base: position 274,355,690 of record NC_143012.1, on the reverse strand, counting down.
AATGAATAAAACGCTATAGGACTGGTGTTACAACAGCACCAAATGGTGTCACTTGAGTAGTCAGTTGAGTTGATGGACATGTGTCAAATTCTGCTTTAGAGACATTAGACCATCAAGGGCCTTTGCCAGCATGCATTTCAAGGAGTGTGTTCACACTCCTTTCACACTCCCAAAGACATTTGGGAACACCCATCTTGCGTGGGGTTTGAGCAGGAACCAGCATGTGGTTTATAGATGGAGGGAACAGTTTTGCTTGTTTGCATCTGCATCAGGGATGCACCCCATGCTTGCAGGTTCTGGAGGGGTATGTACAACCGATTTGAAAATGGAGTCCATCCACGTGAGCCCCTGAGCGACATCCTGGCTGCTACAAAGGATCACATCCTCAGCCTGGAAGACCACATCCAACACCTCGTCAAGGTGGGTGCTCCTCAGGACAAGGCACTGCATTTAGAACATACTGATGTCGGCACACTTGATGCTTTACTAGTATACTGCTCAAAGTGCCTAATTGCACAACATGAGAAAAAATCATGGGACAGTTGAAAGTTTGTTAAGGCTTGTGATCGCAAACGAGCGGAGACATGTTAGAGTTGATATATTTAGGTGGATTCTCAAACCACTAAGCCACGACAGCAGTGACCTGGTGTTTAACACATCCGTTTGTATTCGGGAAGTGCAGGGTGGAACGTGTTGAGCTCGTATTTTGAATGTGCATATCCACGTGTGGGTGCCCAGCAGTCAGCTTGCAGATGCCGACGCCAACGGTGCAAAAGTGAGGAAAGAGCTAAGAACAGGTAACGGTGTAGCCATTAGTCCTCCACAATGGGGCCTAAGGATTAGAACGTCTGCATCATATATGGCAGGTGCCAGGTGGTAGGTGCTGAACTTGAAATTTGCCAGATGTATTTTAACCGATGGGCTGTGCAGATGGCACTGCCAATACCACATTTTAATGTGTTTGCATTAGGAGCTCCACCGTGAAGGAAAAGTGTCCAGCAGCACGCCACCAGGCTTAGTTGGCAGGTGGTGAAGTGGAGAGTGCACAACCTCCTCTCCACTTGTAGGAGGGAGGAGTGAGATGCCAAAACGTGGCTGCCATGGGAAGAACCCAAAAACGAAAATGGCTAAGAATGACTGTAAAAATGAAAATGACTTAGAATGACTCTACAAGTATTTAAATTACTGAGACCCAGCAAAAATGACCTGCCACAACAAGCTCAGCAGGTGGCGAAGTGGACAAAGGGAAATCCATGCCATGGGAAGAGCCAAGAGAGGGGATGCTGCAGAGATGGAGGGCCAATCAGCCAATGCCAATCAGCTTTTGGTGATTAATGCACTAAGCCTTAGCTCTTCAGGCAATTAGAAGACCTAATGCTAATCCATTTTATCGCATAATTATAATTAAGCACCCGCCTAATTTTTTTAGTTGAGGAACAAGTTAAGAAGGCTAAACACTGTAAAATATCATGGACTCCATTGCTGGTAAACATAGCCGCTGCAAATCATGTTCTCATGTACTGTCTGCAGCAAAAGTGCAGCAGGATGTCGGATCTTTAAAAAGTAGAAATTGCCATGCAGACTGTGCCATTTGAAATCGGGCTGCTTCAGCTCAGATTGCACCACAATTAAGGCTTCAAATGCTTAGTATCTATAGAGCGGTGGCACTTTCATTATTGGTGCCTGGTGTAGCCTCAATAGGCCTCTTGCACTGCCTTGGTAGCGCCACAAAAATGATGCTAAAAAGCTCCCTCTATGCATCTGCTGAGTAGTGCGAATCCCCCGCGTCTGCTTCCGAATGTATGCAACTGGTATGGACCCACAACGTGCATTTTTATTACAGTAGCGTGGAAAATTGGGCCTGTTGGTACATGTCTTGAACAAATAAATAGCAGCGCAAAGACACGAGGACTAGACGAGACAACAAGGACGGCGCTGTCCTTGTTGTCTCGTCTAGTCCTCGTCTCCTTGCGCTGCTATTTATTTTTATTACAGTATGTATTCTACGAATTTATGGCGCTGAAAATGTTTTTGAGGGTTGGCACACTGTGAAAACACGAGAAATTACCCAAGGCCAGGTAAATAGAAACTGATGGTACAGTCGTTACAGACACCCACACTATTGGAAATTCTTGCAGTCATTATTTTCTGTCTGCCTTTACTTGTGAGCGTGCCACAAGCAATATCACAAATAAGCTAGGTTCGCTCATGCCGGATATTGTGATTACAGAGCCTGGTATTGTTAACTTACTATTGCAAATCGATGTCAAAAAGTCCCCTGGTCATGTAAACCCCTGCACAGGGGAATTTGAGATATTGAAAATAAATAAATAAATATTTCTCAAACAATACGCCCAGCAGTTGGCTCCTGTTTTGCACAAAATTTTTTACACTTTTCCTTGAAATAGGCGCTGTCCCATTCAGTTGGCTATGTGCAGGGGTTATTCCTGTTCACAAAAGTGACAGCAGACTGTCCGTAGACATGTATAGACCCATGTCACTAACTAGCGAGTACTGCAGGCTGATGGAACATATCATTAACAAATCCATCACGGCGTATTCAGAAGAAAATGGCTTGATTTATAGCAAACACCACGGCTTCAGAAAAAGGTGTGTTAACAATTACCGAGCTGCTGGAAATAACAAACGATTTTGCACAGGTAATCGATTCCCAGCTTCAAGCAGGTACCATACAGGTTGATTTTAAAAATGCATCGTGTGGTATCAAATTAATCAACAAGCTCCGTGGCAGCTGACCCGAAAGACGCAGGTTCAGTCCTGGCCACAGTAGTTGCGTTTCGATAAAAGCGAAATGCTAGAGCGAAATGCGAAATGTATTGTGTGATGTCAGTGCATGCTGAAAAACTCCAGGTGGTCGAAATTATCTGGAGCCCTCCACTATGGTGTCCCTTTTAGCCTGAGTCACTTTGGGATGTAAAACCCCTTCAACCAGCCTGAGCCAATAAAGTACATCCAGAGCAGAGAACATTGAGCTTCGAGGATGAGAAAGTAGTCCCTAGCAAGAATGTGTCAGGATTTTTAGTGATGGTGTTGTCACTGCTATCACTGTTTTGTGTCATTTCAGGCCACACTGTCTTCTTGCATAATGTATGATCAGGGACAGGGTGCAGAAAGTTTGCAATAGGTACACCTTGTAGAGGCCCTGTAAGTGCTAAGTATTCAGAATGCCTTAGGGACATGACGGTAAGAGCCAGTGTTTTCTCAAGTCTGGCATACTTTTAGCACCAATAGTTTTGTGCCCATTCTCAAATAAACATGCAGTGCCAGCTGAACACTTGCTACTATAGAAAAGTGTCCATCACTGGTAGCATGTACAGTCAGGCCGGAATGAAACACGAACACGCATATGTCATACATTTCTGCTTTGCGGCGAGATATTCCTTTACAACCTATTTTCGATTATGCATTTCAGTAGGCCCTTTACCCAGACACATGAATCTGGCTAGTTGTACACTTCAGCTGAAAGTAGGCAGGTAAAATATTTTGTTTTCTTGACATGCTCTGTTCGCGTTTCATTCCGGCCTGACTGTACTATCACGCTCAATATGAGTTGCAACGTGTGGTCATCGACCGGGGCTCGTTCCGTGGTGTGCCTCCTTCAAACAGTCACTCGGAATTCTGGGAGAAATTTTTTCCTGAGCGGGGGTGCTGTTGTTTCCTGGAACAGCAGTTTCTCCCAGAATTCCGAGCGACTGTTTGGAGGAGGCACACCACGGAACGAGCCCCGGTCGATGACCGCACGTTGCAACTCATATTGAGCGCGATAGTACATTGTGCACTAGTCTCATCGTGATTAGCCATTCTCTGTGGTGCTCAACTAGGATGGCCTCAGTATTTATCTGTTAGTTGCATCCTGCAAGTACTAACTCCACCCACACACACACACTTGTGTAGGTCTGCGACCATGCGGTGTGAGTTAAATGCCTCTGGCAGCATCTTTTTCTAATGTGATGCAGATTCTCTTTGATGTACACCCCGCGTCAAAAGTATACGGCCCAAGGGGTTTGCTTGGGAAGCCTGCTGCATGCCTCGTTATGCATCCTCAGTGACCGTAACCTCTCGAATTAGGAATGGCATCGCGTCCTCAATGCTGCCAAACTTTGGACTACTAGATATGCTAGGGAGCCCCGCTAAAATCCTTCGAATCAAACCTCTCGGGCTATATACTTTCGACGGGGGGTGTATATTCTCGCTCCATGTGCATTATTGATGGGTGTGAGGGAGCGTGTTGTTCTTGTTGCTGGGTGCATGGTTTAAGCATGTGCGCGTGTGTGCACAGCGCATAGCGCAGCTACGAGAGCTTCTGCATCATGCGGACACGCCGAGCAAGGACCTGGATTCTGTGCTGGGGGAGTCGCTGACCGGGGACGAGCTGGACTCCCAGCCGGCCTCCTCCGAGGGGGCCGTCAGCGTGCGCGACTCGGGCTTCGGGGATGCCGACTACAACGAGTGCAAGGAACTTCAGCAGAGGCTGCACCAACACAGTGAGTGGCTTGTCGCTTTCGCAGCGACAGCTGTTATCCGGAGCACAACCCGGAAGATGCATCACGTTGTCCGTACTGCTTCAAATGGAAGTTCCATCCCATGTGCAGCGTGAGGAACAGGTGGCAACGCAGAAAGCTGGCACTGCACATAGGATAGCACTGCTGAGCAAGCTGGTTTAAAGTACCACCATTCTTTCCACTCTGCTGTCACAGCTCCTCACACTTCCTTCTCGCCCCCCCTGTCTAATCAGCAAGCGCTTTCCGGAGCGATGATTGTCTGCTGCCCCGGAAACAGGCGTGAGCCACCCGCGTTTCTCGTTTTTCTCTTTGCCTGGCGTCATTTGCAGGCCATCTGCCGCTGCTCCAAAAAGATGTGCCTCGGTTGTCCTGCATGGATCAAGCTTTTCCATGAAATGCCACATCTCCCCCTTGAGTCTGATTACAGCAGGCACTGTCGGCACTGAATGCAGTGAAAGATCATTAATTCAAACTTCAAGGGACCGGAAAAAATGTTTGAATTTTCTAATGATCCTGAAATAACTGTCAGGCAACGGTTGCCTGATTTTGAGATGAAAACAACGTGATAGAGACCATTTTCCATGTTTTCACCGATGCTTTATTGCTTCCATAATGTCGGGAGCATTAAAACAGAGCTGCTCCAAAACTGTAAGGGCCACCCACATCCTTCAAGGTGTGACGCAGCGGAGCTCCACCACTACTGCATCGCACTGATTATAAGCAGCACCGTTGCGTGCAAGGAGACTTCAATGCACAAATGAGGATTTGGTTGGCTACATGCAGTGAAAACGATCCATTCACTAGCTAATGCAAAAACTCCATTAGTTACCTGTAAAAAATGATTGGCCTCTAGAAGAGTCACTTCGCAAACACGTAGAATTTTAATGATGTATCATCATCATCATCAGCCTGACTACACCCACTGCAGGGCAAAGGCCTCTCCCATGTCTCTCCAATTAACCCTCTCCTTTGCTAGTTGCCGCCACTGTATCCCCGCAAACTTCTTAATCTCATCCGCCCACCTAACTTTCTGCCGTCCCCTGCTACGTTTGCTTTCTCTTGGAATCCACTCCGTTACCCTTAAGGACCAGCGGTTATCTTGCCTTGACATTACATGCCCTGCCCAAGCCCACTTCTTCCCCTTGATTTCAACTAGGATGTCATTAACCCGCGTTTGTTCCCTCACCCACTGTGCCCTCTTCCGATCTCTTAACGTTACACCTATCATTTTCCTTTCCATAGCTCGCTGCGTTGTTCTTAACTTAAGCTGAACCCTCTTTGTTAGCTTCCACGTTTCGGCCCCATAGGTGAGTACCGGTAGGGTACTGCTGTTATATACTTTTCTCTTCAGGGATATTGGTAAGCTACCATTCATGATCTGAGAGAACCTGTCATACGCGCTCCACCCCATTCTTATTAATACTTCTAGTTATTTCCCTCTCATGATCCGGATCTGCGGTCACTACCTGCCCTAAGTAGACGTATTCTGTTACTACTTCCAGCACCTCGCTACCAATTGCAAACTGCTGTTCCCTTGCAAGGCTATTGAACATTACTTTGGTTTTCTGCATGTTAATTCTTAGCCCCACCGTTCTACTCTGCCTGTCTAGCTGATTGATCATGCTTTGCAATTCTTGTCCTGAGTGGCTTAGCAAGGCAATGTCATCAGCGAATCGCAAATTACTCAGGTATTCTCCATTAACTCTTATCCCCAACTCTTCCCATTCCAGTCCCCGGAATACCTCCTGTAAGCAGGCAGTGAAGAGCATTGGCGAGATCGTGTCTCCCTGCCTGACACCTTTCCGTATTGGAATTTTATTGCTTACTTTATGGAGAACTATAGTAGCTGTGCAATCGTTATAAATATCTTCCAATATTTTCACATAGCACTCTTCCACACCCTGATTCCACAATGCCTGCATGACAGCTGACCTCGAGAGTACCAGAAGCTTGGAAGAACGCTAATGATGTATGTCTGGCAGTAAAGAAGTTATGTTAGCTTTTCCATTACTTTTGCACAACACTTGTAACAAGATAGACCAGCAACTGCCTCTGCTTCTGTTGACGTTTTTTGGCTAAGTTCTGCCAATGTTTTTGAGCGCAACTCTTAGGCACCAGTTCATGGGTTCCACGTTGGCGTTGTGAGCGTAGTTGGCGTAATGTGCCACTTGACAACCGTGGCATGTGGCGTGTCCTAGCATAAGGCGCCTGCCACAGTAACAGCAGAGCAATGGACAACCGTAAGGTGGCTGCCACGGGGCAGATCCTGGAGGGTGGCTGGCAGTGTAACACGCCACCTGCCACTGCTGGCAAGTGGTGTGCGAAGAGCACTGCTCAAATTTCGCATTACCAACTATCATAATTGTTAGTCAATTTTTTTGTTGCAGAGATTGGAGACAGCTTTGGTTCCACCGTGGTACAAAGGCTAATGGAAGAGTTTGATTCAGTGGCCGTGGATTGGAAGTCCTTCAGGAATATCAAGGAATGCCCCTGCTCCACACCATTTGATCACTTCAGGAGAAAGGTATGTGTGCACAGTCCGTGGCACGTGTCTGGGCAGCAGCCACTCCTCAGATCGCAAAACACAAGCAATTGAAAACTTGAGATGCATTTTACGACTGTAAAAGCACGCTGGTGCCACAGTCATGCAGTGCGGTTAGAAAAGCGAAAGTATTGGCGCGAGACGAAACCATGCGAGGAAGATTTCAGAGGGCACGCAGGCGAGGCGGGAAGCCTATGAGGAGGAGAAGTAGATATTTGTTTTTGTTTGCATACCATATTTCACGTTTCAAGTTTGGAAGGGAAGTGGCATGCAAGTTTATGTGGCACTCTTTTGAATGAGCCTGACCAAATACAGTCAAGCCCACTTATAACAATATTCAAGTGCCATGGAAATACCATTGTTATAACCAATAATTGTTATAACAGGGTTGTGCCGAAAAAAAAAGAAAAGATGACAAACTTCAGAGCATTTATTGACAGTAAATACCCAGAGGGGTTTGATTGTTCTAATGCCTGTAAAAGCTCGTTAAATCGAACTTCAGGGAACCGATGACCATAGCACCGCCATCACTGTGCCACCGGGAGCTTTGCGCACCTCCACGTCACAGGAATCAAGCCGGCTTTTTGGAAGCTATTCTTATGGGAAATTCAAGAAGCATGCAGAACCAAGGGTGCGGTGACAGCTGACAAGAGAAAAACTGCGCTGGCTGCATGCACGCGCGCTGCACTGACTGATTAGGGGTACGCATGGCGTGCGTAGCCAATGCAGCAATGCAGCAGCTCTCCTGACGCGATGACGCCTGCCTCTTTTGCTTTCGTGGCGTTGCTGCGCCAGCTTAGTCCATTGGTCGGCCCCACACATGCACGCTTTTGTGTTGTAAGCATGGTTTTGCTGGTGTGGTTGTAGCATTTCTTTTCTTTTTCTGTAATGGTTGACACTCAATTACCAGATTTAATTGTTATAACCAATAATGTGCCTTGACAGCATTGCTATAAGCAGTTTATTTTACCATAGAACACATGGCAAAGCTGATGGTGCCATGACCGACCATTGTTATATCCGATATATTGTTATAACCAGTATTGTTATAAGTGGACTTGACTGTAATCCCGCACTGTTTTGTGTCCTCGCAGTTTCACTGCTGGAGCTGTGGAGACGTGTTCTGCATTCGTTGCATAGACAAGAGGTTGTGTCTACCCGGGCACATGACCAAGCGGCCTGTGCCAGTCTGTCGGCACTGCTACAAGGAACTGACCCACACAAATTCGATAGATTCCTAAGAAGATCTTCAGCAGCAAGAGGCAGGCATGCGTCCTCTCTTCCTCCCACCAAGTCACAGCACTGACGGAACGTGTCGCGGGCTCGCGAAGACGTTTGCCACTCTACATTCTTTTTGTACTCTGGGGATGTGGGGGTCTGAAAAGCAGGCCATGGTTTACTTGAGCCGGAGAGATAGTTAAGCCTGTGGCCAAAGGTATGGCCATCTCAAATTGAGTGCAGCTCGTAGAAGCCGCTTGTTCATATTATCAGGTTAGAGTAGAATTTATGTAGGGTGGAGCCTATGAGCAAGAACGGAATACATTTTACTATCTCATGACTACTACCATTGGATCTTAGGCCATAGATAGCTATGCAAGAAAAAAAAAAAGAAAATGAGACAAGAGAACACCCCCTACTCCCCCTGCCTTTGACTGGCTGTTAGCAAATATGTGCCGGTTTGCTGTTTAAGAGACCTCACATGCTACATAGTTCTTGTTTTTATTAACACCTGTTGATGATGGCTATGGCCTCTGCTAGATTTGGTTGCTTTTGCACTGTTCTTAACTGGAAAAGCTATTTCATTTGGGCAGCATTCTGTATCGCACTGCATAGTATAGAAGATTATCTACAAAGAGGAACAAAAGGTGACACCAGTATATAAAACTGTGCTGAGATAATTTTACTGACATGAATGCCCTTTAGAATTCAAGGAGCCTCTGGCTTGGTTTTGTACCTGTACAATGCAAGTGTGCGTTTTCAGTTTTTTTTTCCCTAGTCATTGTCAGGAAATGGTATTTGTGGTGATTGCTGCTTTTTGCAACTAACCTTTCGTTTAAGTCATGTGTCAGACATTGCATGGGCTCAAGTTTGTTGGACACAAGGCTGTAATGGAATACTTTTGTCCGTTGAGTTTATTTGCTAGTGCTTGTTTGTAATTTCCTTGCTACAATGTTAATTTACTAATTCCAAGCATGACTTCCTTCTCCCCGTGTTCCTGTCGACGTCAACAGAGCCCAACATTCCAGTTGGCTCTTTGCAGAGAGTAGAGATGTCTTGTGCTTTGCTTCACCACAAAAAAAAAGTAAAAAAATAATGGCCCTTTACTATCGTATAGTCCTTTTATAACCCCTCACGTTTCCTGTGAGAGCTGTTTTTTGCACACTATACATCACATTTTGTGCAGTGAATGGTTGTGCACGAATTTACTGTTATATACTCTTACTACGAATGTTGTGTGTCTTCTACTACATGTTACATTTCGCAGTGAACCTGTCTTTCTGTGCCTCTTTGCACCAACACAATCATGGGGCATTGTGAAAGTTGTGTTTCCCTGTCAGCGCTTTTTGCACGCAACCTTTCCTTTCAATATGAATGTGGAGGTGTTTTTATTTTGTTCATATTCCTGAGCATGAAACTGTTTTCTTCACATTCCTTCCCCGGTTGCCTTTGGCCCTTGCTTCCCCTTTGGATCTGTTTGTAGCTCTGTCTATTATGGATGACACAACCAAGGCCCATGAAGTAGTATATGTGTATATATTGCTTTGTTTAGCTGTATAGATGTTCTTGACCTGTTTTATCCTTTTCTTTTTTTTCCTTTAGAAATTGTTGCTATAACTTCACTGTTAATGATTCGTTGGTGTTTGTTGTTCTGAACACCACTTTATCAAAATACTGCTATATTTTGTGATGGCTTTTGTTGTAATGCTGTAATCTAGAGGTGTTAAGCAGAATGGCTCGTGAATTGTTCTGTACATGCTTGGTTGTACTTGAAAAACAAAAGGGAATATAAAGTATACTCTACACTGCATCAATGTCGCTTCTATCTTTGTAAAAGCATACTGCTGACAATACAAAAGAACTACCAAAAGAAAAGTCTGCTAGGACTGATGTAAACATTGACTTCACGTCAAAAGAGGCTAGGACATTCTAGTTGCCTACAGTGCCGTTCTTTAGCTTCTGAACGAAGTGCAAGGATTCCTTCACATAGTACGTGGTTGTTCTTCCAGCCAGAGGATGAAGCACTTAATTCAATTAGCCGGACAGTGCGTGCAATGGGAAGCGCATAAAGTCAGTTTGACGAGGCAGATAAAATGACCGTAGTGCTTCTGACTTCTTTGATGGATTCCAAAGCAATATTTGCACACATAACCAAAATAGGTGCACCCATGGCTGTACCCAGTAGTAGTTGCTTATAGTGTTGCTTTCTGAAGCTGAAATGCGTGTTGCGCAAGCAGCATGCCAGCAGACGACAAACCTCAAAAGGCACATGTGAAGGGAGTGAGGCATCGTTTCCCAGATCTTTGCAGGACAAAACTGTGAAGTCTACCAGGACTGATGTAAACGTTGACGCTCTCCACTGTACACATTGTCCATCTATCTGCACGAAGTGCTTTGCCCTCTGCCTGGAAGAACGAGCACTTACGTAAAGGACTTTTTGCATTTCCTTCAGAAGCTGGAGGATGTTGCTATAGATGACGAGGATGTCTTAGTCTCTTCTGACAGAAAGTCAGTATTTACATCAGTACCGATTCACAAGTTTGTCCTGCTAGCACAACATGGTACTAGTATTTCGTCTTCAGAAGCAACTGTTTGGTTCAACAATGGTTAAATCCATCTGGGTTGTGTGCACAAACATTGCTTTAGAATCCACTGAAGCAGAAGCACTAGGCTCATTTGATTCGCCCCCTAAACTGTTCCTTCAATATGTTGACTGTTTTTCCATGATTTGTCTCCAGAATGCAAACCGATTCCTTAACCATCTACACTGCTTCCAGCCAACCATACAATTCACCATGTAAGAAGAACAAAATGGTGCCATTCCCTTCCTGGACGTGCTGTACAAAGAATAAGCTACAGGACTGCAACATTGGTGTACCCGCAAGACCACTCGCACTAGTCGGTGCGCGAGTTTTCTTCAGCACACCCTGCTGGGCTCCAACGTTCCATTGTGTCCACACTTTTCAGCCGTGCATTCTACCTGTGCTCAAACCCATGAAACTCGGTTCCGAACAGTGGATCACGAGGAAAGATCTTGCCAACAACAGGCACCTGTAACAGATGCTCAAGACCACAGAACGCCGTTACTTGCGGCATAATTACGAAGAAACAGTCGCCAATAGAAGAAAGCAGGTAACCATCCCCTACACTCCAGGAGCCAGCAAGGCCCAAGCCAGGGTTTTCAAGGACTATAATGCCCATGTAGCCTATGTGCCATCAAGCAAACTAAAGCAAAAACTTGTTAGAGTGAAAAACCCGGTTGAACGCAGCAAACATCCTGGAGTTGTGAACAAAATTCTGTGCAATGATTGCAAAGCTGCATACATCAGCGAATTGGGCAATTTTATCAAGCGGTTTCAGCAATATCAGAATGACATCACCAATGGCCACACGAAAGAAAATGCCCTGGCTGAACATTGTCACTCTGCCAAACAAAGCATCGATTGGGACAATGCTCAGTCATCACGACAGAGAAGTATCTTCATGCCTATGTCTCGAATCACTGCACATTCCAAACAGCGATACGTTTTAAGGTACATGACACCACTTTTGAAGGAAAAATGTTTATTTGATGGAATAAAATTTCTTTTACTGTTCTGAACTGTTAAGCATACCATGTTAATATCATCAGAGGGCATAAAGTTTCAATGAAACATTTTGTAATTTTTTAAGCGTAACTTCTTCCTTTGAAAGGTGCTAACTTTGCCTGTCACGTCAACAGCGATAACTTGCAAACAAACTAATGCACACCGTAATGCTTTGTAATTTATGCAGGTCTACCTATTAGCTGTGCTTTGAACTAGAACAGGGGTTCTCAAACTGGGTTTTGTGAAACCCAGGGTTGCTTTTATGGGTTTCGTGAGCACCCACATTGGCCTCTCCCCCTTTACGGTACACTTCTAACAGGTGTCTGCTAAGGAAGACATGGTATTTCGGTTTGGTTTATGGGGGTTTAACGTCCCAAAGCGACTCAGGCTATGAGGGACGCCATAGTGAAGGGCTCTGGAAATTTCAACCACCTGGGGTTCTTTAACGTGCACTGACATCGCACTGACACAGCTTTCCGTTTGTTAAAACTCACTTAGGAGCCTTAGCTCTTTGCTCGTTCCTCGTTAGATTCATGGTTGTCTTCTCCATCTCTTCCAAAATTACCACTGCACTCTTTTTTTTCTTCCCTCTCCTCTTTCTCTCAAGTGCCACGTGCCAATTAACCTGCCTTTCCTTTGGTCCAGTGTTTTATTAATTCCTCTCTTCTTGTTCGCTCGTGACAGAGTGCATGATAACAAGACATACAATTCCTACTCATCTCAACCATACAATTTCTCACATCCGCAAAATTGTGTGCTCATTTGCTAAACCCTCAGTTTGTATTCCAAAACCCTGTTTTTCTATATAAAAAGCATGCAAAAATTTGTCTTTAGTGAAATTCTTATTGAAACTGTCCTTGCAATTTTCACACAACTGAATGGGCTTTACAAATTGGTTTTATTTGTTGTTTCAATGTAGTGAAAAGGGCCACAATCATCAGCAGCAGCCTGTCTATGCCCACTGCAGGGCAAAGACCTCTCCCATGTCTCTCCAATTAACCCTATTCTTTGCCAGCTGCGGCCACCAAGTCCCCACAAATTTCTTAATCTCATCCACCTGCCTAACTTTCTGCCACCCCCTGCTATGCTTGCCTTCTCTTGGAATCCACTCCGTTACCCTGAAAGGGACACTGAGGAGAAATTGAAGTTGGCTTGTATCGACAGAATACCAGCTCCTGATTACAAAAACGCCACTCATACTGACAACAAAGCTCTTGTAACGTAGAAAAGAGCAAGAACCAAAATACAGGTATCGCCGCCACAGGCCAAACTCGCAAGTACAAGCATCATGACGTCATATAACAAAACAGTGTTGCTAGAACCAATGGTTCTAGCAACGCTAGGACACGAGAAGCAAAAATCACTGAGGCGCAGCCAATGCATGCGCAAATCTCCTTGACGTCGCCAGATGGCGCCACGTGCCGGGCAGCTACGCGCTCGCCTGAAGCATCAGGACCAATTAGCGCCTGCTCGCCGGCGTTAGGCGGGCTCCCGGTATTCCGCTAGCGGTATCAAGGTACACGGTATGCTAAAGGTGTCTATGTGCGAGAACTTCGTTGACGTCTTCGAGAACGAGATCCATCGTAACACTCGCAAAACGCCGGTGCAAACGTAAGCGAAGCGACTGTAGCGACGGCCGCAATAGCCGATAGATGCCTTCAACGTGCGGCCGGCGGTAGCTTTCTTTTCGGCTGCTGCTAGGCCGCACTGCTGGAAGCCAGAAATCACGGAGTCTGCATCACGTCAAGTCACGTCATGTTTCACGTCACTTAGTCCTCTGTCGTCATAGCCGAATCCCAAGTTTGAATCACAGCGGCGGGAAAAACCTTTTCAACTTCGAATCCAAATTTCTTAGAAATAAATGCATTTTTCGCTGCCGGCCAAGTGGCAACAAAGCCATGACATGCCGAACTATCGGATTTTGCTATAAAAAATATATCAATAGTGCTCTCCTCAGTGTCCCTTTAAGGACCATCAGTTATCTTGCCTTCGTATTACATGCCCTGCCCAAGCCTATTTCTTCCTCTTGATTTCGACTAGGATATCATTAATCTGCGTTTGTTCCGTTACCCACTTCCAGTCCCTTAATGCTACACCTATCATTTTTCTTGCCATAGCTCGCTGCATTGTCCGTTAGCTGAACCCTCTTTGTTAGCCTCGATGTTTCTGCCCCATAGATGAGTACCAGTAAGATTCAGCTGTTTTATCCTGTTTTCTTGAGGGATATTGGTAAACTGCCACTCATGATCTGAGAGAACCTGCCATATTCACTCCACCACATTCTTATTCTTCTAGTTATTTCCCTCTCATGATCCGGATCAGCGTCCACTACCTGCCCTAAGTAGACGCATTCCCTTACCACTTCTAGCACCTCGCTACCAATTGTGAACTGCCGTTCCCTTACAAGAATGTTGAACATTACTTTCGTTTTCTGCATGTTAAGACCCACTGTTCTACTCTGCCTGTCTAACTCGTTGATCATGCTTTGCAGCTCATTTCCTGAGTGACTTAGCAAGGCAATGTCATGAGGGAATCACAAATTACTTAGTTATTCTCCATTAACTATTATCCCCAAGTGTTCCCACTCCAGGGAAATGAACATCTCCTGTAAACAGGTGGTGAATAACATTGGTGAGGTGGTCACTAATGGGAGAGTACTTCCAACAGCAGTTGGTTATTCAATCTACACACACGAGGTGCAGAAATGCTATGTATGGCAGCCACTTCAATATTTTGAATTAAATATTACACCAAACCCCAACCCACACAAAAAAAAAAAAATTAAGGACTTAACTAAGCTAAATATCAAAAACAAAGAATTCAAAAATTTTTAAATCAGCTCTGTATTTATAACTCGACTACCTAACTACAATGTCACGGCTGCCATGCACGTAATAGAATGTAGTGGGACCATGAAGCTGTTGGTAGCATTTTTTTTTCATGCCTCTTAATATAATTTAAGGGTAAATATAACAACAGTAGATCAGCATGGAAGTTACAATGTTCACTGCAATTTCCTTGTTCAATATTTACTCCACCTAGAGGGGCTTCCCTATTACTATTGAATTTGGCTATCACCATTACTGCTTCGCTTCATTGATTCAGCCAGCGTTGCCATTCCATCCAGTGGCCATTCAGGTTAGCCAAGTTGACCGTACTAATCACAAGAGCCCCGATTTGATCCCTACGTCAAGGAATTTTTCAATCGCACGGACTTCAACTGTGTTGATGAAATGTGAAGAGCAAGTGGCACAACTTTTGTTCAGTGGTGTTTCATTGTGAGAATTCTCTCTTTTGAAGGGCATTTTCAGCCTAAAACTGGGCCTAAAGGGAAAGGGGAATCTTCATTAGATTTCAGGGAATTTTGAAAATTAGCAGGAAAATAAGGGAAGTTGTTTGGCTAAAGACATTGCTAGATGGCTCAATAATAGTGTCATGAGTCGTTCAAACGAAGCGGCCAGTGGGAACATTGGAGGACCAGGACCACAGGCGAGCAGGCGCCAGAGACAGGCCAAGCGGTCGCGGTTGGGCTCACGAGCGATTCTCTCCGAGCTTCTTCCTCTTTGCCGTCGATCGGCACCCCGCTGGTTGAGGATCACGTTGAGGAAGTGGAAAATCACAAGTAACACACACGACAATAGTACTTCGCAAATTCCTGCACTATGGACTTTTATTAACCTTGGTGAACAAGTAAGAATTAATGAAACAATATCCTATGGAATAACACAAGAAAAATGCTGAGATTTTCCAAAAAGTGCCGGAAACGGGGATTTTTTTGCGTCTAAGTAAGGGAATTTTTTATTGCTGCATGAAACATCACTGCTTTTGTTGGAAACCTGCTCCACCTTGGAGGACTCCCATGAACAAACCAGACTAAAGTATAAACAAGTTTATTTTCTTGTTTGGCAACATTCACTGCAGCTTCCCAGCCACTAACTACTGAACATCACTAGAAGGCTGTTCAGACTTCTCAATCAATTTCCACTCCTCAGCTTTCTTGAGCGTATCCTGTGCTAATCCGCGAACTTGCTCGCTGCTTGCTGCTCCTTCTATTTGGGTGACGGCAAGAAGAACCTCCAGGATTTTGCTGTCCACAAGTTTCTCGGCCACCTCCCTCGTGGACTGCACAAGGTTACTCAGGA
Organism: Amblyomma mixtum; assembly: GCF_055824585.1. Classification (NCBI taxonomy): domain Eukaryota; kingdom Metazoa; phylum Arthropoda; class Arachnida; order Ixodida; family Ixodidae; genus Amblyomma; species Amblyomma mixtum. The sequence goes on along the minus strand of NC_143012.1, from coordinate 274,339,678 downwards.
TGCAGAGCCCGCGGTGCTGGAGGCCTTCGTCCTTGTGAGCAGCCAGGCCACCAAATATGTCAGCCCAGTCCTGGACCTGCGCATTGTCTTCTCATGTAGCAAGCATGCAGGCCTGTCTCTACGGCCAGGCAGAACAATCAGCTAGTAGATGCTCTTATACATCAAATTTTACCCTAAATAATGAACAAAACTGACATACACACTATCTAGCGCAGAATCACAGTACTTCCCAAAAAGCAAGTGCAGAGGCCACTGCGTAATGTCACACAGTTATGTAATTGCAGAATGTTGAGTTGGGCGAGTTGGTAAAATTCACACTGACTGGACAGTGTAAAAAGATGACAGACATAAAGAAAGGAGGACGCAGGATGAGCGCCAACTCACAACTAAGGCTTTATTCGCGAAACTTGTCATTTATGAAAGGAACATTTAAAGAAAAGCGTAAAAGCCACGACGCTCAAGAATTGCCTAAAAATGCGATCTCTTTGTCAGACAGACAAAGACAGACAGGTTTGCTAAAGCATTTTTGCTGCTCCTTCATGATGTACTTCAACCATTTCCCATGTGGACTGGTCCTGGTGGGTGTACAATATCTGTGCATGACGCAAAAATGCAGTGCACTTTTTTTCTTCTTCATTACTTCGCACCTTTGACAATGAGTCACCAGATGAGACAAGCCGTTCTCTAAATTATTTCTATGCTCTTGCAATTGCTTGTTCAGGCAGCTGTGCATGATGCCACACCATTCCCTTTCCTAACTTTCTTACTTTGTACGTATTGCTAGGCAAGTCTGCTTGAGCTTTATAGGGCCGGAAAGAACTGCACCTACACTATACCTACTTGCTACGTTCTTTAGTCTGTGAGAGACACGATGCAAGTTTGGCAGAAGTATGCAAGTATGGCAGGAGCAACAGGGCAAAAGGCTCAGGTCACAGGCACAGGATTTTGTGACGCATTGCTGTAGGCCGTCACGAAGGGCTCCGGCTGTGGAACTGGTGACCACTGCATCATTCGCCAGATTTCACCTTAGACCACTTCCACTGTGGCAGCAACGCTTGCCTGTGGAGCTTAGAAACAGCGTTTCTCAAGTCATTCACGCACAATGCTCCTCACAAGCTCCCAAAACTCCTCAGCAGGCACTAGTGAGCGGCTGCTACACTAGCCTGACGGACGTACTGAGCATCCTATTCCTGCAAAGAGTGCTCCATGCTCATTGCCTCTTTGGCAAACTCGGCCACAGTTCTTGGAGGGTCACGGACAAGTCCGGGAAACAAATGCTCCATTACACCACGCATCAAGTGGCGTACCTCATTGGCCTCGGGCATAGCAGGGTTGGCCCAACTGAAGAGTTGCCGCATGTCCTTGATGAACATGGCAATGTTCTCATTTGGCTGCTGCAATCTCAAGTGCAGGGCAATTTCAGCCTTCTCCTTTCTCTTGCTGGTACAGAACGTAGCTAACGACTCTCAGTGAAAAGTCTTTTCGTTGATGAAAGAAGCCTCGCGATTTTTAAACTACATCTTGGCCAAGTCCTGCAGTGTGAAGTAGATGTCCCGAACCTTACGCTCACCGCCCCACTCAATGAAGCCTGCCGCACAATCAAAACTGGCCAACCAGTCTTCAATACCTTCACTGACAGTCTTCATACCTGTCACTGTAGAACGATGGCGGCGACAAAGGACGAATGGCAGGACATTTCTGGAATGATGAGTTGTCTGGCTGCCCATAATGGAAGTCATATCCCTTAACAGGTGCTGTCATTCAGACACACTCTGGTTGTAAGCCTCGCAGGCAGCGGCTCACCATGTGAATGGGTGCTGAGTCCACACATCGAGAATCGACTTCAAGGGTGTTTTTGAAGTCAGTGTACATGAGACGCTACCCAGCAGCTCCACCAAATATATCACCGATAAACGGCTGATGTACACAGAGGTGGTTTACTGAAACATGCTGGGGCGCGCAAGGCAGCAGGGAGCTTGGAAGAAGGAAGACAAAAACTGCTAGCCCCTAGCATGACCAAGGCTAGCCAAGTGCCAGATGAAGTCGACAGTTGGACGAAAACTTGTCTGTGTCAGGATAAATCATAACAATGTGAAATTGTAGACGCAGACCAAAAACAAAAACGAGACGTTTTGGACCCTGTACGGGAGCCAAAACATCTGGTTTTTGTTCTTGGTCGGTGTCTACAAATTCACGTTAATACAAGCGCCAGATAATACGAATCGACCACGTGACTACACCACTAGATCGATTAGTAACGTGGCAGTATGATTAGCCAAGTGCCAGGCATGCTGCACCTCTAGACATAGATTGGCCCAGTAACTTCCAACAAACTAGAAATGCCGAACAAAGATGGCAGGTTGTGGAAATGTAAAAACAGCAGCTTTGAAGAGCAGTGGTTCAACCCCCTTCAAAGAATGATATTAAAATCTTGTACCCCCCGCTATCACTTTGCTCTTCTATAATGTGCGAATGATGCCCAAGTTTATAAGTAGAATGCAGCCACACTGTACATTTAGCAAAGTAAAGTACTAATTACCCTATTCTAATGCACCTTCGATTCTAACGTGCACCTGATTTTGATGCTCGAGAAAATTTGAGTGGATCTCTGAAGAGGCATTAATTTCTGTCTGCGCGTTAGTGCTCATCTCTCTCGGACAGTTCTTTTTCACCGTCCATGCTCCACAACGTGTCGTCCACGTCACCGTTCTTTGCAATTAAATTGCCAATTCCCTTGCAATCTAGCTGAACCGTGTCAGATAGGATAGTGCCCCACACCTTGACCAACCATGCTGCCACTTTATCATCTGAAGCAGCATGCTTGAGCCTGTCAATTGGCAGGAATGCATAGGAGCCATTTACTGACTGCCCGCAAGGCATCCAAAAAATTCAGAGGGGCACTTTGTTGGCCTAAAGTGCACTGAGGCGAAAGCCTTTAGCACGGTGTTGCTGCTTGTGTCACTGATGTATGGTTAAGATGTTAATTAAGTATGCAACTGTTTGTGAATCTTAAATGCTGGAGACAATGGAGGGCATTTGGGAGGCATCCGTCTGATTCGACGCCTTTCTGCAAACACTCTCCAGCGTCCTAGACAAGGAGAACTACATATGCATTGGCAGGAAGCAGAGTAGCCATTAGCACGCTCGGCTGCGGAACGGAAGGATGGTGGTTCGAATCCCATCGTGCACAAAAAGTTTTTTTTTCTCGTCTGACTAGAAAAAGCGTGACACCTCGGCTGACAGCCTTCTGTCGACAACGATGAGACATTAAAGGCTTTCGCCTTAATACAATGTTTCACTGGTCTGGGCAGACATCCAGCAGTATGAGTGTCACACTGCTCGGTATTACAACAAGACTGGTACTGCATGCAGTAGTGTGGTAGTGTGATAGTGTAGCACAATGTCTATAATGTCTATAGTGTGGTAGTGTGATAGTGTAGCACTTAGTCATAATGTGGCAGTGAAGGGCAGCTGACTTACCTCAACCACTTTGCGACAGGCTTCAGTGCTGACATACGTAATCATAGCCAGTGCTCCAGCAGCAGCCACGGCTGTGTCATAGTCATCGTCCTCAAGGCACAGTGTCAGGTACTTCACTCGGTCACCCTTCTCGTACACTTTGACAACCTGATGAACATGCCATTATTAGAATCTGCACATCCTAAGCAATCTACTCAGCTCATCACAATCACATCTTTCACATCTCTAAGCTTTTGACCAAAGTCATCATGACACTGCTTTAATGTTATTCCATCTGTGGCAGGCATAGTCTCTGGGAGCATTTCATGGCCCCCAGCTAACTTTAGCCCCACATTAAAATATACTGAGGCACAATAAGAGGAGGCAACTTCAACCACTTTGTTGAAGTAGTTATTCAGACTATTTTTTCTTCAACTGAATAATTTAAATCATTTGAAAAAATCAACTTTTTAGCTATTAATTTCCGACAAAATTTTCCATGCTAAAAAACAGTTAATAGTCAGTTTTAATTTTTATGGGTGCTCTAGATTACTTTTTTTTTTCTGCATTGAAAGGAAAGTGCGCAAAATATGATAAAATCCCGTGTGACCATGCATTTGACCGTGTGACCATGCATGACCTGTCACACCTCCTGTAAAATTGCAACACACTCTCGCGCTGTACAGGGTGGTCCACTCTAAGTGCGAACACGGCTCCGCGTGGCCGCGCTCCGCGGAGCGCCAGCAGATCCGGCGCGTTCGCACATCGCAGCAAAGCCGCGCAGGCGCACAGGGGCCCGGGGGAGGAGCTTCGTGTCGTCTGCTACCAGCAATGCAAGCGAGGTCCGCGCCAGCGCTGTAGCAGACGACACGAAGCTCCTCCCCCGGGCCCCTGTGCGCCTGCGCGGCTTTGCTTCGATGCGCGAACGCGCCGGATCCGCTGGCGCTCCGCGGAGCGCGGCCACGCGGAGCCGTGTTCGCACTTAGAGTGGACCACCCTGTACATTGCACATCGTCGCCTTCATCAACTTCCATCTGAGGTGCAAACTGATAAGGTCATCTTAAGCTGAGTCTAATATCATTGCCTGATGTGCCGACGACCCAGCAAACCAAAACCATGAGCCAATCAGGCTAAACATATGCTTTCAAATGTCTGCTCGGTTTAACTATGTTAAAACCCTGCCATTTTCTCATATTTTATGTGCTTGCTTTTCAACGAGAAAAAAACTCATCTACTGCATACACTATAATGAAAACTGATGAAGCAGACGTTTTTGTAGCGAGAGTTACACTAGGCTGGCAGAAGCACATTTCGCAGTGCTTGGTACAGGACACTACTGCGCATGCGCCGTTACCATGGCAACCAGTACCATGGCAACCATGGTGCCACTCGGACTGTCAATCATAACAAAAGAAAATTGGGGCCTAGGTGGGAATCGAACCCAGGCTGCCGGCGTGCGAGACAGGGACGCTGCCACGCTGCCACGCTGCCACGACACTTTGACATTTGAAGCTGAATAAATAAAGGCGCGTCCAGTGAATGCACAGTTCTTAAAAACATATCTTCCAGATATGTATTAAGGCCTATATGAGTAATTATGAGCATGTTAATTACAGATGCCGCAATCAAGCGAGTACCAAATTTCCTCCGTTTCCGGTAAATTTCCTCCTTGCTTGGCGTGTAGTAGAAGCACCATCATGCGACACCCACTGAAAACCCCTCTCGCAATGTACGGCACTGGCCCAGCAGATGGCGCAGGTGGCGGACCATGCACAGCTTCCACACCAGGTGAAAACGAGGCAAAAAAGGCTACGTGGGAGGCCAGGACGCCCGAAGAACAGGAGAAACGTCTCGCAAAGAGACACCGCCAAAGTGCTGAACGACAACAATGGCTTGGCGCTACCGAAATGTCACGAGACGAAACTGCTTTCGCTAGGTATATCCTGGTCTAGATGAGCTAAGCCACAGCCAATTTATTGGCAAGCTCTGCATTTTGACACTGAAATTTTCGCCAGAAACGCAATAGCTTAAAAGTCATTTTTTTAGTGCACGAGCACTAAGGCTTCCAATCGCAAAAAAACCCGTTGCCTGTTTCTCTACAGCCAGCCAGACCTGCAGAAATAAAATAAACATGGCTGCAACTGTGTTCTGAACCCTTTCCCCGAAAGCTTTCCTGGCCACTCTGCACAGGAGCACTATGCTATCACCGCAATCGATCACCCCACATTTTTAACTGCCACTCTCTCACGCTGTGCATTGCATGCTGTTGTCTTCACCAACTTCCATCCATGCACAATGAATCCAGAACACACCGCAATTGCAATGTTCTCTTAAGGTGCGTCCCAAAATTTTATAGTGCTACCATTAAATAACTGATTTCGACAAACTCTGCCTGAAGCTAGACCTTGAAAACTTAGCCTCGAACCAAAAGCGAAACAAAACGCGACATGCTAGCGCACATACTTCGCATTTGGCCAAGTAAGCTATATCGGCTGTAATTTTTTCTTCTCGTGGATTCCTGCGTGCATAAACTTTAGTGAATGCGTTTATATTGGTCTAACGGTTCAAAACAGTATTGAAATTGAACGAAACACTTACTTATGGGATGGAAAATGAGCGACAGCTTCACCTACCATAGTGAAATACATGTTTTACAAAGCTTGAAATTAAAATTCTGCATGATCATGTTTGATAGTTATTCTGGTGCTTTCGTTTGAAGCGTGCTCACCCATTATTTTTCAATTTGTTTAATTATTCAACTGAACACAATACAAAAATAGTGTAACTGCACCCAATGGTCAACAACAAGGTTGAAGTTGCCTCCACCTATCTTTCAACGGTATATTTTTAACTTTTGGCTAAACTAACTGAGACACCTCATATAAACTGTCATCCAACCAACATTGCTGCAATGTATTCATGTCTCATCATGCTACGCTTATGCAATACAATCGACTCACGACAGTTTGAACTCAAAGGGCATCAAAAATTTGTTCCAATTATGCAGAGCTCAAACTGAAGGAAGCCTTTTTGATACACTTCAATGTTGACGGGACCTAAGAGTCAGTTCAAAATAGAACGGAAGTTTGAATTAAATGACTTTGAAGTAATAACATGCACTATACACAACAAGCAGTGAGTTCAACATGATGGATGGCTTGCCTCTTCGCTTTGCATCAAATTTAGGATGCACTGGACGCCGGCACGCTTCAGCATGACGTGGTCCTCGTAGCAGTAGTTCTCTATTGTGGTGATGCCTCCATCCTTGATCATGCGGGCCCTTTGGGATCAGATCATGGGCGCAGGGTCACAAGCAGCCACCTCATACATGTCACGGCAGAAGTTGGCAGCTTTGCGTCGTTTGACATAGTAGCACTTCAATGCAGTTGTTTGTTATGGCCATATTAAAACACTAAGGCTGGATTCTAAGCATTCGGTTAATCAGGCCTTGCAAAAAAAAAAAAAATTGTAGCCATAGTCAAGGTTGCTTGATGAGACCACTGGAGGAATGCATGCACCTCCTCATAGCCCCCTTTTCCTCCTCACAGCACTCAGCCAATCAGTACACTTTCTCAACTGCTTTTTGTGAACACTTTCTAATTTAGACAGTAAATGCATAGGAGCATTGAAAAGCATTTTCAACCCAACCACAAGCAGTAACGTGCTTTTGTGGCAGTGCTTCCAGGAAGGAAAAAAATGTTTGCCGAGAAATCTGTCATGCAATATGCATACATGAACACTAGCTGCTACAACCATTCAGAATACTGAGGCCCATTACATAAAAGCGAAGTCTGCATCCAAAACCGACCAAAATGGTTTATCTTCAGCTTAATAGATTATTTAATTGATCACACAGCCTAGACAGGAAATCATTTTAGGGCGACCCAACACAGGGGCACCTATAATTCCATTATATGCCCCGCCGCGGTGGCTCAGTGGTTACGGCGCTCGGCTGCTGACCCGAAAGACGCAGGTTCGATCCCGGCCGCGGCGGCTGAATTTCGATGAAGGCGAAATTCTAGAGGCCCGTGTGTGGTGCGATGTCAGTGCACATTAAAGAACCCCAGGTGGTCGAAATTTCCGGAGCCCTTCACAACGGCGTCTCTCATAGCCTAAGTTGCTTTGGGACGTTAAACCCCAATAAACCAAATTCCATTATATGCAAGCAATGCGATACCATTCGAAGGTGTTTATGCCTTTGCGAAAAGTGACTGGTGGAGCTTGCGAGACCTAGGTGAGACCTAGGCTGCTCTTCCCGAGCTGTTGCCGTACACCACCTGCCATGGCTGGCAGGTGATGTCACTGCCTGCCAGCCAATCAGGACTTTTCTGGACAATGCCAAAAAGTCGCCACCGGCTTTTTAACGCAGCAGTGTTAAGGCTCCCGGTCAGCAAAAAATCTGATGGCGGTGACGTTGTGAGCAAAAAATCTCTGGAGAAGCAACCTAGGTGGACCACTTAGGTCACGTGACCTTGTGGCGTCATCACAACCTGCCCACCACATTGTGAGCAAACTGACCACCGTGGCAGGTGGCAGCTAAATAAATGACTGGTCACGAGAGGTTGCTCGGGAAGAGCAAATTGGGTCACGCAAGCCCCACTGTTGGCAGCACCTGCTATAGAAGGGCAGTGGCGCATCGCTTAACCGCTGCACCACTGAGCCAGGAGGGGTATGAGGACTCCCAGGGATCTACGACTGTAAAGTCAAGGGTGACCGATTTCACACATATGGTCAGTAACCCATTCATGCTATCATGTCATACACTTAACGAGTTTTAATGTCCCCCCTCAAATTTTTTGCTTCAAGGAGGTTTCTATGCTATCGCATACAACGCTTCCCTTTGAGTGTCAAGTTTAAAAACAGGAACTGATTTCCACAGCCCACCACCTTAGCCCATCACCACGAAATAATGTGGCAGTTACTACACTGCCACGCAATCAAGCACAAGTACGCAAACTCAGACAGCAACCTGGCAGTTTGGATGCAAGATACAGTGGATAGGAGCGCAGCTGTCGCCAAATGCCAGCAAAAGAGCGCCGGTTTCTTTTCTGCAACCAGTCACGAGATACTAATCAGACAATATGTTAATGTGGGCTCACCTGACACTCTCACTGACCGTTGCAAGGTTTGTGAGTGCCATCAGGGATTCAAAATTCTGCAAAGCTGAGCAATCTGGGTGCAGCAAGGACATCAGAGGCCGGATCACTTCCACAGCCTGTAAAGCAAGCATGACACATGAAAATTTAGATACCACTGCCACTGTGCAAAGCTAACCTGAGGAGAAAAGTTTCATCTTTATCTTTGTCAAAGGTCCAGCCCACAAAATATGCTGTCAAGCCATGTAACAGGGCTCAAATCCCTGGAGGATGAGAAGATACCTTGCCCATGCCCCTACAGAACTCTGCGGTTTCAGGGGTGCTATAGGTTCCCAACACACGGCTCAGTAGCAAGCTCTGTGGGTTGGAAACCAGTCGCATCAGAAGTTAATGACACATAAGCTTCCACGATGTAATCTAATTTCGTTCATGTCCAGGGTATCGAAATTTGGAGGCCTTTATAGTATGTTTGCACATACATGGGGAACTGAAATGCTTTTCAAGGCGCAGTATGCCTTATAAATTCAGCAAGGCCTTACTTCAAAGCACTCTCAGAACTGCGCTCCGTTCACTGCAGATGCCAGTTGCACATGCAACCTTGACCACTGAGAATGCAAATGAAATTAGATCCAGTTATTTGCCATCAACTATTTAAATACTCAAAATAAAAAGCAGCTTAAGTTGGTAGTTTGTACTTTTCAGGCATGAGACACATGTTAATTGTGGCAATTTTGAGACAGCACCAAACTCTTAAACAAACACCACTGTGAAAGCAGTCTATCATCAGATGCAACTAAATTGACAAAAAAAATTTCGCTTCTGAGCCAAGTCTGTCAGATCTCACTTCCCAGACCACTGTTTTACTGACTGACCTATTGGGAACTGACAAATGCTAAGAGGAGCAGACAGTGTAAGTAGAGTACTATACAGCATCACATGAGGGAGAAGACACACTACATGATGATGCCGACACCTAGTTAATGAACCTGTTTGATACCTACTGCAAGCCTGTGCACGACAGCAATATTACCAACGTCCTGGTGTGAGAATTAGATATAGTCGGGTGTTTACATGCAGAAAGTAAACGCAAGAATAAAGCAGCCCCTGTGTACAATGCCAAAAACATCACCTTCAGAAATGACGATGTTGACATGGCCAAAGAATACGCTATGAGGAAAATAACAGGTGAGGACACCTTGAAAATTCTTCTGAACAGGTTTCTGAGTATTGGACTATTGTGGGATACAACTTTAAAAAAAACAGCAGTTGGTAACGGTGCACCATGGTCCACGGTGGCCTATATTATGTTGCTATCACAAGAGTAAACTAAATAAATTTGAAATGTTTTACTATATCAAAAACAAGCTCACGGAATCAACATTCTTGAGCTTACAATTTTTGCTAGTAGTTACCTTGTTGTTAATGTAAGAATAAAAAGCTTTAACAACGCATCACTTTTTTGTCACAGTGGAATCCTGTGAGGCGGTCCTAAATGTGGGTGGAGCTTCACTGCAGACTTGGATTGTATACGAGTATAGTTGCTGGTTCGTTACAGACAATTAGAAAAGCAACACAAGGTATGAAACACGTAAGGAAGTATTGCGGAGACACTGAAAGCTAAAAATTGACACTGGAAACACTGTCTTCAGTGCTTCTGCTAATATCTGCGAGCTGCTGCAGTGGAGCAGCGGTTATGCTGGTCAACTGCTGACCTGAAAGATGCAGGTTCGATACCAGCCACAGCGGTCGCGTTTGATAGAGGCGAAATGCTGGAGGCCCATGTACTGTGCCATGTCAGTGCACAATAAAGAACCCCAGGTGGTCAAAATTATCCGGAGCCCTCCACTGCGCTGTCCCTCATAGCCTGAGTGGCTTTGGGATGTTAAACCCCATAAACCAAACCTAATATCTACTGTGACAACATTCGTTTTGTTTATTGGTTTATTGGGGTTTAACGTCCCAAAGCAACTCAGGCTATGAAGGACGCCGCAGTGAAGGGCTCCGGAAATTTCGACCACCTGGAGTTCTTTAACATGCACTGACATCGCACAGTACACGGGCCTCTAGAATTTCGCCTTCATCGAAATTCGTCCGCCGTGGCCGGGATCAAACCTGCGTCTTTCGGGTCAGCAGCCGAGCGCCGTAACCACTGAGCCACCACGGCGGGGCCTATGATAACATTCATCATGAGATTCGGTAAAAGAGAAAAGCAGAATAATGGCAATACAAAAGCAGCACAAAATGTGCCGTAGCAGTCAATTTCAACAATAATCACCATGCAAAACTGTTTCCTTTTTAAATGACGCTCTGCTGGTTCAAGTAGTAAATCATACATTGAAAGCAGATCAATCCTGTTGTTAACATCAAGACAAGAGTGCAGTTTTCATTCTTGTGCCGACCCTCAATAATACGGCAAACCTGCAGCATCAAAGCCACAAAGCATCTGCTTGCTCACCCTTTGTCCAGGAAACGCAACTTCAGGATTGATGGTGATCCCAAGCCTTGCCAGGGCTTGTGCCGCTATCGCTTTCCCGTTTGCTGTGTTGTCCAGAGCGAGCTTGAGCAGGGCCTGTGCAAAATGTAGCATGCTTAGCAAGAAAATCTGCCACACAATTCATTATGCAGCCAGCCCAGCTATATGATGAAGCAAATTTTTGCACTCGTCATATCCACTGCCAAACATTTTAAGCCAGTTATATGACAATGATATTTACAACACCACATTTCAATTACTAGCACTCACAAGAGCTTCAGAAGAGGTGGAGAGATTACTGTAAAATTCCAAGCAAGCACCCTTTTCTGTGCAAGATCCCCCCCCCTCGAACTTCACTGCTAATTTCGCATTTCCACGACATTACAGGAAAGCCCCCCACTCACCTCCCCGCGCCCTTATCACGCACCACATCCATGCAAAACTAGCCTGCCACATCCAGTCCACGAATCCAATCTAGTCCAATTCTGCTTTGCAGCCCGATCAGCCCAGTCACGATACGCCATTTGTCATTTTGTTTTCGCAGTGTCAGGTCGGCTGTGCATACTACACAGCACTTTAGACAGGAAACAACAGCGCCTACCAAGACTAACACAACGGAAGAATGACGCAGGATAAGCACTTGTCCTGCGTCATTCTTCTATTGTGTTTATCTTTGTAGGCATTATTGTTTCCTGTCTCAAGTACTATGCGCCATCTAGCCCCTTGAATTTCTTCTAAATACCTACAAGTGGCAAAGAAAATCAATGCCATCTAGTGGCATCGAGAAAACGAGAAAACGTGCACCAGGCATCTCGAAACTTCAAGTTCGACCGGAAACAGATACAGGAATGGGACAACAATTTTGACAATTTGCCTCAGCAAAAGTAGGGGAAAGCCAAACTTGGACGAACGGTAAGCAGCAAATCTTTGGCCCAATAAAGTTCATGTTCCTAGAGATAAATAAAAATTTTAAATCCATCTGCACTGCGCACTGTTTTTCTGGCGGGAAAATTTTGTCATCGCCATCTTGAATTCTGGTGCCATTCGGGATAGCCCCCCCCCCCCCCCCTCAATTAGCCAGTAGTTTCAACTTGTGAGGGAAGCTCTTGCTCGGAATATTATGGTAGCCCAAATTTCAGAGTCCTATTGGTAAGGCTTAAAACACGGTAAATGTGCTGAAATTTTCACCTTTCACGCCATATAAGCCACAGATAAACCCACCGAAAAAACATCACTTTGTATATCTCACCTTCGCACCACCTTGCTGAACAACGTAACCACGAAGTTCCTGATGCTCACAAATAGCATTGAATACCCTGAAGAAAAAGACAGACATGACAACTTTGACAAGCATGACAGGTATGACAAATTTTGTGCTGTCTCTCTTCTCTGTTTTCTCCTTGTTTTACCTGTCTCATGCTGTCCACTTCTGATCCAAACAATTTTCACAGAAGGTGCCCAAACTATAGTTGCAAAAGGCAATCAATGCGCCGGCACTGCATAGCTTAAAGGGGCCACAACACCCAATTTCTTGTACGCAAACTGCTTACAGCACCACATTTTCCATATGTCAGATTACAATTTCGCAATACAGCAAACTTCGTTTAAATGTTAAGGCGAACTTGAAGAAACCAGAAAATTTATCCGTGTTATAAGAAGTTTGTCATAAAAAATGACGCTAAGAAAGATATGTGAGCATTCTAGGTGTGTTCAAATATGTGTTACATGATGACAAAGAACAGAAAGGTCTTTCAGCAAGAGAATATTAGCAAATAGAGCATTTATTGCACTATGCATGAAGCCACTGAGCCACTACAGCAGCTCTGTGCAAGCCAATCAATAAGTCAGTAACCACATGCCTTGTTCTGATCTAGGGAGAAGATTTGCATGCGTATTACAAAAGTGTTGCACCATGCGACCTTCACTGTGCTTCAGGAGGGTTGCTGTAGCTGTAGATTCCAGCTATTGTGTTAAAGGTTAATGTGAAGCAAAGCAACACTTCTTTCACAGCAACTTGCGAGTTATTCTGACAAGCCATCTGAGTAGTCATCAACTGCTGCGACGGCTTGTGCCCAAGCCCATGCTTCCATGTGAAAGTGTGCACTACTCATGCAGTTCGTTGGCAGTTAATAGCCAGTACTGCAGATGATTCAGCAGTGGCCATTGGTTTGCGACAACTCACAAAGCAATATGGCAGTCACTGATGGTTGGAGGGTGTCCAGACTCTCAATTTCACTTTCAGATTTTGAAATAAATAGTGGATAGCACATTCAGAAGCTCAAACTTCAAATTCAAACTTCAAACTTCAAAAATGTTCACCACCATGTCACAACTCTTTAAAGTGTCACAATATTTTTTCATGGGCAGATGAGGAGCTTTTATGGGTGCAAAAAGAAACAAAACAACACTTCTCCTCAGTGCAATTCCAATACCTTTTTTCTTCAAACACAGCCTGTGCCATAGATCTTGTTCACACCCCTATGCAGCCCAAATTTCACTTCTGATTCAGCAGAGCAAAAAAAGCATGTCAAACAGAAAGTAAATAAGAGAATACTACTGCCACCACCATGTGCTGCACATCTTGGCATCACTTGGCAGCAAACACTAGAAAGAAGTGGCACCCACTGTGCACCTTGTGCACCACCTATAGGGGTGCCATTGAAAGCCACCTAACAATCGCTTTAGAAAGTAAGCTTGGGAGGGCAGTTGCCGCTGTTCATCTGTTACTACAAGGATAGCGCACTTGCGGCTGTGATTTTTCATTTTTCTCCGGTCCCCGCCAATTTCTTCTGCTGTGGAGTGCAGCAGAAAAGGTGCACCCTTGTGAAAACTGAGCATGTGTAAGAAGCAGCCATCAGGGAGAACCCAATCTATATACGCTCCAGGTGCTCCCCACCGACAAGCCTAAAATAGCTAGCTACAATGTGGTGTGCCGATCTCCTTGTTTAATTTGCTTCAAAACAACTAATTCACCACCTCGGTAGTCAAATTCACTGTTCTTTCATTCATCTTTATTTTACTGTCTTCTATTAGCCCTAAGTCAGCACTTAAAGCACCTTCAACATGAATGTTGTCTCACACCTTCCCAATGAGAACTGTTGTGCCACCCGCTACACAACATCAGCATGACATACCGCATTAACAATACACACTTTCACATGGAAGAGCAGCTTTTAGTGCAAGGCACTGAAACTCAGCTGGCTTGTCCCCTGCTCCAAATTCACCTTCCTATATTGTTCTATCAGCAGAGGCTGCTAAAAGTTTTCTTTTGGAGTGCACAGTTCTGCCAGAAAACTGCCACAGCATCAGCCACCTCTGCATACAGAACCCTCTCGTGCCAGTGACACATTGCACTGCAAGTACAACCCTAAATGGATGAAACAAGAAAATGCGAGCGCTTGGGATTCAGAAAAATTCAGCACCTGATAAAGTGCAAATGCTTTGGTAGACAGCCAAAAATACCGAGTGAAAACACTCTGAAAAAACATCACAAGCGTATACCGTGCCGCTTGGAGCACTACGTTTCAGTCATTGACCCCTGAACCCCATGACCGTCCAGCCCATTTTTACTCTGCACTTGACACCTATGAAAAGTACCGCAACAAAATAGAACGTTGTACTGCATAAATGAAGCCTTAACAGCAATACGCAGTGATCAACCAATTTCCTATAGCTAAACACGAGTGAGAGTGAATGTGTCACAATTAATGATACCATGATGATCGCCTTAAATATTTTTTTACATCACAAAAGTGAAAACTGAAGGGGGAAGCTACGGCTGAAAGGTATGACGAGATGGAGTTAATGGGTTACTGTCCATATACGCGGAATTGCTCATTCTCTGCCTTGCATTCATAGATCCCTGGGTGTCCCCATACCACTCCTGGCATGGTGGTGCAGTGTATAAGCGATGCACTACTGCTCTGCGATGCCAATCATTAATTTCACCAATCATTAATTTTAGTGACCAATCATTAATTTAATTAATAGCCGCCTGCTGCGGTGACCAGCCTGCTCACAATCCAGTGGGCAGGTTTCTACCTGCAAGCTCGGTTGGTTTTCTGGGAACTTATTGTGGAGTTTTCGCTCTTGGCCAATGATGCCGATGCTGGCTTTTCTGCAACACGGGCCCCTAACACTATCGCATTAAAGGTGTAAAAGAAACATATCAAGGTAAAACATAATCAAACTAAGCTACCCCCGTTGTGTTGATGGCCGAACTGGAAAGTAGTAGACTCACATTGCTGCAGCAAGTTTTGTGAGTGTTAGACTACCCAACTAGAAAGAAACTTCCTTTTTTGTATAAAAAAAAAAAGCTTCCATCAGTGCATCAGCAATCGACATTACTTATATCACAACACAAATGCCAAGACAATAAATTCGCGATGAGACAACAGCACAGCAATGTACGGCAAGTGGCCACCTCCCCTCCTGAATGTACTTCGCAAACCCACCTCGGCGCGCCAATCGCTTTGCATGTTGCCTATTCATAGTGTTACTGGGCAGGCATAGAAAGTATACTGGAGCCTATGCCACAGCTTTGGAGGAGGCCATAATGTTTCAGTCTATTTATTGATACTGAAGCGGGTAGACGACGAAGACGACCAAGAGCGTGGGAAGAGTAGAAGACGACGACGAAGTTCGGACTGTGTTCTCGGTGCTGCTCGCAGCTGTTCTTTTCTATTTGTAAATATTTGTAAATATATTCTCTCCCGCAACATATTTGGTGGAGGTGCGGCTTTCCCCTACGTCTACCGACGACGGAGCTCCGCAGCGGCCGCCAGTTGCCTTCACTCATCATGACCCAAGACGCCTCCCAGCAATCCTCAGCCCCGGCCATGACATCACTCGTTCTTTCTCCCCCTCGTGACCCTGGGACATTTTCTGGTACCGACAACACTGACGTCGACGACTGGATCAACACGTACGAGCGAGTGAGTACCTACAACCGCTGGGATCCGACCCTTATGCTCGCAAATGTAATATTCTATCTAAAAGACACCGCCCGGGTCTGGTATGAGACCCACGAAGACAATCTAACGAGCTGGGACGTGTGCAAAGAGAAACTCCGCGAATTGTTTGGACGGCCGCTCGGCCGAACGCTTGCCGCTAAGAAGGACCTCGCCTCCCGAGCTCAAACATCTACGGAGTCCTATGTGTCGTACATTCAAGATGTGCTGGCCCTCTGTCACAAAGTTGACGCCAACATGCCCGAGTCTGAAAAAGTCGGCCACGTGTTGAAGGGAATCGCCGACGATGCCTTCAACTTGCTCGTATACAAGAGCTGCACTACAGTCGACGGAATTATTAAGGAATGTCGACGCTTCGAGGAAGCCAAAAGCAGGCGTATTAGCCAGCCGTACACACGCCTCCCCAACACGGCTGCGACTTCTTCATGTGAAGACCTGCGACACCGGGAAACTCCAGCGCCCCCAGAAAATGTGACCCGCATCATCCGACGCGAGCTCGAAGCTATGTCCCCTGCCCCCCCTGCATCTACATGATGGCGACAACCGCTTGCCTACCATCTCTCTGGTACAAGCTGTCGTCCGCCAAGAGCTTGCCAACCTTGGTTTCCAGCCCGTCAGCCCTGTACGGTCTTCACCACCACCCGAAATCACTGCGATTGCTCCTGGACCACCTTCGTACTTCTCTCCACGTCGCCGAAACCCTAACGACTGGCGGACAGCCGACGACAGGCCCATTTGTTTCCATTGCCACCGCATTGGCCACATCTCCCGCCACTGTCGAAATTATTGGTCCCGTCGCAGCACATACCGTCCTCTCAGCTCCCACCGCGACGACGAACAGCCCAGCCACTACATGCCCCCTCCAGCCCAGCACAGTGCTACAGTCGACGGCCAGATTCCCCGCTCCAGCCGCTCCCCGTCCCCCCTGCGTCGACAGTCTCGTTCGCCCCAACGCTGTCGCTCCTCTCCTGGCCCCTACGGACGCTCGCAAGCGGAAAACTAGACGCTGCAGTGTCTGGAGGTGATGCTGCAGTACAGCCCCAGTCCCAAAATCCTCGATTAGCCCTTCGCGCACACCATAATTTGCTCGCCATTCATGTCGATGGAGTGCCTGTGAGAGCTCTGATCGATACAGGCGCGCACGTATCCGTCATGAGTTCAGCCCTACGACGCCGCCTCCGAAAAGTACTGACCCCTGCACCCAAAGCCGTTCTCCGCGTTGCCGACAGCGGAACGCCTCATGTTGTTGGACTATGCACAGCCCGTGTGACTATATCCGGCCGCCATACATCCGTTCTGTTCTCTGTTCTGGACCAGTGCCCTCATGAAGTCATTCTTGGCCTCGATTTCCTGTCTGAGCATTCAGCCCTCATTGACTGCGCCACTAATGTTGTTCAGCTTGACCTTCCTCTTTCTGCTGAGTCGCCGTCCCCAGTTATACACCGCCTTTGTGCTGTCGACTTTGTCCGTCTACCGCCTCAAGCCTCAACTTACATTTCTTTCTCATCTGTTCCCCCTGTACCTGATGGTCACTACGTAGTCACTGCGGAACTTGACGTCGCCCTGACGCGCAGCATTGCGCTTCCACACACTGTATTTACAATGTCGGCCAACCGAGCGTACCTTCCGGTCCTGAACTTTGGTTCATCCATCCAACCGCTACCGCAAGGCATCTCACTCGCCACGCTGTGCCCTGCTGCCGAATGTGTGATATCAGTGGTGGACAGCTGCTTACCTTCCACTCAGCAATGCCGGTTGCCTGCGGCCCCATCAACAGCGAACCCAACGGACGACTACGCCGACATGATCGCTTCTGACCTACCGCCGATGCAAGCTCGTGATCTTAGGTGCCTCTTATCATCTTTCCGCAACATCTTCAACTTTGATAGCCGTGTTTTGGCTCGGACCTCTGTGGTGACGCATCACATAAACACCGGTGATTCCACTCCTCTCCGCAGACGTCCGTACCAAGTGTCCAGCGCCGAACGCACCGTCATAAATCAAGAGGTGGACAAGATGCTCGCAAAAGACATCATCGAGCCCTCGTCAAGTCCTTGGGCTTCACCAGTCGTCCTGGTGAAAAAGAAGGACGGCAGCTGGCGTTTCTGCGTTGATTATCGGCACCTCAACCGCATCACAAAAAAAGACGTATATCCACTCCCAAGGATCGATGATGCCTTAGATTGCCCCCACGGCGCCAAATATTTCTCTTCAATTGATCTTCGATCGGGGCACTGGCAAATTGCCGTTGATGAAAAGGACCACGAGAAGATCGCCTTCGTGACGCCTGATGGCTTATACCAGTTTAAAGTCATGCCGTTCGGCCTCTGTAACGCCCCGGCTACCTTCAAACGAATGATGGACTCCCTTCTTCGTGGCTTTAAATGGTCCACCTGCCTCTGTTACCTAGACGATGTTGTGGTTTTCTCACCTACTTTTGCCACGCACCTCGAGCGCCTCTCCAATATTCTGACAGTGTTTCGTAACGCCAGACTTCAGCTGAACTCATCGAAATGCAAGTTCGGTCGTCGCCAACTCACTATTCTCGGACACCTCGTTGACGCTTCTGGTGTACGCCCAGATCCCATCAAAATTCAAGCTGTGAAGGACTTTCCTTTTCCAAGGTCGTCGAAAGATGTGTGCAGCTTTGTCGGCTTGTGCTCGTATTTTCGACGTTTTATCAAAGATTTCGCCGGCATCGCTCGTCCCCTCACCGATCTTCTGAAGACCGAGCCCCCCTTTACCTGGGGTCCTGCTCAAGAGAACTCATTTTCATCCCTCGTCCACTTGCTGACCACTCCGCCCATCTTAGCACATTTTGACCCGTCGCCTCCCACAGAGGTTCGCACCGACGCCTCCGGATATGGCATCGGCGCCGTCCTAGCCCAACGCCAACAGGGTCAAGATCGAGTCATCGCTTATGCCAGCCGCCTACTTTCAGCCGCAGAGCAAAATTACACCATTACTGAGCGCGAGTGTCTTGCCCTTGTCTGGGCAGTAGCTAAATTCAGACCCTACCTGTTCGGCCGTTCATTCGCTGTGGTCACTGATCACCACGCTCTCTGTTGGCTGTCTTCCCTAAAAGATCCCACCGGTCGCCTTGGTCGCTGGGCATTGCGCCTCCAAGAATACTCATACTCCGTCGTGTACAAGTCAGGGCGCCATCACCAGGACGCTGACTGTTTATCCCGATACCTTGTGGAACCACCTGACCTAGAGGACGCTGAGACCCTGTCCTGCCTCTTAGCTATCTCTGATCTTGCCGATATTGCCAACGAACAGCGCCATGACTCATCTTTACGACCTATCTTTGATGGCATCCGTTCTGCAAACCGATCTCCGTCTCTGAACCTTTATGTGCTCCAGAATGGCATTTTGTATCGCCGAAACCTACGCTCCGATGGCCCTCCGCTCCTGCTCGTGATACCCCAACGTCTACGCTCTTCTGTCCTTGAAGAACTGCACGATCTGCCGACAGCCGGTCACCTTGGCGTGTCCCGCACGTACGCTCGGGTGCGGCATCGCTTCTTTTGGCCTGGTCTCTACCGTTCCGTCAAGCGTTACGTGGCCGCTTGTGACCTGTGTCAACGTCGAAAAAGGCCCTCCACTTTGCCTGCCGGTCTTCTGCAACCCATCGACATACCTCCGGAACCTTTTCACCGTGTTGGCCTCGACCTTCTTGGCCCTTTTCCGACGTCCCTCTCCGGCAACAAGTGGATCGCTGTCGCAACTGATTATACGACTCGGTATGCCATCACGCGTGCTTTGCCGTCCAGCTGCGCTACCGATGTCGCCGATTTTCTTCTGCAAGACGTCATCCTTCACCACGGCGCCCCTCGTCAACTGCTCACCGACCGCGGTCGTTATTTTCTATCCAGAGTAGTTCACGACATCCTTCGTTCGTGTGCCACGCAGCACCAGCTCGCGACAGCTTACCACCCACAAACCAATGGGCTTACGGAAAGGTTCAACCGCACGCTTACCGACATGTTAGCCATGTACGTATCGCCAGACCACCGAGATTGGGACGCAGCCTTGCCTTATGTGACATTTGCATATAACTCTTCCCTTCATGACAGAACAGGCTATTCTCCTTTCTACCTTTTGTTTGGTAGGCATCCCACCTTGCCTTTGGACACACTCATGCCGCCTTCTTCAGCCCCCTCCACTGCTTACGCTCGGGACGCCATCTCCCAGGCCACGCTGGCGCGCCAAATAGCACGTAGTAGGCTCCAAGCCTCTCAAGTTTCCCAAAAGTCAGCCTACGACCGCCGTCACCAGGCCGTCGAATTCACCCCAGGATCACTCGTCCTTCTCTGGACGCCCTCTCGCAGCGTCGGTCTCTCCGAGAAGCTCCTTTCGCACTACCGTGGCCCTTACCGTGTCGTGCGCCGTGTTACCAACGTGAACTATGAAATTGCTCCCCTTGAAACCTCGCCATCGTCCTCTGGCGCCACCACCGACATCGTCCACGTCTGTCGCCTTAAACCTTATCACGACGCTCATACGTCGCCGCCCTAACGCCGAGACGGCGTTTCAGCAGCCGGGGGTCCTGAAGCGGGTAGACGACGACGACGACCAAGAGCGTGGGAAGAGTAGAAGACGACGACGAAGTTCGGACTGTGTTCTCGGTGCCGCTCGCAGCTGTTCTTTTCTATTTGTAAATATTTGTAAATATATTCTCTCCCGCAACAATACGAAAGCACATCTTTAGAATGCATCCACCAGCTAAGTCTTGACACAGGCCCTGGACCATGTGCTGAGCCCACTGCATTGTTTATAGCAAAATTTATTTAGTAATTTTGAAGCAATGACTGAACAGTGCCCAGTGCCTAAGCTGATAGTATTAGAAACAGTGGCACAACAGTTAAAACATGAAAAGTGAACAAAACACTGCACACACGCAAAGAAATTAAAAGGATCACCAACAGTACCTGGAAATCATCTCTCGGCTGTTTTTGCTTTCTGTTGATGACAATGCCACAAGTGCCACAGTAACGCCAGTTTCAGCAAGAATTTTAGTGCGCTTATCAACGTGTTCTTTGGAATCCTGCAAGTCAGACAATGGGACACAAAAATGACAAATACTTGAATCACATTAATCAATCAGCCCAGTCACAACACGCACTGCAACTTGACAAGGGTGGACTCGGTCTCAAATACGACTCTGTTTAAGCAAGGAGAGCTTGGAGGCAGTGTCGCACAAGTTTTTAGGAGCAATGTGTAATAAAAAGCCAAACAACTCCTCATCAAAAGTTATTCTAACTAGGGCCTGTATTTAAAGTTTTAGTGGTGGTGCAGAATTAGAAGTTTGCAAGATAATATTATACTGAGATATATAGAGACATGACACTGAATATTAAGTGCTTTCAGGTTTCTTTCCTTCGTACCTAAAGGTGCTATACTACCCACTGCAAAATACTCCATGCTTACATCCACTTTTGGCCATAAGACAACCTTGAAATCATTACCATGCTAATTAGGCAACTGAACTGATAACGGTGTCATAGGAGGCCAGTCAAAACTACAAGTGAGGGAAACAAAGAAAACAAAATCAAGACCCTCAATCCAATCAACCAGACTTTTGGTCTTGAAGATGAAGTTGTTCTAGCTTTGTTTCACTACGGCACTCTCCAGTGAAAGACAGCAAAAAAAAAACTTACCAAAATATGCTCCTCTGGTACATGCTGCTTAGCAAACTTTGCAAGCTCCTTGAGTTCTGGTATAATTTCCTGCTTCTCATAGCTGTTTGTGAGGTTGACCAATGTTGTCAGCACACCGTAGAGAACAGACTTTTGCTCGGTCTGCAGAAAAGTGAGGTAGCACAAAATTTAACACAATGCTCTCTCACATGCTTTTTCTTTTTCTGCATGACAAGTCTTTAGAGCTTGCAGAATTTCACTGCTAGCAAAACAAAAAAAAACCTAACGTCAGAAACTCCCTCAATACACGAGAACTTAATGAAGCCAGGTTTACATAGTTGACTCTCGACTATGCAAAGTTTAAATTAAGGAGAGCCATTTAAATACACCGACAGTTGATGGGGCCGGAACATTAGTTCAAATAATCAGAAGTCCCAGTTAACTTTTTCGTTACTGTAAAAATTACTGTTTCCGATAGGCCTGAGACATAATTTTTTCCTGCAAAATATATAAGGCGCAAAAATGCGAAAATTACATGAAAATGATAGCAACAGAATGTGCTTTTAGATGACATTTATTTCAACACAAATACCTTGTGTGAATACTATATCGAAAACGAAAAAAATCGGCAAACACACAAAAAGTTTGAAAATTTCGAAAAAGTTGTATTCACGAGACAATGTCTTGGAAAAAAAATATTAAAAACATTCTGGAATGCACAAAATGTTTACAACTTAGTTATTAACTAGCCACCAAAAGTTTGACTTTATAACAAAATCTTTTCAAGATAGATATTTTTTCTGACACTTCATTAAAATAGCCATTTTCTAAGTGTTTTTGACATAATTTTTTACAGCGTGTAAAAAGTTTCAAATTAAAATGCAGTGTATCAAAATACAGCTTGATAAATGTACTTTTCGACATTATCAGTTTGAGCTAAAAATGTTTCTAAAGTAGCAGCACAAAAAGTAATTGGCCATACGTTTGGTGACCATCTATTCACACAAAAATTACAAAACGTAATACAGTGGTCCCTCTTTATAGCAATTAGGTATAAAAAACTAAAATGGTTCGACATAGCCAAAATTTATTTTAATATTTCTCTAAAAACACTGGAGGAGCAAAATTTAGTCAGTGAAAGAACAGCAACTGGGAGATACATTTCCGTAGCTTTAAGACTCTTTCAAAGTCACTCACAGCGACTGCAGAGGCCGCAAAACACCGAGCAGCCAACGTGAGCAGCACGCGACGGTGGCAGGTCAAGTGCAAGCTAGGGTGGCTTCCTCAGATTACAGCGGTATCGTGCAAAAAATTTGACGCCAGGATGAAAGTTACCGCCATTGTAACTACCTCCACTACCGAAACACAAACAGTCAACGTGAGCAGAGGATGGCTGCTGGAAAGCTACGACAGCCGACCGTGTTGCTGGTTCCGAGGCACTCAGGTGCGAGAGGCACAAACGGGTGCTGACCACCTCACTACTAGCTGTTCTCGCTATTATATCTTTTGTGCCACTGTTTACAAAAGTGAGATAAAGAGTGTACAGTGGTGCTAACACTTGCCGCACCGCCACTATGTATTTGTGCAGTGAGGGAAAGCCTGCCATTGAAGCAGGCACAGCTTGGCGCTCCACTGTTCAATGTATGCGTTTTATGGCAAACCGCATTTGATATACAGAGAAAAAAAATGCATGTGTTTGTTGAAAATATTTAGGAACACTTTGATGTAACCAATAATTCATAATACCCTTCTTAGTTATAAGGAGGTTTGACTATAAGTTGGTTGAAAATGCTCTACAGTGCTCTGATTTTTACAAGAAACTATGGCAGACTTTCTGGACGATTTAGGACCAGTCTGAAGACATCCACAGCTTTCGCAAACAGCTTAGGGCTATTACAAAGCGTCAACTCAACGTCAGTACCCTGGCTTCTAGTGGGCCTGGAGTCGATTCTTTTGATGCCGATGAAAGTAAATCCTGCCCATATGATGTCAAGACACTACAGAAACCAGACATATCCTTCATGACATGAGTGCAATGCGTAAACCGGCTTCGTGCGTGAAAAAACAGAAAAGAAGCGGAGAACGAAGCCTACAGCCAACAAGTGCTCACATTTCGTCCTGAGGTTGCGCAGTTTCTTCGTCGCAGTTAAATTTCGACGATGTAATATCATCGTCAGGGTCACTGCTGCTTGAAGCACTGAAAAAAATCTGCTCCATCTGCAGAATTTTTTCGCTGCTTCGAGCAGCAGTGACTCTGACACTGATATTATGTCATAGGAATTTGATTCTGGTGAAGAAATTGGACAATTGGCGCTGCTCTTAGCTTGTTTATCACTGAGGCTCATGAGGCACTCTTGCTCGCCTTGTTTACCGAGTTTCCTTCTAGTTCTTCAGTTGCATGGCAAAGTGGCGATATGGCTGAATGCACTGTCTGTTCTCTTGACACCGACAGCGATGACTCTTCCGCATTTTGTGCGTGCGGACTGCGATAAGGTGCTGTGCATAGACTCGCGTTTCAAGGAATACCACACTCAGAAATATTGCTGAACATTTTGCAGTTCTGAGTGATGCTGACACAGAGATACACGTTCTTTATATTTTCTTTACAATAACTTCCCAACTGTACACATTTTGTGCATTCAAAATCGACAATAAAGTAATTTGACCATGTGGGAAAGTTTTTTCAAAAAAATTCGACCTTCAAAGGGTTATCGTGTACTGAAATCACACAGTACACAGGCCTCCAGCATTTCGCCTCTATTCAAATGCGACCGCTGCGACCCGGATCGAACCCGCGTCTTTTGGGTCAGCAGTCCAGCACCATAGCCAATGAACCACCGTGGCGGCCATCTTGTCTTGTCTACACAAATTTTTTCTTAATTTTCAACCTTTTTTGTGTGTTTGCAGATTTTTTTCACAATATTCACACCAACTATTTTTCCTGAAATAAACGTCTTCAGACTGAACATTCTATTGCCATCATTTTCATGTAAATTTCGTTTTTTACACCTCATATTTTGCAGGAAAAAATTATGTCTCAGACCTATCAAAAGCAGTCATTTTTCCCATGGTAATGAAAAAGTTAAACCGATAACGCCTCAAGCACCAGTGCAAATGTTAACATACACTATAGACTCCCGTTAAGGCTAGCTCGGTTAAGATACTTCATTAAAACTTGTTTCTGGGCAAGTTGGTACATCCTGATTCTAGAAAAAAAAAAGCGCTAGAGTTTAGTGTCCAGTGTTTCGTCTTTTGTTCTGTGGTTTCATGTGTTAGCACTGTGTTTTCTAGAATCGAAGGGGATATCTTTAATAAGCTGACAATGTGAGACCATTTGGTTAATTTCCCATAGGACTCAATGTAAAATTTATCTGCTTAAGACAAACTGTTTTGTGTGTGCTTTTCGGGTATGTAATGCGAAGGCAAGATAATCGATGGTCCTTAAGGGTAACAGACTGGATTCCAAGGGTAGGGAAGCATAGCAGGGGGTGGCAGAAAGCGAGGTGGGCGGATGAGATTAAGAAATTTGCGGGAATACGGTGACCACAGCTGGCACAGGACAGGGTTAATTGGAGAGATATGGGAGATGCCTTTGCCCTGCAGTGGGCATGGTCAGGCTGCTGCTTGTGATGATGATGATGGTTAAGATGAACTTTTGCAGCGACCGCGAACCAGAGCAACCTCGCACAATGGAATTCACAGTGCCTTCGTGCAGTAAGGAAAGAAAACAATATATAGAATGGCTCTATGCAAGAAAGCACACCCCCACTTCCGTGCAGCTTTGCACAAAACTGCAAGGAAGGTGCCTTGTGGAAGCGCGCTTTCTTAAAGGGACTATGCAATAAATTAATTGAGATTACGTAAAGCAGACTAGAGATAGGCAACCCATCACTCGTCACCTCAGTGCAAGAATTTTTAAGCTAGCATCAATAAGAACGAAGATATAGACGATTAAAAATTACACTCCTCCTCTCCCCCCTCAACTCGTACACACGGGGCACCAGAAAAAAATAAAGAAAACCGCTCTGGGACTGGGCCCCGTCCATGATTACACCATTTGCTGACGTTCGGATTGCGACTTCCGGTTGTCATACCCAGCACCCCAGCAGCGTCGGCAACGTCTCTCCGGTCTCTCTTCGCCTCGGGCGGACGAAAAAGACGCTGCGAGTGGTTCCGGAACTCTCAACAGAAAGAGGCGGCAGAGGTAAATGAAACCATATGCGCGAAGGCAATCCCATGGCTCGCGCTTGCCCAAGGGGGTCGCGCGGCAGCACGAGCAGACGATTTTCACGGCTACCGGAAGTGGCCTGTGACATCGTGGCTACCGTGGCTCCAGCGAATGACAACGTGTGGTGGCCTGCCGACGTCACGGGACTAGTGACGTATATTTTCATGATTTTAGTTTCAAAATCGGCCATTACGAAGACACCAATCAGCCCGCGAATTTTAAAAAACACGGTTTTTAAAAATTCATCACAAATTGCCAGCTCAGCTCCGAAGACTCATACTTGGTGTGAATGCTTCTTAGCATCATTTCTAAGCATTGAAAGCATTTACAAGCGACCTTTAAATCATTGCATAGTCCCTTTAAGGGGAGGCTTTCTTGTCGGAGCAGCAAACCATCGTCATTGCGTCTGTGCTGGCGCAGAAATCTGATATGGCCAGAATGGCACGCAACTGCCTCTCACAGATGAAAAGGCGCATGTGCGTGAAGTGCTTCTCGACTCGGAGCTTAAAAACTGCAGGGCCGCATTTTCAACTGATGCGACGTTACAACATGTGTTATCACTGCGCAGATATGGCCAGACATTGGCGTGCGCACATTGCCTAGAGCATACATAAAGGCACGTGGTGTGCCTGCTCATCGAGATGGTAACAGATATGCTGCAGAAAAGAGCAGGACGGAAAGCAAAGGTCAGAAAAAGAAACACGCAAATAGCAGCAGCTGTGGGATACAGTGACAAAAAAAGAGACTGTGACAAACAAAACCTAGACCATTGCATTTTCAAGTAGAATAACATGAGCTTGTTTCACGCCCTCTTAGTCTTCAGCTCATTTCATGCACAGGGCAATAAATGCTCTATTTGCAATTATCATCTCCCTGACAGGCTATATTCACTGCTTTAATGTAACATATAAGGACACATCTAGCATGCTCAAATATCTTCTTTAGAGTCACTTCTGCTCAGCCAAATTTCTGATACGATGAACAAATTTTCTGGTCCCTTCAAGTTCATTTTAAAGGGAGACTATTATATTTGTATTAAGCAAGTCTTTTTGCAGATCAAGAGCCATGCCTTGTGGTATTTTTATACTCAGTACAGAAGCCAACAAAATTCTATGTTCAGAATACTAACTTAGCATTGCCTTGCAACTGGAATTCGATTAAATCATGTTGAAGAGCTGCCCTGAAAACCAGACCTTTGCCAAGTCGATGAGAGCATGGATTGCATCCTTGTCACCGATAAGGTCTTCTTTTACCTCGGCATCGAGAGTAAGGTATGCGAGACCTTCAGCAGCCCACTTTCTGAGGCTCTTGTCTTTCTTGGGGTTAATGAGAAAGCTGAAAGGTAGACAAAATATCAGACTGGCACACAGCACTTAAGAGTAATGGCTCTATCGTCTTATACAGGAAAAAATCACTGCAGAGGCTATAAGGCCAACACCAATTCACTTTGAAAAAAAAATACTCACTTCCGGCATGTGGCTACGAGCTTCAGTGTGGTGCCATCAGAGAAGGGCCGCAGGCTGCTGTCAGTGCCACCAAAGGAGCCCAGCTTGCAGAGGCCCTGTTGCAAAGGCCCAGTAAAGTGAGGTTTGCTGCACTGTTTGCCACAATTTCTTTTTTTTTTTTTCAAATTTCCAAAATGCATCTCCTCTTACCCAGTATTATCTCTTTCCCACATCTCTTTTAGAACAAACTAAAACATGTCACAAAAAAAAAACCCGACGGGTCACTTACGACAAGTGCACGGACTCTGATGTTGTCATTCTCAGACTTGTAGAGCTTCTTCAAAATGCCCATTCCTGTGGATATGATACTGGTGCATTTGTCCTTTTTCGAAGCTGCGGCTATGATGGCCTCAGCAGCGACTCTCTGCAAGGTGCAAAGGTGTATTGCAGTGAAATGAATGCATGCTTTGGGGCATGAGAAAGTGACAAGAAGCCATGGACCTAGCCTTTTAATTGATGACTAGGACCCAGAAATCCAGGCACTAAAGCCAGGCATTTAGGCTAAAAAAAATTAAAATAAGTGATTAGGTAAAAACGAAAAATAGGTGTCTTAAGTGATACCTGTTGTCCTTTAGCAACAAACTGAAATCGTATGAGCAAGCTGAAATTTACTGAAAGCAACCTCTTCACACTGCTACTCTAAGAGGACAGAGCATCACTGCCTATACTGGTCTAGCATGGAGAGCTCACACTCTCGGAAACACTCTGCAATAAATTACAAATGACATCATTAGGTTCTCAAACTTTGAGCTTCTCCCATTCTCTGCAAGCATTTCTGCATTTCTTTATACTTTGAAGAACTCATTCTGCATCGTAAAGAGCAATTTTGCAGCACGAGCAAGACGGGGACTAAGATAGTGAACAAGTATGACAGGACAAGACCTGCACTTCCAACTAATACTTTATTGAAAAAACCAACACCTCGTCTCATGGACAACAATCTCAGTTTTCCAAAAATGCCATTTCATTGTCATGCAGCACTAATGATTGTGCACTGACACATTGACTGCCTGCTATAATGCCTCTATGATTTCTCTTTCTGCCTCATGTTTTCCTTACCAGAGAATTTTGGTTTTTCGAAACACGGGTTTGAATTTGCAATACCGACAATGAACGGCAAGATGCTCTCTCTTCCCATCTTTAAACAGATTGTGTTGATGCCTAGCTCTTTCATTGAAATGAAACCCTTTTTGCCCTATGTGCACAATGTTGCAGGTAAGCGGAATACTGCAAACCGCATTAGTTGTGCACCATGTTAAACAGAGTTGGCACTTGCTAGTACATATCCCCTTTTTCTTTTGTACCACCATCAGACAACGTTTTGACAGCTTGCTTGGAGCGTAGAAGAGCGCAATTACATTGTATCTGCTTGCTATTATCTTTAGGTTGTAGGATACCTTGTGAACATACGGAATCACTTGTGTTCTGTACGGTCACAAAGAATCACTTGTGTTCCGCTCATCCTGTCGTACTTGTTCACTATCTCAGTCCGTCTTCATTAAAACTTCTTTTCAGGATCTTGTTCATGCTGCAAAATTCTTCTATTATGTATCAACACCAACTGGCCGAAATATTGGTGCTTCTGCTTTCTGCATCACATGTGGTAAGTGCTGTGAACCTGAAACACGAGTTCTTATGGAGACACAGGCTTCTGGGTGGTGTAGCCATACACTCCTTGCATAGCACACGTCTGACCTGCAGAATAGTCATCAGGGCTTCATTTCTTTTCTTTCCCCGGCAACTGCCCCCCCACCTCTGCTCCACACTGGTCTGCTGGCTACTACACCTGTGCAGTATGTGCGTTGCCAGGCAAAGCTGACATTGCAAGCTTCGTTACCTCGATGCAATGCAGTGATTATTTGTAAGTGAGTTGTCTGCTCACTAGGCTCTTGTCACTTGTTGGAGCATGAACCACTTCTGTCACAACACTTATTCACTATAATGACCTCTTCCTCTAAGGCCAAGTGGGGAGGGGGTGGGCAAGCCATCTCATATCTACTTAAAATCACAAGCGGGGCAAGTAAATCCCAGAATGCCAAATGTCGGCACTTATAGACATTTATAGGCAAATGCTAAGACTTTCAGGTCCTAACATTGATGCCAAACATAACAATAGCACAGTTCTTCTACACAGTACCTAGCAATGGCTTAGGAGCAAGACATGCGCATGTACAGTCCTGGCCATAATACTACGGAGCATGCTTCAGCAACCAAACTCTTGTTACACCTTACTTAGGAGAAATTAGGAAGTATTTTTATATGCATATCAGCACATGCTGCTGCTGCGCTCCTGTACGAACCCCCCCCCAAAAAAATCTTCTGTACAGAACTCATGAGAAATTTCCAAACACCGAAGCATGTGCTGTAATGCTTCCAACCCCGAAACGTGCACTGTAATACTTTGGCAACACCTCTACAAACCACCCTACATATATGTGGACCACAAACAGAACAGCATGACTGAAACTTCACCTGCTGCAATTCTTCTTCTGAACTTGCCATGGCAAGCATCATTTCCACGACACCCGGTGCAGCGAGACAGTTGTTGCCAACATCTAGTGGACCCTGAAGAAAGCGCATGAGGTAACGCTTATGAGAACAGGGTCAGCTCATTTTTTTTAAAACAAAACAAGATTATCTGTGGATTTTTAAACAATTAAGCACCACCCCAAGATTTACATTCAATTTCAGGAGGCTTTCGGAATGAGCAGAATCTTAAATAACGTTCACGGAGTGGCTGAATTGTGCTTACAGCAATGTGTGCAAAAGCAGCTTAGAAATGGTAGGTCACAAATACACAACAGAAGCAGACGAAGGCTTGTGTTTGGCTTAACTGTGCTCCAAGTATTATTCTTCCTTGAAATTTCTTCACCTAAGTTTGGCTAAAATGCTAATAAGCTCGTATATATGTGTTAATAAAAAACATACAAAGATGCCAAAGGCACGTCCACATAGAAAAAGACTTACCAGAAGCAAGGTTGTGATAGCAGCAGTAACACGAACCTTGCTTTCAATTTCCGGATCTCTCAGCTTTTCACTGAAAGATGCAGAGTGGAAAATTCAGTCCAACCACCTCAATGTAGGATGTGGAGATGTGTACTTACTTAACATATTCCATCACTTTCTCCCTGTACTTTTCCTTTGCTTTGTCATAGTCCATGCAGAAGTAGATCCTTTCGAATGCAACAGAGCAGTTGGGTCTTGTGTTTGGAGTTATGTCCATGCTGCTCTCATATTTTATGTCCTCAAGCTCACTTGCAACTTCCAGTAATTGCCTAAGCCCTGAAGCACATCACAGTCGTGAAGCTTCATCAACTTCATCGAGCATGCACAATCAGTAAAAGATGAGTTGAGCAGATCATGCTGCCTATTACCATCAGCATCAACCAGCTTGATGCCCCAGTTCAGGTGATCATAGTCCACATTCTTTGTGATTAGCTCCAAGATAGCATCACGGCCCAGTGCTGTCATAACACGGCTGGAGGAACTTTTCACCAGTGCAAGCATGATTGCATCAATGTGTGCTTCATTATCTGCAGAAGAAGGCCATATACTGGAAAATCTCAAAGTTCAAAACAACAAAAATAAATTACCTTTCATCAGTTGCAGATCTGGCTTTTTCGACTCTTTGGCATCCATGCCACTGAGGGCATTAATAATAGTCTGGAAAAGGTACTGTACTGCCGTGACGTACTGTTCCTCCTTGCTGATGAATTGGTCAATCATTGTGGGAAGACCAAACTCCTTCAACACCCTCAATGCCTGCAAAAGTGCACCTGGTGTCAGTTTTGTTGCCAGTGACAAACATACTATGAAGTCTACATACCCATTCAGGCTTCTTCTTGCTCAGTTCGCTGAAAATTCGTATGCAGGACAGGCAGAATTCAGAACTCTTCAGCGACTCCATAACTTTCAGACACTTTGCAATACCGTCAGCAGCCAAAATAGCCTCTGCACCAGCTTTTTCACGAGCTATAACAACGAGGTTGTTAGCAGCCTGGAAGTAAAAGCAACTCTCAATAAAGTCTGCAAATGCTAATAAGACTCGGCTGTTTTTTCAAATGTTTACCTGGTTCTTCAGGTCCAATGAGGCCGTGTCGTTCTCGATAACACCCATCATTTGTGTGACTTTGTTAGAGGTACTTGCGTTTTCTTTTGCCTGTGGGAAAAGAAATCTTTGGCACTTCGACCTGGCTAGTTCCATGTATTCTGGGGAATGATATTTACATCTAGTGGCCACGAACAAATGAGGAGGAGGAAGAAAAAGAAAAGATCTAACTTGTGCTTATGACATAAAACGAAAATACTCGCAATTTGCTCGAGAGTTTGGCTAAGCCGGCGCATGGACTGCTGAACTGCTGTGTTTTTTGGTTCCAAGTGCAAAACTTTACGGGCATCCTTGAAGGCTTCGTCAAGCTTTCCAAGCGCTTCGAGTGCTTGACTTCGTCGATAAAGGGCTTTTGCATCCGTTGGGCTAAGCTCCAAAACTGTAAGGACGAAGAAGCACAGTCAACAACGCTATCAAAAGTGCTAAACACATTTTACGTCAGGAATACTACAACTAATTATTTACTTAAACACTTACCTTCGGAAGCGTCACGTACGGCGTCTTCAAATCTGTGGAGCTTCAGGTTAGCCGCGGCTCTGTTGTTCAACAAAACAGTCCGCTCATTGCTGTCCACAAGCGACAACGCTCTCGTGTACTTGTCCAAAGCACCAATAAAATCGCCGGCCTTAAACATATCATTGCCTTCTTGTTTTAGGCTCGTCGCATCATTCGTCGGACTGCACTCCTCTGACGTTCCTGTAGTCATTGTTTTTCCTTTAAATCAGCCAACGACGGCACGACCAAGCACACGCGTAGTTCGCGCTGGGACCCTCAAAGCACAAGTTAGTTTCCCACGAAGAAGCCAAAAATAACTCTCTACGGTGGCTTTCTAGACCTTTCTAAAGCACCACCCGCGTTTTTCGAGCTCAATGTTACAGTTCTTTCGAGGCTTTGTCAGTTCGCACACGGTTATAACGCGGTTACATTCCGCGGTTTCAGAAAACGAAACCTCACGAAGCTTACAAATACCGGCTAAAGGCCGTAGCTACGCAAACTGACAACCACGCAACTTTAGAATCTATTGCCATATAAGGCATATAAGGTATCAGTTATGCACTAATTTAAACGCAATATAGCTATAATAATAAGGTATTTAATCAATGCTAGGAGGTTTTATACACACTCCTTTAACGCGTCATTTCAGATGCGACACTTTTTTTTTTTTTTACTGATAGACTGATAGGGGACGGGATTAGCTCTATGGGGATAAAGCCCGGGACGGCGCACCAGAGGCATAGAGCCATCGGAGGCCCCAAAAGCACGGAGGAAGCGATGTAATAACTCCATGTATAAAGTTCACCGACAGAAAAGGCGAACGATGGCACGAAAATCTAGAGCCGCTCGTTATACAGCCGCTGCAGTTTCAGTTTCGAGTTGCAGTCGGCTGATGATCTCGTCTCATCGATGTCGGGTGATGTGTATCGCTTCCTCCATGCTTTCTCCATTACAGCAGACGTTACACGAGAACAACGCAAAAAAAAAATGGCTGTGGTTTAGCTCTAGTTAAACTTGGAGTGACGCGATAGTCTTTCGCCGCTGCGTTTCGCTGGGCGTTCCTCCTCCATCTCCGTCCCTGGACGTGGATTCACAGTTACTGCGTAATTTCCTTTCCTCCAATTCATTTTCTTCATTACGGCCCCTCTTTGTTTATTCTTTCACTCCCACTTCCTCCCTTCCTCTACAAACGGATGACGGGTGTCCACCGAGATATGCGAGACTGTTACTAAATACAATTTTCTTTTTCTTCATTACGGCCCCTCTTTCTCTTTCATGTTTCACTCCCACTTCCTCCCGTCCTGTGCGGTGCGGTTTGAGCAAGGTCGTTTGAGCTTTTGGGACGGAGGAAAACATGGAGGAAAGGAAAGTTTTCCTTCCTCCATGGAGGAAAACCTCCATGTTTTGGGACATGCGTCCAACTTCCGGTAGCTTCACTAGAGTATGGTGGCTAGCCCAGTCTAGCCACCCTAACTAGAGCGAGGGCGCGAGGGCAGCGCCGCCTGAAGTGCATAAAGTGCATCCACACGTCAGCATCATCATCACGGTGGCGGTCACACGGGCTGACCGGCTGACGTCAACGTCGTGCTGGCTACGCTGAGGTGCGTGCTTTTCGCGTGCAGTAAAAATAAACCCTTTAGCTGCGCGTGACTTTTCGAAAGCGTGTGGTCATGCA
Source organism: Amblyomma mixtum (assembly GCF_055824585.1). NCBI lineage: Eukaryota > Metazoa > Arthropoda > Arachnida > Ixodida > Ixodidae > Amblyomma > Amblyomma mixtum. Next base: position 274,306,027 of record NC_143012.1, on the reverse strand, counting down.
GGGGTACTGTGAGCCTCCAGCACTTTGCATGTGACTTTATGCCATGCATTTTGTCATGTTGCTGCCGCGGGCCCCTTGCTGACCGCATTCAGAGCGATGGCGACATACACTGGGGCCGAATCTCGCGGTAAATAACGACTTAACTACTAGAATGCGTCTAGTGTGACAATCGCACCATTAGGCTGCTTTGCGCAGCGTGATGCGTTCAGAGCGGCGGTCCCGATTAGCTCGAAATCGTTCGGAGGGAACACATGTCAGCGACGTTGCTTGGAGTAGCACGATAAGATCGGCCTATCGTTGAGGGCGTGCTCGAGTAGGTACGCTTTCATATTGGTGCTTATCACAAGCAGTGCCTTTGGAACCAGCAGCTGGTGTCTGTCGAGGCGGTGTCGCGACCGAAACCGTGTGTGCGCGTTTCAGCAAGTTTGCTGACGTCTGTGGGAAGCTTGTTACAGCTTAAGAGTTCTGTTCCAGACATGAGGCTCGTCATCCTTGACAATGACGCTGCAGTGGCTGACTGGGCAGCTAGATACATTAGGAAGCGCATCCAAGATTTCAACCCTGGTCCCGACAAATATTTTGTTTTGGGATTACCCACAGGTAATACTGATCACGTGAACACAGTGTTGACTCCTCAGTTCTATAAAACGTGATTTTTTTCAGGGAGCACTCCTCTGGGTTGCTACAAGAAACTAATTGAGTTTTATAAGCAGAAGACCGTGTCATTTCGATATGTGAAAACTTTCAACATGGATGAGTATGTAGGTAAGTATGCAGTATAACCATGTCATTTGATACCTGTGTTGTACAAAAACACACTGTAACTCTACATGCTCTATTTTTGCACAGAAAAGATCGCCCAACTGTGTAAAGAAATAAGTGCCAGCAACCGCTGTTTACGTAACACTTATTTATGCTTTAATTACAGAAATATGCTGCTACTTTATGCTGTTGGAGCAAATTTTGCTTGGTAGTCATGTTCCAAGTTCTTTTCTTTCCAAAACCAAATGGGGCCACAAGTGTGCGATTAGAAGTGCCAATGCGCTTGCTGTGTCTATTTTGCTTCCGACTGCTGCATAGTGATGCATGCTGCTTTTCAGTCATAAAACTATCTAAATGCAGGGCTGCCAAGGGATCATCCAGAGAGCTACCACTCGTATATGTGGAACAATTTCTTTAAGCACATTGATATTTTACCTGAGAATGCCCACATCTTGGACGGCAATGCACCCGACTTGAATGCAGAATGCGACAAGTTCGAGCAATTAATCTCTGAAGCTGGAGGAGTAGAGCTCTTTGTCGGAGGTAAGAACAGAGGGATAAGGATTTCTTTTTTGTACACTTTGAAATTCTACATTGGCTGATGTTTTCTTTTTCAAAAAAGGCATCGGCCCAGATGGACATGTTGCCTTTAATGAGCCTGGTTCCAGTCTTGCTTCACGGACGCGTGTGAAAACCCTGGCCAAGGACACAATTATGGCGAATGCACGTTTCTTTGGAAATGACTTGTCCAAGGTTCCCCAGGAAGCATTGACTGTCGGCGTCGGCACCGTAATGGATGCACGCGAGGTAAAATTGCATTGTTGTAGTACCTACTGTTGTGCCACTAGTGGAGATGGCTATGAATGCATCCATTTCCTAAACTGTCAGCTTCTTTGTGCTGGAAATCTGCAGAGATCTGCAGTTATGTTGCATTTATTTATTTATTTATTTATTTATTTATTGTACCCTCAGGGCCCGAAGGCATTACAGAGAGGAGTGGGAATACATAAAAATTCAGCCTAAACAGCAACAACAAGGAGAGAAAACAAAAATAAACCAGGAATACATAAAAAATGAAAACACAGGAAGGCAATGAGATTAGAATGCAGTGGGGATATATTAAAACAGTGTGTAGACAGTGAAAGGCAATTTTTATACAGTAATAAACGACACATACTCAGAAAGAAACATTAAGGGCTTTACGAAATGCATTGTTATTAGAAATACCTGCGATGTCGTGGGGAAGGTGATTCCAGCTGACACAAGTTCGGGGTATGAATGAGTCATGAAAACATTTGGTGTGACAAGATGGGATTCCAACTTTATGACGGTGATCAACGCGTGCTGATATGTAACATGGTCTTGACAGTAACTTAGGATTGAGAAAGCTGTTGTGGTAAATTTTATGAAAAAAACACAATGAGGCTATTGATCTGCGGTGGGAAAGAAGTGGTAGGGACAAACTTGATTTCATGGCGGTTACACTGCTTGTTCGGTGATAATTAGAAAGAATGAAACGGCATGCGCGGTTCTGCACAGCTTCCAAATCTGAAACGAGTGAGTCGACGCCAGGGCTCCAGACAGATGCAGCATATTCTAACTTGGACCGTACCAATGTTTTATAAAGTAATAATTTTATTGAAGTAGATGAACGTGAGAAATTTCTGCGAAGGTACCCAAGCATGCGATCAGCGTTATTTATTATGTATTCAACGTGAGTTTTCCAAGAAAGGTTACAAGAAACGTAAACACCCAGATATTTATAACATGACACGGTTTCGAGTGACACATTATTAATGTGATAATTTGGTTTGGTCTGGTGCGTGTCTGTTGATGCCGCTTGTCAGCTCTGTGCCATTGATAAAATATTTCATCATATGTGGCAATGCCAAACCACAGGAGATGAATTTTGCTCTTAGCAAGCAAACTACTCTTAGTTTCTGCAAGGGTGAAATGGCCACTGTGCTTATCATTTTTCTTACAGGCGTTTCACCCCCTTGGTAAGAAGTGATGCAAGATTTTTTCTGTGCAAACATGCACTTCCTAGTTAAACTTGTCAGCGGGCAAAAGCATATTTAACTTACTTTAGATGAACATAGCAAGTGCCATCACTGATCATTGCATTGGCCATACCCACGGCTGAATTTCACCTTCTGTTTTCAAAGCAACTTGGGTGGCAGTTTTGGATCGAGGAGCATCAATGCTTGCTTCATGAGGTGATGTGTAATGATCAGTAGGTATGGCGGTGTAGTCTCTTGTCCTGTGTCCACGCACCGTTTTCCATCATGTTCACCAACTTGCCCAACTCCAAACTGTTAACAAGTACTGAGTAGATATAGAAAGTGGCCTCACTGATTAAATTAAATTGGTTTTTGAGGAAAGGAAATGGCGCAGTATCTGTCTGATCACTGTGGACACCTGACCCACACTGTAAGGGAAGGAAGGTGGGAGTGAGAGAAGAGAGAAAGAAGTGCTGTAGTGGAAAATAATTTGGACCACATGGGGATCTTTAACGTGCCCAGACATCCCCACAGCACACGGGCACCTTTTGCGTTCTGCCTCCATTGAAACGCGGCTGCTGCGGTTGGGTTCGAACCCGGGTACTCCGGCTCCGGTAGACGAGCACCTTAACCATTGAGCCACTGCGGCGGGTCCTCACTGATGTTTTTTCTCTTTTCAGGTCATGATACTTATTGTTGGTGCACACAAGGCATTTGCCTTGTACAAAGCAGTTGAGGAAGGCGTCAATCACATGTGGACTGTGTCTGCATTTCAAATGCACCCACGAACAATCATAGTCTGTGATGAAGATGCAACCAATGAGCTCCGTGTGAAGACTGTGAAGTACTTCAAGGGCCTGATGCGCGTGCACAACCAGCTGGTTGATGGTCGGGACAGCGTGAAGACTGATGATCAGAAGAACGCCAACCAGCAATGACATGTGCTTGCACATGATGCACTTTGTGCACTTCTGCACTGCATGAGATTTGGTGTGGTGTGAAGTCTGATGAACACGGGTGCTTATTTCTTTTATTGCGTGCAATTAGGAGCAGCATTTTGATATAAACTGTTAATGCATTTTGTTAATATAAGAAGATGCTGTATTACATAGTACACTATTAAATGTATTTGAACTTGCTTTTGCTTACTGGTGTGCAAACCTTCATTTGCACTTCAATGAAAACATATAGCAGTGTGGCACAATTGTAACAACTGTATCACCTCTTGGATGCAATGCAAACAGAAGAGATTTCTTTTCTGTACAGTGCATTTCCACAAGTTGCTGCTTGAGGCTGCTTGGCGGTCCCCTTGTCCATAGGTTTACTTGCGCTACATTTGCACCATTTTTCTCATTACTTTGTGATGCTAGTTCACTGTGGCTGTTGTATATATACAGTTTCTGCCCTAAACCACACATTGGTTAAGTCCCCAGTCACTTGAGGCAGCAACAGTGAACATGCTTGATTTCAATATGCACAGACAAAGTTGCCCCCCATCTAGTGCAAGGCATATTCTGAAGCTCATGCTCGTAATTAATGTAGCGACCGCTAGCTGGGCTGTGTTGAAATAGAGGTAGAATATTTGTGGTCTCAAGTAGATAGAACTACTCCTGACATTTCAACTTCATTAGACATTTAATGACAGCTTAACATGATGCTTGCTATGTATTACTTGTTAAATGTGAAGCCAATATCTCTGGCATGCATGCAAGGTTATAGGGCCATGCAGATCTGTGTATAGAATAAAAGACCAGCGAATTTGCCTGGAACAGAGAAAGAAACTAGCCTGCTTGTTGATGTCATTCAGATTAAAGCAAAAAGTTACAGGTATGTTACCATGTGAAGTTTGGTGCAAGCATCCTTGCATTTATTTCACATTTTAACCACCGACACAGTTGTCACAAAATGAGCATTTGGTAAAGAAAATGCGGGGTTTCACAACATTGTCACTGTTCATTGTGTCATTCATTCGTAAATTTCTCTCATCACAGAGTCGGAAAACGTGGCTTGCAGCCCCTGATTACAATGTAACTTACTAGACTGGTTCCAGGGTTTACAACTGTGGACACTGCTGACACGGCAGTGCCCACCGTTTCTTTAGATTGCAGGAGAATATTGCCACGTGCCTTGCACCGTGCGGCTTCCACGCTTAGTTGAAATGACGACGAAGCGGCGGTTGGCTTGAGAGGTGCACTCGGGCTAGACCTGGCTCTGGGATTACAAGGACCGACCTCATCCTTGGGTTCTCCCCTACGCCTACCTGCACGGCTCTCCTTGGGTCTTGACGATATTAACTTCAATCTCCAGTTATTTGGCAAAAACAATGTACTACACAGCGCCACTGCTGATAATCGTCAATCGTGCGCACGCAGTGTACGCATTTACAATTTCTGCTGCATATCGCACCAGTGGTATTGAAATTCAATTGCATCTTGCCTTTCTTGAGAACTTGCAAAGATAATGTAAGACGAAAGTTCGTAAAAGAAAAAAGGGGTACATTTCCAAGACTTCAAACTGTGTCGCGAAAGCTACTAGCAAAAAAACGAACGACTGCAGTGCATCCCATGTTCTGTTGGGTGTCTGCTTTTATAAGACCTCTTCAATGATATGCCCGTATAGAAGCAAGCAAATCTTGAGCCTCGGAATTCGTTTTGTTGAAGACTATAGACACCAAATTTTTGCTTGCGTGTTTTATTCTTTGAAATGATTCATTAGACATTAATACCCATGGATCACTGCGTCATATTCACCTACGACTGCTGAACAATTTTTAGTTGAATCTCTTCTTGACGCTGTTTCAATTTCATCATCCAAACAATGGCTGTGATAAGTAGTTGACCTTTAGGCCACGTGAGGCACGAAACAACATAACTGCTGATATCTCATTTGCTGTCATTCAAGCTGTTGAGGCAGGTTGGATTAAGGGTTGTAGTGAATTAAAACTATTAGAATTTATATTGCAGGTTTTTTTGTGCATCACGTGACCTCAAGGTCAACTGCACTTCACAGCCATTGTTCAACTGATTAAACTTGAAGCATTTTAGTGGTTTTAGGCTAATTGTCAATTCTTGTATTGCAAAATCTTTGAATGTGCCCCTCCTGCTAGGACCATGCATGGTCAGCAGTAATTCAAATAAATAAATAAAATAAATAAATAATACCATGAGGTTATTCATGTATTTTTAAGTCTAAGGCATAATTAAAAAAAAAACATGCAACTAAAATTAGGTGCCTGTAGCCCTTTAATACCTTTAGTGCGCCCGTGCCACACACGAGAACCAAGGGTACGCCGATGTCATCATCAGCCTGACTACGCCCACTGCAGGGCAAAGGCTTTTCCCATGTCTCTCCAATTAACTCTGTCCTTTGCAAGCTGCAGCCACCATATCCCCGCAAACTTCTTCATCTCATCTGCCCACCTAACTTTCTGCCGCCCCCTGCTACGCTTGCCTTCTCTTGGAATTCTTTCCGTTACCCTTAAGGACCAGCAGTTATCCTTGCCTTCGCATTACATGCCCTGCCCAAGCCCTTTCTTCCTCTTGATTTCGACTAGGATATCATTAACCCGCGTTTGTTACTTTGGCCGCTTTCGGCCTCTTAACGTTACATTTATCATTTTTCTTTCCATAGTTCACTGCGTTGTCAAGTTAAACTAAACCCTTTTCGCCCAGACGAAGACAAGTCCCCTTGTCGAAACGTTGGCTCAAGCAACCTGAGGTTTTCCCCTCCCTTGTTCATTTTGTGATCGCCAAGGACCATCTACCACACCCTCTCTCTACCATAAACCCTTTTTGTTAGCCTCCACATTTCTGCCCCACAGGTGAGTACCGGTAAGATACAGCTGTTGTATACTTTTCTCTTGAGGGATATTGGTAAACTGCTATTCATGGTCTGAGAGAACCTGACATATGCGCTCCAACCCGATCGTATTTTTCTAGTTATTTCCCTCTCACGATCCGGATCAGCTGTCACTACCTGTCCTAAGTAGACGTATTCCTGTACCACTTCTAGCACCTAGCTACCAATTGTGAATGGCTGTTCCCTTGCAAGACTGTTCATTACTTTAGTTTTCTGTGTGTTAATTTTTATACCCACCGTTCTGCTTTGTCTAACTCATTGATGGTGCTTTGCAGTTCATCTCCTGAATGATTTAGCAAGGCAATGTCATCAGCAAATCGCAGATTCAGGTATTTTCCATTAATTCTTATCACCAACTGTTCCCAATCCAGGCCTTAGAACACCTCCTGTGAACAGGCGGCGAGATTCTCCCTGCCTGACACCCTTCTTTATCGGAATTTTATTGTTGACTTTATGCAGGACAATGGCAGCTTTGCTGTCATTACAGATATCTTCCAGTATTTTCACATCTCTCTTCTTCACCCTGATTCCGCAATGCCTGCATGACTGCTGAAGTTTCCGATGAGTCAAATGCATTCTCGTAATCAATGAAGGCTATATTAGGGGTTGGTTGTATTCTGCGCGTTGTTACTTTTACAGCGAAAGCTGTGACAGCTTTGCACAAGCCATTTCGTAGACGCAGTTTACGGGGTACAAGGGCGCCGCGTGTAACGCGTTAGGTGGACACCGCCGTCACGTATCTCAAAGCGTGATTAAGGTGTGCACTGACGCCGGGAGCCAGTTATGCGTCTTTCCTTTTCTCAAAACCAACAGAGGAGATAGAAGCGCCGAAAGGCGCCTAACTGCCTCAATTTGTAGGTATAAACCACCGCCACCTCTGAGCGCGATTGAGGTGTGCAGTGAGCCAGTTGTGCGCCTTACCTCTCTTCAAAACCCACGGAGGGCTTACTCTGGGAATAAGACAACACTGAGAATTAGACTATTCGCTTCGTGCAAGCGGGCCCTGGAGCTCGTGTAGTGTATCGGCAACGCAATCGAACCGAAGACAGCAAGCGGAAAGGACTCTAGTATTACCCCGCTCGACACAGCTCACATGGCCCACTTCGCTTGGGGCTTGACTTGGCTTCGCTTCGCTCCCATGCGTCGCTCTTTGCAATCTAAAAACATTGGTTTAGATCGGCATAAATCTAATAACTGCTTGCATTATAAGCGTTGACCAAAATTACCTCACATAATTTTTTTAACTTTTCTTTAACGATGTAAGAACTAAAAGAACATTAAAAGTTTAATTTCGGCAACTTCACTTCTGACGTCGGAATAACAGTACTTTTAGTCTCACGTCTGCCGTCGTTATTGCATTGGAATTATTCTGAGCAGCAATGTCTACCGCTGTGCACGGCAGCGTTCCGCTTACCAGTATTTTTATGCATGTGACCGACTTGAGCCTTGATTAAATCAGGTCAGTCTATGTTGGAAATAGTGGCATAAGCTACCGTATGCCTTATGTTCGCTTCAGCTGTTGTACTGTAAGCCGTATGTAGCGCGATAGTAAGTGCTATGCAAGTCCCGTGTGCGGACATGAGCTCTACCATATCGAAGTTCGTGCAAAAGAAGGTGGTGTACCCCGGCGTTGGTGATATCCCTCGTTTCGAGAAGGGTGCGAAATGTACATTTCATTTCTGCGTGAAGCGCCTGAGCACAGATGAAGATGATCCAGACGGTGTTATCGACGACAGTCGCAAGCTTGATCGCCCTATGGAACTGCTCATCGGTAAGGAATTCAAGCTGCCCATTTGGGAACAATGCATCAAGTCTATGAAGGTTAAAGAAGTGGCCGAGTTTACGATAAACAAGTGTCTACTTGATAACTACACTCTGGTGTCGCAAAGTTACCGCGCGTTTGCGGGCGTCGGGAAGCCACACCGGCGACGTTGTTGCGGTATGATGGAAGAAAAATACACTACCGGTCACGAAGACCTGGATAAACTAATGGAAAAACTAGTGGACTTGTCGTGCACTTTTGAACTACTTAAGGTAGAAGAGCCGGGAGAGTATGAAAAGGACGTCTGGGCGATGACGGCAGAGGAGAGGCTTGGGGCCGTACCCAACTTGAAGGAGCAAGGTAATCAAGCTTTTCAAGCGGGCGACCTGGACACAGCCATGAACAAGTACAGGGAAGCTCTGGACCACCTCGAAAATTTGATGCTTCGCGAGAAACCGGGAGACGAGGATTGGAACGAACTGTTAAAAATGAAAGTGCCGCTTCTCCTAAACTACTCGCAGTGCCTGCTTAACCGCGGCGAATACTACGATGCCATACGGCACACTTCCGAAGTGCTCAGCAAGGATCCCAGTAATGCAAAGGCTCTCTTTCGGCGGGCCAAGGCTTACTTCGGCTCTTGGAGTCCGAACGAATGTCGTGCTGATCTGCTGAAGCTTCAAGAAGTCGACCCGACCCTCTCGAAGGTTGTGAATACCGAGCTAAAGAAGCTCGAAGCGGAAGAAAAGAAAAAGAACAAAGAGGACAGCGCCAAACTAATGGGCATGTTTCAATAGGCATGTTACTGAACGCACAGACATGCTATTACCATTTGTGCATTAAACATAACGCTCCACTAGTCCAGGTTACAAAAGATAAAGTTTTACTTTTGTTGACGCTCGACTTGTACCATTTATTGCCGTAACCCGTGGTTTCATGAGCTCCTTTTTGAAGAAGACATGGCGCTATAAGTACACTCTCAAAAGGCGAGGAGACGAAGGACAGGCGCTCTCGTCTTTTTGTGCGTGTACTTGTAGCATCATGTCTTTTTCAAAAATGCAAAACCATGCAACTAGCCCGGCAACATATGTTCGTAAGCTCCTGCTTGATTTTGCTCTTTTTTTTAAGCTTGCAACTGACTGACATGGCAACAGCTGCAGCTACTGGTTCAGTGCAGCATGTATACCTATAGTAGCTGCGTGCGGATTTGTTTCACTGATATAGAGACTCTTAAAAAAACCTTTATATGGAGGTTATTTTTATTGAAATTGGCTACCAGAGTGTCATAAATAACATTGAAGAAGAGCTTTGTAGTGAACTTCCAAGCATCCATCTGTGCAGAAATCTGAAACAGGAAAAACAAGTAGTAATTACGTTGCGATGTACTACGAGGTCTTATTAACTCCGCCACGATTCATGACGTAAGCACAAAGGAAACAATTAAAATGAGTTGGACAGCATATTGCAACACATCACACACCTAAACCCGCGCAGCAACGATCATTGTTGCCTGTGGCTAGCCGCATGACTGCTCTGCAAAGCAACTTCACTGCTTTGGGATCAACAATGCAGAAAAGCTAACCTAGAATTCGGCGCGGCCAAAAACTTAGGACTGTTGTCGGATACAAGTCAAGAAAAAAGCGGCTTTTCCTCGTCAAAGAACCCCCTTCAGCCAATGGCATCTGTCGATTTTCTTGGCCATGCTAGCGTGGAAGACATGACTACGCAGGGAGCGGCGTGACAATGCAGAGAGGGGACTGAGGCGTCCTACTAATCTGAAAGTGAATTTGTCTCTCCCGCCCTCATCACCCTTCTGCACACCTGGTGCTCTCCCTGCTCGCCCTATCTGTCCACGTCAAGCAATAGTCGGATAGAACTGCAGTAAAGCTTAGCCCACATTTTGGACCGCCGAACAGAATTCCTGCATGAAGAAAGTAATAAAAAGCTAATCATGAGACGAAATTTGTGGAAGAATTTTCGATGCCCCTGGCTTGTTTGATATAATAGTTAAGCATTAAAAAGCTGAATTTGTTCATTGTTGTGATTGGCCAGCGAAGTAATACAGGACGCCGTAGACTGTTATCAAACGCGTTTTTTTTTTTAAGTTGTATCCTGCTATAGCACTCACGCACCACATGACGCAATAGCGCTAACGGGTTAATGACGGTATATGCGAAATTGGTCGCTCTCCACTTTTCATTTATATTTTGCTGGGAGTCTTCATATAACTCCTGACGCAGCGGTTAAGCGATGCACCACTGCCTGCGACGGAAGCTGCTGCCACCGGTGGGGCTTGTGAGACCCAAGTTGCTCTTCCTGAACAACTTTTCGCCACCAATCATTAATTTAACTGCCACCTGCCACGGTTGGAAGTTTGCTCACAATACGGCAGGCATGTTGTGATGACGTCACTAAGTCACGTGACCTAGGTGGCCCACCTGCCCCCTATGTTGCTCCTCTGGGTATTTTTCAAGGAAGTTTCGCTTACGGTCAACGACGGCGGCTTTTCTGCGACACGGGGTTCCTTGCGCTATCGCGTTAAAAGTTACCGGATGATCAGAAATCTGGTGCGGCAATTCTGAGAAAGCAGTTGTATTTACCCTCGATGACTAATCTGGTACTTTTACTCAACTGAATGTTCTTACTCTAAGCCGAGGCTTCACACACGCGGCAGAATTTTTCGTGGTCGGGTCGTGGGTGGGCAGCCACCCATCTAGTAGGGTGAGGTAGGATAGGGAGGTGGCCAGTGCTTCTGGAGGGCACCTGGCTTTCCCATTGCGTCTTTGAATTCGGTTTCACTGTCGCTTTTACGCCGACAGCCCACCCTGTGCCTCCGTCTAAACATGGTACATAAAATTGGGCAGGTGCTCGGAGGTGCACCAACCGGAGGGTGTGATAACATAGAGGCGCTGGGTATGCTGCTCACTCCTTGCCCGTCTACATATCCAACACACCACTCTCATGGAAGAGCGCGTACGCATTCCATCCCAGTGGAGATGCACCCTCCACGTGCGCCCTTTTCCCGCGAACATGACTCGTGAGGACCATAATGGCCGGCACCTGGCGCGGGCGAAATGCCTGGCTCGCCACTATGGATCGAAACCCGGCGTATTCTACGTGTATGCCTCCGGCCCTGACCATTGGGGATGGTTCACGGCTGCAGTCGTCCACCAGTCCAAAACATTGAACGGTCTTGATTTCCGAGTCATTGACACTTGCATTGAAAGGCTGCATCTCATCCCACTTCCAAAACAATTATTTCCGTCTCGCGAGGAGCCTATCGGAACGTCGAGCAGGGCTGGGTACCGTACCTAGCCTACCGCGTTCTCCAAAACACCGTGGACCGCGCTCACCAGAATATCGTTTGGGTCCTTCTCACATGGGCCTTGAGGGAAAAGAGGCAGCTGACGCCGCCGCCCGCGCGCTCTCTCACCGGGCACTCCCCTCCGTCCACGGCATTTATCCCCGTCCGTGTAAAGGTCTCTCAAAGGCAGAAGAGCGGCTTCTGCTCCGCTTTGCTGTGCCCGGCAGCTCTCAAACACTTCGACCCTTCTTTCTCGGGCAGCTGTCCGTCCGCACTGTGCGGTACGGACGCCTACCACATGGTGTGGACCTCCCCCTCCAACCTTGCTATCCCCCTCACCCCAACCCTACCCGGAAGGACTGGGAGGTGACCCTGCTCGGCTGCTCTGGCCTGTAGGGCCCAAAAGGCCCCGGCTGAGCGCGCCCGGGCAGCGGCCGACGCCACTGGGGTACCGTACTAGGGACCCCACCTAGTGCTTGTGAGGGCAGGCCTCTTAAGGGTCGGTCAAATCACACCTCTCTGTACATATTCTTTTCGAACCAAGAAAGTCAATAAATGTCACAAAAACTGAGTGTACAGGACTGTATTCAAATTATAATTGCCGTTAATTTAACATCAGCGGTACCTCAGGACGTGCTACGTCCGCCGCTTAAGAACGTGGGTGGCGCTGATGAACACTCTCAAGGTTAGGTTATTTGTAAACATAAATACCCCCGAAAGCAGAAGATTTGACAGCCGTCGCCGTAGCTCAGCGGTAGAGCACCGGACACGTAAATCGGAGGTCGTGGGTTCGGATCCCACCGGCGGCATGTGGTTGTTTTTTCTTCTGCTTTTCTAATCAATTAGCTTTAAGCGATAACATATTCAGTATTATTCTAAATTGAACAACAACGAATTAAATAAATTAAAAAAATCCCCTTGGTGGCTCTGGCTGTTGGCTTCTCTCACATTATATCGAAAGGTATGGCATGATACGAGAAAATATGAATACGGACAATAATAGTTGGTCCCCGTGGCTTAAATTATGTAAACAAAGCATTAACATTGATTATTAATTTTTTTGCCGAAGGAAATCAGACTTCAGATTTAATTTCAGTTCGACTGGCACGATATTCTGCGCGATAAAGTTTTCATACATTCAGGCACACCTTCGGGCGAGCCGCTATTTCTATTGAGTGACGTTAAGAAATGCTCAGCAGCAAATACTCTGCGCAGTTTGACACTGCTTTCCCCGCATACTTGGCTCGAATGCTCCGCTTTACGCCAGAAAAGGAGCAATTTTTGCTTGACTGCGTATTGTAGACTGCATATACGTACCGAACCTAGCCGTGACCATATCCTCCCCCATGGTGTCCGTAGTGGCCTTTGTGTCCGCCGTAGTGTCCGTGTCCATGCCCTTTGCTCCCGTGCCCGTAGCCATGGTTTCCGTGTCCGTAGTGGGAGCCACCATGGTGTCCCCTCTTGTGTCCTCCGTAGTGTCCGTGTCCGCCGTACGAGTCGTGTCCGTGGTGGCCGTGCTTGTGCCCGCCGTAGTGTCCCTTGTTGCCGTGGTGCCCGTAGTGGCCGTGGCTTTCGCCGTGCCCCCCGTATCCGCCGTGGCTACCGCCGCCCTTGTCCCATCCCCACTTGCGCTCGTGGCCCCAGCCGCGGTCCTTCCAATGCTGGCCGTGGTTCTTCCAGTGGCCGTGCCTCTGGCCGTGACCCCCGTACGAGCCGTGGTTCGAATGACCACCGTGGTGGCTATCGCCCCAGCCTCCGTAGCCGCGGTTCGAGTGGTGTCCGTGGCCCCCGTAGTGTCCACTGTCGTGGCCCCCGTGGTGCTTGCCCCCATGGCCCCAGCCGTCGTGGCCATAACCGTGCTTGGAGTGACCGTGGCCGTGGCCGCCGTAGTGGCTACCGTGACCTCCGTAGCCTCCATGGCCACCGTGTCCTCCGTAGCCTCCGTGACCCCCGTACCCCGTCTCAAGGGCCACGAGGTCGTTGCCGCCTTCGGTTTTACTCTTCGCCTCCGACGCCGCTACCTGCTGTGTAACCTCTTGCTGGCTTTCCTTGTTATCTTTGCTCAGCGCACGCGCGGAGAAATACAGTAGGAGAACCGACGAAACCCATAGTATCTGCGAAAGAAGCAAGGCACAGTTAAGATCCCGAAGTGTTTCTAGCATATCATAATCTACTTTTGAGTGAGTCACAACCTAACTAAATGACTTACTCGGTTTATTTTATGTACAGTGTTGCAGACACTAGCCCTTCTATTTGTCGACCTTTCTTCCCCGGTTCGCTGTATACATTTGCGAGTACTTATGAAACGGATCTGGTGAATTTGTTAGCAATTTTACCCCGCCGTCTGCAAATAAAAGCTCTACAGCGCTGCTCGCACCACAGTTGATCGCTAGCTGACCTCCACAAGCGCTAAGCAAAGCCGAAATGACCCCACCACGCTACGTACAAGGGTCAGCAGCTGCACTGCTTTGCACAGCTGCATTGGGTATTACCGCCGGCAGATTTTGTGTAAAACACCGATTAGTAAGCGAGAAAAAAAAGCAATTAGCTGTAAACTGTGGAGTTTAATGTCCCGAAGCTGTACATATGTGGCCTGGGGCCCTAGTAGTGGAGGGCTCCGGATTAATTTAGACCACCAGGGGTTCTTTACCGTGCGCTGTAGGCACTTTGCATATAAAATTTGTTTCTACAAACACGCTACCAATAACGTTGTTCGCATCATAAAAAGCCGGCAGAGGTTTGCATTTTACACCCGACGCTAAGGAAAGATAAAGCAGCATCTTGCGGACAAAACTACCGTTACTGCACAATCGACTTCACTCGGTGCTTTTTCTTTCTTGTTATCCGCCTAGTTCGCTCCATCACTGCATAAACTCCTCAGCGCAATCCACGTTCAGACTACATCCGCGACGGTTACCCTGCATTATCGTAAAGAAATTTCACAATTATCGCCGATTCTGCAGTCATATTATAGGGGTTAACACGAACACTGACGCATAGTGAAGTTGTGACCCGTTCGAACGTGTACCCTCAATCGAAAATCGCACGCTACAAAGAGTGCACGGTGGACTCACCTTCTGGGCACGGCCCATGGCTTCTCTGCCCGTGTGGAGCAAAGTGTCGCTGCGTTTTCCTCGAAATTCGCTTTTATACGACGGGGGGCCAGGGTAACCGAGGGCGCGAACACGTGGTCTCTCGGAGACGTCGTCGAGGTGCCCGCAACGAGCGGCTCGAAACAGGTCGAGGAAGAAGAACTTTTCTTTCTTTTTCCCCGTCAGACCCCATGCATGACCCGAAGTAATCGCCGGTTTCCGCAACTGTTGAAGCAGCTCAGCCCTGTTCAGCCCCAAGGTTGCTTCGCCAGCCGCCCGCGTGTTTTTTTACACTCCAGCACTAATTCGCGGCCGCTTTTTGTTGCACCTGCCACCTTGATCATCAAGCCAAGCATAGAGTAGAACGGGTCTTAACCGAACAAAAGTGCCTTCTTTTTCTGAGAGGGAACTATTTTTCTCCTCTGTTTCGGTTTCGTGGCCTAAAAGAGTCGCTTCTGTTTCTGTTGAGCACCGGCAGTGGACCTGAAAAATGGTCTCCTTGTCCAAGCGCCGGTTCTACAGAGCACTGCGGAAACGGTTCAGTGGTGTCAGCTTGTCCCGAACGTCTCTCACTCTCCTTTTTTTTAACGAATCGTTACAGCATAATTACGTAACCGATCACACCCGCGGCCGGTGCCTTGCTCCCTTCTGCGCTAGAATAAAACAAACGGAGCGCCTGCAGCTCTCCTGTCACGGCCGCTGTCGCAAACGCACTAAAAGCAACGTATCCATATACAAGTAACACAAAACTAAAAAAAAAAGCTGCCCAGAGCTTTTAAAATTCTTTACTGTCACGGCGTAGTGTATTTTCTTTTGCATATTTAAAATATCACAGTGCCACCTAGTTACATTTTGTGTTGGCAATGTGACAGCATTTGTAGCTGTCGCAGATGTTGATTCTTTAACAAAACTTCTGTTTGGGCTAGATGGTGCATAGCTTATTTTGAAACGAATTCAAGCACACAACAACACGCACACAAGAGAGGAAAGACACAGGACAGGCGCTAACTTCATCTGATTTATTCGCAGGTAAGAGAGCAGATTATATACATAAATGGAGACATGCGCAGTAAAGAAACACATCGTCAGTTCACAATGCGTGCTCTAGATACCTGTACTCTGCGTGCAAAAGATTAACAGACGTGTCACTCACACAGTCATGCCCCCTCTTCCTGATGTGAAAGGCTTCTAATAGTTCACGTGCCGTCTTATCACCGCCTCTGCCAAGTATCTTTATCTCTTTCAGCTCACTGACAGGCTCACCCGGTTCGACCGGTTAACCGACAAACGCTAGTGTGTGTGATGTAAAGTTTGCCGCGGGACGAGGGAATGGAGCCGTCAAACCGACTTCCTGCTGAAATATGGAATGTGCAAGCTTGTGTAATAGACAATGATGCGACAACTCAGCGGTTTGTGGTTAAAATCGACAGTGTTAGCAAACTGAGAACGAATCAGGAGCCGCCGCCGCGATCGGATTGCGGCCGTTGGAGGGCCCAACTTCCAAGAGGAAACTTCGAACGCGAATGCAGTCGACATGCGTGCTTGTTTCCTCACGTGCGACACGCGAAAAGTTTGCTGTGAAAATGCGGAAATTAGCTGTACGCTGCAGTGTATTAATTATGCGAGAATTGCCTTGCATATAGATGACAGCTGCATATATCGTTGTTTTCATCATGACAAATCGATCAGCACGTCGATGGCTTTGAAGTTCGCGATCGCTGGAGAGGCGGAAGTCTGCCACTTGAGCCAAGCGTGCACGTCTTTAGCGCATTTGCCTGGGAAGCAGCAAAGGTTGTTCGTGACGAGCAGTACGCTGCACACGCTGCATGCAGAAGTCACGCGCCGCCGGGCTCGATCAAGCGAAGCGCGCTCGACAACGAAAGGAGAGACAAAAAAAATAAAAGAGGGTGGTGGTGGCAAAGAGCGAAACACGCGGTGCGGCGCCTTTCAAACTTCCGCTCTGGCGCGGCAGGGAAAGCGCACCGACACGCGTCAGAGAGTGAGGAAATCAAGTGCTGGACGCGTTTCTTCCTGGCGGAGTTTAGTAGGCGCCACTCGCCGGCAGTGTTTTGGCATAGAACGATATAGAATACGTACTCTTTTTTTTACTGGCTCTCTAGCGAATCACGTGACAATTGATCAAAGGGACTAGGAAATGGGTTCGACAGTTGCTGGTAGATAAGTTTAATTTGTAGAACGAATGCTTTCGAGCATTCGTACTAAGTACGAGTCCTTGGAACGCAGCCGGAGATTTATTAATTTTTAAAACCCGTTTTTTTAAATTAACCGTTAAAAACCACGCACATCAATCGCGGGCCGACTGGTGTGGGCGTAGTGTCGGTTTTGGAACTATTTTGTTGCGAAAGCAACGCTACGCGAGTAGCCGAGCCACTTC
The DNA here is from genome assembly GCF_055824585.1 of Amblyomma mixtum. NCBI lineage: Eukaryota > Metazoa > Arthropoda > Arachnida > Ixodida > Ixodidae > Amblyomma > Amblyomma mixtum. Next base: position 274,288,857 of record NC_143012.1, on the reverse strand, counting down.
GCGGAGCTGACGAACGGCCATACTGCGCATGCGCGAGGAGCAGTGACGTCTCACGGCGCACAGCTGGCGCGCCGCCGCCGCCGCTGGGCTGACTCAGGTGCCGCCGCCGCGCTCGCAAGTTGCGCATGCGCAGTAGCGGCGCATAGCGTGCCGGAGCCGCCGCCGCTGCCGCGCGCTCTCCATCGCCTCTCTCTCTCTCCTCGTTGCTTTCTCAATCCTCCAGGTTTATCCAGAGCTAAACCACTGCAAATTTTCTCAAGGAGCTATACGTCACTCGTATCGTGATGTCATAATGAGCGACAGACAACCGCTGCCCCGACGTCATGAATGCACTTCCGGTAGCCGCGAAAGTCGTCTGGTCGTGTTGATGCGCGAACAAGGTTAGCGCCTTTGCGCGCGTGTTTCCGCTGCCGCATCCGTCTGTTCCGGAGTCATCCGCCGTGTCTTCCGAGTCCGCTTCGGGTAGAGGCCCAGGACAATAACCGGAAGGAGGAGCTCTATCGTCCTGGGCCTGTGCCCCGCTGTTTCCCTATTGCCAATGCAACGGCGGAAGACAATGAGGAGATAAGCAGTGACCGAGGGGGAGATAACTGGTCAAATCGGTAAACCAAGGATCAAACGATGATGCTTTCATGGGCGGGGCCGCGGCGGGGTGCAGCCTCCAAGCTGTTTTGTCTATTTTTTTTTTTGGTGCCTCGGCATTTATGAATGTAGAGGGGAAAGGAGTAGCCTCATTTGTAATCGATGATACCTTCGGTTTTAATGAAGCTAGCTCAAAAATTCTTGTGATTGGTTAACGTGTGATATGTAATACCTATTATGAAGGTATACAGCGCTAAAAGGAAAGAAAGGCGACAGAAGGGAAGAGGCACACGTGAGCGCATAAATACATGCGAAGAGGCTTGCATGCAGAAAACATTTGTTAAAACTCATGGCGTATTAAGATACGCAAACTCGTGGCGGTGCAGCGAGACTGAAGGTTTGCTAACACATGATGCCCCCCTACGTGCGATAGCACATGCCTCAAGTATTTCCCATGTCCATGCATTGAAGCAATGCCTGATGATAAACCCCTTTCGCAGCAATTGTGCAGTGGAGCGCCAGGTTGCTGTTGGGGCAGCGGCATCTATAGGGACAAAGCGGCCATTTATGCACCGCCCTGTTTGGCCTACATGCGAGGCGCCGAACGAAAACGACACTTCATAAACGACATACGTGCGGCAAGCATGACAACTCGTTTCATGCCGCTTGCGGCACACAAACGGGCGAAGCCCTGAGAAGCTCACTTTCCTGCATAACCGCTCTCGCTTGTATGGTGCTGAAAACATAACCCTGCGCGCGCTGGTGAACTGTGGGAGAACGGCGATGTTTCGCTTGCGCCTGCGTTCTACTTCTACAGAGGTTCGGCGCCATCGTAGAAACCTTTCCACAACAGTCGGCAAAAGTGATTCTAGAAAGTCAGCCAACTTCAATTACGCATCATCTGTGCAAGGAAACTCGTCTGCATCTGGTGTTGTCAAGCCCTGTCAGTGGTGTTCTTTAGAGCTCCTGAAGCAATGTGGCGTTTGAAGATCTTTGAGTGTGCGGACGTGAAGGGAAGAAAGCCTGTACGAGCTCGGGGCTCATAGCGCCAGCAGAGATGATCGCGGCGTATGAAAACAGTCATACCCAGAAAACGTATCTCCCCTTCATTTGGGAATGAATGCAATCGCCCATCAATTGTATGTTCCCGTCGTTATGCTCGCTATCCGACCGGTACTCACACACCATTCGGCTAGAAGTGTGCTGCTAAGCAGACAGCAGTTTAAACGGGCTATTTCGTGCCACATTATAACACATTGTGGGGCAAGCTGGTGCATGGTTGTAGAAAAAATGAAGCGTCAAGCACAAGCAGGACAGCACAGATGAAGCGACGACGAGACAGGCGCTACTTGCATTTGTTTATTGAAACCAGAAGCGGCTTAATATATAGCCATGAGGGGAGGGATGTGGGGTGAAGGAATAACAGGTGCGTGATCACGCGCGCGTTCATAGATAAGGCATGATAGAAACAAGTACGATTCAACGCTTCAAACGATAGTTTAGAAATAGTTGAATCATATCGGAGAGAGAAATCGGAGACGTCACACTTGTGGCATGATGAACTGAAGGTCGGAGCCTTCGACTCTGCTTTGTCGGTTCTTCTTCAGCAGGTGAACTGGTGTACTGTCAGCTCAGTTCACTCCCTACACGGACTGACTTGAATTCTTCATGGGCCCAATGTCATTCCCTACTTGAGCTGGCACCCTATCGTCTTTCTCGCAGATAGTTATATTTGTGCCATCTCTGCATGACACCCCATTCGCGTTCTGTATTTCTTCTGCATGACTGGTCATTTGCACCTGTTACTTGTAGCCCCTCGGATAGGTATCACAGCTGCAGGAACTGTGAATTTACCTGCGTCAGATAGCCTGCCTGAAGAGTGAGACCAAGTCCTGTAGGCTGAAATATCTCACAGACGTCGTCAGAAGCAAACACCTCTTCGACCAAACAAGAAAAGGTGCCTACATCTGCAGCACTCGGCTTCTCCGAAATGGCAGCCGCATCTCTCTGATCTTCTTTGCGATCAGCTCCACCGGCCTCGATTTCAAGAGAATCTGTTGTATGAGTATTCGTCAAGTCTTTCCCTATATACAACCACCGACAAGCAGCTGTCGAACGCGAGTACTGTGTACTCTGCGGCTTTTAACTTCTGCAAGCGCCTTTCGCGCGGCAGCATTCCATCCATGGATTTGGGTGAGGCTCCTGCCGAAATCCTCTGCTCAATGTCTGGCGGATAAATACTGCCAGTTCCAACACCTTCTCTACAGCTTGTCTGGTCAAGGGACCGCCAACGTTGATGTCTGTTTTGCAGTCTAGATCGACAGAAACGGGCATGTGACCAGCACTGAAAGGCTTCAGTCTATTTTGGACCTTTCCCCCCTTGTTCTTCAGCGCAGTCAGCTTTTCAGACATGAAAGTGAGTTTTGAGGAAAGGCAATGGCGCAGTAATTGTCTCACATCATATGTCATATTTGGTCCAGCAGCCGAAGTTTTCGTGCTTCTGAGGACGAATAAGCATTGCAATAGCGTAGACTGGTGGGCGATTTGGTACGACATTGGGGAAAGTGCTTGGGGAAATTTCTACAAGAGAAACTTTCTTTGCCAACTATTGACGATCCCTTCCAGGTCAAGAATTCTGACAACGCAACGGATTTTCTAAAGGATAATCAAGACAAGCGGTTGCGTGCTTTTTCCATTGACGTGAAAGATTTATATTACTCTATTCCTCATGACAAACTTATGATTTGCATTAGTGACGCGATTGACAGTCACGGAGCTGTAGTTTTTCAGAATGCTTCAGGCCACTCCGTGAATAACTTTCTAAACTTGCTGCAAACCAATCTTGAATCCACCTATGTAGAATGGGATGACCGCACCGTGCATCGCACCGTTGCTCAGTGACCTGTATCTAGCGATGCATGATAGAAAAGATTGTTTCCACGGTTCCAACGTCACAAAGGTTTTCCATTTTGTTGATGATTACTTGGTTTTAATTGAATGTGACCATGCAGTTTTTGACATGGAAGTGAATTCGATCTGCTCTGTTTTCTTTGATGTCCTTCAGCCACTTGTTATTACTCATGAAGTACCTGTTAATGATTGCATCAAGTTCCTTGATAGGACTCTTTATTTCACTGCTCAACATGTTTGCTGGTCCTTCGAACATAGGGGAGGAAAGCCGTTATTTCCGTACTGAGCCAGCCACTCCAAACTTGTGAAACGAGGCATTGCTGCGTCCTGTTTTAACAATGCCCTCAAGAAATCGTGTTTGCATATGATTGGTCACAGTTTTTCAATCCAGGCCGACAGGCTCACTGCCTCTAGTTATACCATCAATCTTCTCGCCTCTGTAGCTGAGGGGATGTTAAAAAAGTTGAAATTTGGCACTTCCTCTCCTAGCAGTAAAACAAATGTGGCGGTCATTCCGTACCTTCATGCCGTGTCTCACAATTTGAAAAGGATTTTGAAAAAGGCGGGTATGGACGTTGTATTTTCGGCTCCGCTGCGGCTGGGTAGCTTGTGCGCACGTGGAAATGCACCGGAAAAGCACGTAAAAACTGTACCCGTCTGCATGAAAAAGCACCGAAACAAGTTTGTACCCTGCAAAGGCAACATTGTCTACTCTCTCCCTCTGTCCTGTGGCAACTGCTATGTTGGTTAAACTAGTTGTTGTCTTAACGACAGGCTGAGGGAACACTGCAGTAATGTAAAAAATGCTGCTCGCAACATCGGGATCCATTGCCGTGATTGTGCTTGTCATCCGCAGGTCGCGAAATGTGAAGTTGTAGCATATCACAAAGATACGGTCACAAGAGAGATCATTGATTCGGGGATTGCGAAGCTAGGTCCGGCATGCGTTAGCACTCCATCCATCGCTATAGCAAAAAAAAAAAAAGAACATGAGTTTCTTGTATCGTAGATTTTTTTGTCTTGTTTTCCCGTGTTTTATCAGATGTGTTTTATCAGACTTAAACAGAGGCGCTCTGAATAAAACTATCAGTAGTTAGTCAGCGCTGTGCCTCGTCCCTAGCTTGTACCTTCGTGTTTGTGATATATAGTGTGCTGCTTTTTCCTAGAATAAGCATTGCTTTGATCTACCTATACCACGCAATACCCCTTTCGCTGCGTCCATCCTTTCGGGAGCAAGCAACAGTAGCAACTGACCGACGTAACGGAACCTTCGTGTCGTTGCGCTAGCAGCTAGCACTCTTTTCGGGAATTGCTTTCAGTTGAGCCTGCGGTGTAGCTATGAAGCAAGGACTGGTTCAGTGTTTCCAATTGTGCCGCATACACGCGTGCATCTATACCGGCTCTTATTACGCGTTCATAAACCTCTCTATGAGTGAACTCAGAGGTTCATCATCAAGCCGTTCAGCTTGTAAGTTCCTCGACATCTTCGTATGAGTTGGTCTTCCGCAAACGATCATCATACCAAGCGAAGTCACGGGCACTTGCAATCATCTTGCACTTTGCAAATCCTATTTTGTGCGCATCACTCCAACCCCTCATTTCTGTAACTTTCTCGAGCATCTGCAAAACACTGTTTAACGCTGGTGCCAGTACATTCTCCACTAAATATCGGGATCAGGGGTACCTCAGCTAGTAATATGGTGCTCCAAGTGAGTCCGCCATCGAAGGCGCTGGTGTTTCACCGTTCGCGTTATCAGTTATCCTGATCTGGGGTTCAAACCCAGGACCATCGCTTCACTGGAGTAGTCCAACTGAGCTAACTGGGATGGTAGCATGTGGTTGGACTAGAGCGAAATTGATCAATAACTCAAAGTGGGAACAGTGTTGGTGAAATGTTTAGGGCTCAGTGTCGGTCAGCACTGCTGGTCAAATGTTTGACCAAAATTGTTCCTACTTCGAGTTATTGATCAATTTGCTCTCGCCCTACCATATGCTAACCGTCCCAGTTAGCTCAGTTGGTAGAACGACTGCTACAATGAGGCGGTGGTCCCGGGTTCGAACCCCAGACCAGGACGCAATTTGTATAGCATTCCTTTGTAGCCGTATGGCTGTGCTTTGGTGGATGCTAATGAGTAATTACTCTCTTTTTATTACTTCACTTCGGGGTTTCCCCTAAGCATTTGACCAACAGTTACTTTTCCTAATGCGGATAGCATTTCTGCAAGGACAGGTATAAATGCAACAACTTTTGCCTTAATTGCTGGTAGATCTACGGCTCATGCTAACAAAATGGCCAATATAACCTGGAAGTGACTCTTGATCGCCTAGCAATACCACGTTATAATCGTTGTCATAGTTCCTTCGTAGAAAATATTTGCTGAAAAAAATCTAATATGCTGTTTTGAAATAAAAACCGAATAATCGGCTGTATCTTTAAATGAATGAGTATAGTGTAATGGAGGGTTCCCGAGTAATTTCAAGCACCTGGGGTCCTTTAACTCTTTCAGTGCCACAAAACGCCTATGCACACCGATTGCAGTGCCCCTAGTATACTCGTGTTCAGTCTTGGACTCCTGACAACTCTAGAGTTTACTTGGGTTCGAAAACAAGTCTTGGACTGGTTCCTTTGTGTACTGAGCAATTGTTAACACTAGTTGACACGTAATTTTCTTAATTGGAGGGCAGAGGCCGCTGTTGTATTTGCTGCAGATGGTTTGCAGCATTCAGTCTCTGTCGGACATGCAGGTGTTGCGACTCAGGTGACATGGTCGGGCCATAGAGGGGACGACGAAGATTGGAGACGGGGTTACGAGAAATATAAGGAAAATTTTATACAAGTATTTGCGATATGCGCAGACGTACAGAGCAACTGAGAGGGTGCCTCAGTAAACAGTCGAGGGGGCTTCTCGCCTGAACTCGGAGCCGAGTTTTATAGGGTTTTCCTTCCTTGAAATACCTAGATGGAGGCCGGGCATGCCGAGGAAGGCGTGTCGACTTTAGAAGCGAAAAGCTTCACTACGAGGGTCGGAGCCGAGCTTCGCGTGAGCCGGTGCACAGATTTGACAGTTCTGCGCATGCGCGAAACCGAGTGACGTCACACGCGGCGCAGGTGGCCGCAGCCGTCGCCGACTCCGTTGCCTGACATTTCGCCGCAGCCGTGCGCTTCTGCGCATGCGCGCCGCTACCGCTGCGCGCGCTACTCCTCCTCGCCACCGTTTGACCTTTCGATGCAGCCATGCGCTACTGGGCTATAAATGCGCTTGTCAGAGAATAGGCGCTCGCGCTCGCCATGGAAGGAGAAGCACCCAGACGTGGCTGTAGATCCAGAAGTGCTAGCTTGGGAGTTTGCCGAAAAGCAGCGAAGAAATGAAAAGCGCAAAGCTAAACGTATGGCCTAAACGCCAGAAAACCGGCCAGAACGCCTCTCAAACCAAGCGTAACTGAAGCTTTTCGCTTGTATATCCAGGCTGAACCAGAGCTGAGTCACTGCCAATTTTTCTTTTGTCATCTCCTTAAGAAAGGCTTTATCACACAATCCTATTTGCTGTTTGCTTCTGTTGCTACCATATATGATGCATTTATGGTAGACGTCAATCTTCTTCAAAGTCATGCATAAAAATCTCGTCGAAACAGTTCCTGTCCCTTGTCTGTTATGTTACCACCGAAATGTGATGACATTCAAGTGGATGAGATACAACTCACAACTTCAGCATCCGTCGCGCACTCCAGGACTAGCGACTTCTTCAGGAGTGGCCGGGCCTCTATGAAACTACGCAGAAAAGTTAAAATCGGCAGTACAAGAAAAATTTTGCTAACTATACTGATGGCAAAACATCTTGTTTGAAGCTACGGGAAGAGCCAATATTTCACTTTGGACAAATTGATTTTGTCCGATTACGTTACTCAAATTACCCCATCCTTGCGTGGCCAATGTAGTATCGCCCAAGGCGCCCTTGTGAAGAGACCAAAGATCGACGTGAACTGTGACCGAAGACAATTTATTCGACGTGCACAAGTATTTATATATAACAAGCACGTGACACAAAGAGCCACTCCATGAGTACACATAAACACAAACAAGCAAATGGCCAATCCATAAAATTGAAACCTAAACTAAAACCAATGGATACAACACATCCCTTATCAGCCTCTGACAAGCGCAGATGTTTCTGCTCTTTTGGGTGACCATAATGTTCAGCCTGATATACCACAGTTACCTCATTGTCAGTTGTGGTCACTGCCGTAGTAGAGGAATAGTGATTGTTGCATTTCACACTGCCCTGCGACTTTGCCTGTTGTTTACCTAGCCCCTATTTCTCATAAAAACCAGAGCGATGCAAACATGGGATCGACTGTTTTGGCCCACCAGAAATGACAGAATGAGCTGTTTCTCGGGCTTCTTCGCCATCCTTCCAGACTTTGAATGCTACGGACAAGAAAACGAAGATTTTTCAAACCATTAAAGGAGTATAGACACCTAATTTTGGTGGCATGTTTTCTTCTCTATGGTGATGCAGAAGACACTGCTGTGCATGAATCACCATGTAGTATTTGCCTACGACCGCTAAATAATTTATAGTTGAATTTTTCTGTCATGCTGTTTCGGTTTCAACAGCTGAACAATGGTTGTGACGTCAAAGTGAGGTTTTATGTCACGTCAGGCATGGAAACACGTCGATATAATCGCTGCATCGTCGTTTTAATTCGCTAACATCCTGAAGCCAGCCTTCCTCAAGAGCCGGAACGATAAAGAATGTAGAAGCAGCGGTTATATTGCTGTTTTTTTACGCATCACGTGACATACACTTTGACATCAGAGTCCTCGTTCGGCTATTGAAACCGAAACATGAGAAAGAAATTCGATTGCAAATCATTTAGCGGTTGTAGGAGAATACCAGGTGGTAATCCATGCATAATAATGGCTTACACATCATTACAAACAAGAAAACATGCACCCAAAAGTTAGGTGTCTATATTCCTTTAATAAGTAAGTCCAAAGTCAACAAAAAGATATCACCGAATGAAATTAGAGCACCCAACCTGGGCCATCTTTAAGGAGCACTAAAGGAGAATACTCAGTCCTGCTAGATGGAGGCTAGTAACCCAAGGTAGCAAATATATTATTTTTACTCAGATGTAAAACCAATAATACCGGTAACAGAATGTAGGCAGCTGTGCAACTCTCTTCATCTATTTCTGCTTATGATGAGTCGTGACTTGAATGTAACAAACATGACACTACGGTTGCTACAAGGCCCGTTGGGTGGCTTAGAAGTAAACTGCATGCTTGGGCTCTTAACATTCGACAAAGGCTGTACATCGCTCACCTTCCTCCATTCCTCCGCACATTAATGTGTTTGCTGACAATATTATGTGGTGTGCTGCAAAATACCTGCACCAATGACAAGCACCCTTCAATACAGTGCTAACTGGTTGATAAAGACATGCATATCGAGAACATATCACACACTGCCAACTCAATACTTTAACAAAGATCCTTCATAACCTGTGGCTCATTATAAAATATTATATATCTCCGAGTTAATATCACGACTACCATGTTCGTACCTCAGAGATTACCAAAACTAATCAGATCCTAAAAGGACCATCAGTGACCAAAACATGGCACGAGATTATGCCAGAAATGAAAGGGTTGTGCCTGATACTGTAAGAATTGGCTACTGCAGTATCGAAGAAATGAGGGATTATAATTTTAACTTGGCAATGAAAATTGCATAAAACAAACTGAAGCGGCATCTTCTGGTGAAACTCTGCCATTATTAGTGTACAGCATCACGTGATCACATCTCAGTAAAATAGCACAGATTTGTTTAAAATACACAGTGCTCTTTTTTTTTTTTGGAGTGTACCTTATGTCTCATCAAATTTTACGCTCTCTCCAGTATGCCCTTCAGTGAAAAGCAACGAACCCTTCGCACCGTTGAATATGTGCTTTTAGCTTCTGTCACAAGATGGCGCTGCTGCATCTTGCATTTCTTGGGTGGAGTGGCAACCAAGATCCACTAAAACTTTAATCAATGAAGTGTACATCATTGCACCATACCTTCAGGTGTGGAAACAAATGAATGCTACCGTATGTTAAAAATGACTAATTAAAGTGGGTCAGCTTTTTGATATGTCACTTTTGCTGATGTGCAATTGCGAGCGCACTTGCTGATTATGCTTCCAGCATTGGGATGAATGAAAGTGGGCACATGCATTGATTGAAAAATTCTAAGTAAAAATCTTCTGCAGCATTTCTAACATAACCGTTGCTGAATCAAGCACGTTAGACAGCAAGCTTTCCATTGTGCCAAAAAAAAAAATTGGGTGCTTAAAATTGAGTGTTCAGTCCTTTAAGATATGTTAATGCCAACTTTTTGCAAGCACTCCCATCATTAAAATTATTGCTTTTCAAAATGTCCATTTACTTCAAGTTACAATATGCTGCATCAGTATGAGAGCCACGGGTCATCACAAAGAACAACTCCGTTCAGTCATGATCTTTAATTATAATTGAACTTAAGTGTCATTAAGGTAAGCGCCAGCGCTAACCTGCCACCCGTTTCATATTATAAACTACTTCACTAACATTTTTTTTTCAATCTATATTCTATCATTTTCATTGCTGTGATAGAACCATTTTACAAGCAAGTGTCACTGCATAGCAGCAGCATGTCAGGCACGCCTGAAATTTCAATGAACATGATGTTCAGTGGGCACTGAAATCGCTGTTGTGGCAGGCATATAAACTGTCAATAGCCCATAGCAGCAGTAACCCAATCTAGTATGACGTTTAAAGGAATGGCAAGGTATACTTCTACACTTAATCATTTCACTGCTATGCAACATTTCTGCAGCTTTTAATATTTTGTTTACCAACACCTAATGAACTGAACACACTTCTTGCAGGCAAGGCACTCTTAGTTTGGTATATTATTTTGTTTTGCCAGCTGTAACAAATGTACACACATAATGTTATATTTTTATCACTATGAATTAATTTGTTATACCTGCTCACGCACTTCAATTCTTAGGAAACTAAGGATGACAGCTGCAACATAAATGCACGACTTAGAAGAAAAGCTGATATATATTCTACTTCAGGATATGATGGTCAACAAAACCTTTTTGGCAACTCTATATATGACCTGGATTGCAGCACAACCTCAATCTGTCTGCCTGTCTGAAAAATTACTACTCTGACAGCAAAAATGAAAAATGCACCCGGCAGGATATTTCTTACTCAGAATGTTTCATGCCTTTTGTCCCAATCATTGGCTAGCTATTGGAAAACATGTTTACATAATGAATAGGCCCTTTTTTTATGCAATTTGAAGGGCACAGACCAAGAAACACTTTCTTTTCATCACATTTCAGCACTGAACGGTTTCCTGTTCAAAACAGTCAAGGGGACAAAGGACGTAGTTGTTCAAAGGTCGCAAGCACAAGCGTGCATGCATCCTGTACCTACTTGTCCCAAACACTGCAGTGTGCTGGTCAAATGTTTTAGGGGAATCCCCAAAGGTGCAGTAGATTTGACGAACACTGTTCCCACTTCGAGTTATTGATCAATTCGCTCTCGCTCTGCCATAAGCTTGCCGTCCCGGTTAGCTCAATATGTAGAGCGACTGCCCCGATGAAGTGGTGGTGCCGGGTTCGAACCCCGGACCAGGACGAATTTTTCTTTAACTGCGAAGTTTCTGAGAAAGCTGTATAGCTTTCCTTTGTAGCCGTATGGCTGCGCTTGGGTGGATGTCAACGAGTAATTACTCCCTTATTTCAGCAGTGTCCTCTTTTCATGATTCGTTGAGTTTGTTGCCGCTTATTCCACTTTACTCAAATAAAGACATCACTAGCAATCAGTAAAACGAAGAGTAAGTGCTTAACACACACACTACTGGTTGACAGGTGCGTGGGGTGGTGTCACAGGAATATTCAGTAGTTAACGATAGCAGTGAGACCAGTTAAAAAATTGTGAGATGTTGAGTGAGAAGGAAGAATGCAAACATGCCATGTGTCTGATGTGGGGCATTGTCATATGCTTTCAAAGGCAACATGTGAGATTTCACAACGTCCTGCAAGGATGGGAAAAAAGGCACAAAAGACTGGATGCAATATGCGTTGCAAAAAAACCTTGGTTGGTTTGGTTTGGTTTGGTTTATAGGGTTTAACGTCCCAAAGAGACTGAGGCTATGAGAGACGCCGTAGTGGAGGGCTCCGGAAATTTCGACCACCTGGGGTTCTTTAATGTACACTGACATCGCACAGTACACGGGCATCTAGAATTTCACCTCCATGCACATGTAAATATGCTGAATAATTACAGATTGGGCGAGATGGTATTCATAATTTTCCAACAGTGCTTCAAGACGGAGAATGAGAGGGGACTCAGACTGCGCTGACATGTGTCATGTAGTGCTCACCTTCAGTCATGCTGAACTTGTGTGTGCTGTATCTCGGCACAAAACCATGCAGGCACTGGCAGTGCTGAATCAAAAGGGAACGATTAGGAAGACTTACATAGCCACAAACGTCACAAACAAATGGCATTGCTGCATTTTGCACAGGGGGTCCACACTGGTTAAGATGCTTTCGTTTTAAATGAAGATTCTTAGCTATATTAGAAGCATACCGCATTGTACACAGTGGATAATTACACATATCTTTAAGTTTCAAATGAAGATTCTTAGCAGCATTAGAAGTGTACCGCATTGGACAGAGTGGATAATTACACATATCTTTAAGTGGTGAAAGTGCAGCAGACGTTCCGGGGATGCTAAGCAGAGCACGGATAAGCAGAGCACAGCACCAGGAATGTGAGTCGCCGTCCCACCGCTGCCACCGACTCATAGGGACAATATGAACTAGGGAAGGCCAAGGTTCAGCTCGGGTGAAGTTCACAAATCCAAGCAACACTGTGCTCTTTGGGGGTCACTCGAGGTAATTGGCGGCTAAGTTTTTCCTTCCTCCATGCCTAGTGTTAAATTTTTTTTTTTAAAGTTGCATCCTACTCACGACCGGCTTTATTATCCTACTATAGCAACTTTGGTCTCATATTACTTGGAGGGAAACTGGTGCCACCGTCAAGAGCGCTTTATCCGCCATGGGAATATGGCGAGAAGCTAGGTTTTTTATTTAGCTCGATTACTGTTGGGCCAAAAATACGAATTCTGCCTCTGAATCGGCTGCTCCTCTCCTTTGTGCACAGATTATTTTAATAATGGCCTTTTCGCTTCTTTAATTAATTTAACACGTGTTAGACTGATATGTAAGCTTTACCAGTATTTCTTTGAGGGTCTGTTGCGAGAGGAGTTGTATTGTTTGGCTACCTGAATCCACATTTCATGCCTAACATTATCTAGGGAATATTAAGAAACTCTACCTTTAGGATAACAAAATGGATTCTAAGGGAAGGTATGGAGAAGGCAAGCATACCAAGGGCAGCAAAAGTTTGGTGACTGAATGGGATTAGAAAGTTTGCAGGGATAAAGTGGCGGCAACTGACACAGGACCGGGTTAATTGGATGGATATTATAGGAGAGGCACCTAGTTTTGTCCTGCACTGGATGTAGTTAGGCTAACGATGATAATGATGAAATAATGCCAAACGTGGTGGTCGAGCCTCAGCAAGCCTGTTCTGGCACTCTGATGTATTTTGCTCAACAACCAATTCTATGGACCTACACTGGTTGTCACGTCTGTCAGGTTTTGGCTGCATACTCTTGGACCTCACAACTTCAGTGGGAGGACTCCTGTAGCAACTGTAACAAGACCAGATCTTTCAAAGGCGTTCCTGTACATAATGAGCAGAATGACTAATGTAAGGTGGGCAATTCTCACATCTTTTAGTGTAGCTCACACCTTTCAGTGTTGCTACACATGTGCATTCTGCATGGAAATGATTAAGCTTAAAATCTGCACATCGGTGGCCCCCTATCACTGCAGTTCAGCACTTTAATGTACACCCAGGTTCGAATGAAGTCTCCCCCCATGACAGTGAATGTAGACATATTTACCACTGATACCACTAGCCAGCAAACAGCGGTCTTTGGGAAGCCAAAACACAGTAATGACTATATGTGAACAGGAATTCATAAAATAGTACTTTGGTTTGGTTTGGTTTATGGGGTTTGACGTCCCAAAGCGACTAAGGCTATGAGAGACGCCGTAGTGGAGGGCTCCGGAAATTTCGACCACCTGGGGTTCTTTAACGTGCACTGACATCGCACAGTACACAAGAAATTCTAGCCGCCGCGGCCGGGATCGAACCCACGCCTTTCGGGTCAGCAGCCGAGCACCATAACCACTGAGCCACAGCGGCAGCAAAATAGTACTTCTGACAACTGATCATCGGGTACACTCCGAGTTTGACAATGAAAAATAGTACTTTCATTGTCAAACTCAGGGTGTACCCGATGATCAGTTGTCAGCATATATTCTCATTTCAAATGCTTTACGACTGTTTCCCAAATTGCCTGAAAACCTTTTTTTCGTTTTCTCTTTCTGGCATAAACTTTCGGAAATCTTACATAGCTAGTTTTGAGGTAAGCAGGACAGAAAAAGAACGCAGATTGCCTTTGAGTGATCTAGCTTGTGGCTTGCTAAACAAGGCACATAATGCCTGCAGGGCACCAGTAACCTTTGCCGATCAGAGCTGTTTTGTGAAGTGAAAAAAAAAAAAAGACAGCTGTGCCTGACCACACAAAGCATTACAGCGTATAACTCTTGCGCAATGCTTTGCCAGTGACAGATGTGAGACATGCAATCAGTACTTGACAAACATTTATTACACAAAAAGCTAGGAACGACACTTGAAGACATGATTGGAGACATAACATTTGGTTGAGGCCCAGGCTTTTGCAGACCCATGGAGATGAACACAAGGTTTTTTGTATAAAATTTTTTGACACTTTCATTGCTCATGGAAACAAAACAGAAAGCATACAGAATGTAACAAAATCTTTTGAGTTTCTAGAGCCAAAAGGCTTAACAAAAACAATCATGATATACAACAATACATGGTTTACACCAGAACGTTGGCCCGTTTCTAAACACCAATTATAATATAAACACACTGTGTGAGCCAATACACTTCAAAAGCTGATAAAACATAATAGAGCAAATTGAAATCAGCATTTTCTCAAAATTATTAACACAATTTAAAATGATGGGCCTTCAAGACCAAGAGAAAAACTCACAGCAAAAACCTTCACTAGCACACGTGAAAGTAAAACATGCACCCATACTAAGGGAGTACACAGGAAATGGGGCCAGCAAACAAAAACAAGTCAAAATGAAAGTGGTGAACATATGTACAAATGGTTGTTTCAGTGCCTCACAACAACAAGAGAGAATGATCGTACAAAACACATGATAAAACGGACATATCAAAACGAAGATTCCCACTATGAATTTACAAATGATGGTAAAAAGAGAAGAAAGAACAAAGCTTACAGAAACCCAAGCAACAACTTGAGGGGAGAGAAGAGAGGATAAACTAACAGACAGACACTTGGCATGGCAGCTACAGCTCTCTCTATAACCAGCTAATGAGAACGAAGATGTGGTATCTACAGACTTGCACAAAGGAAAAAATGTATACAAATCTTTCAGCCTTTGCCCTCCACCCTAGCGTATAAAAAACTCTTACCACCTCAACTTAGATGCTGCAATGTTGCCTTTGTAGCACAATAATGAACAATGCACAGAGGACTTCGGCGCACAAACCTAACACCAAATGACACTCGCTTCAGCGGCAGCCATGTCTGGCATGGCAGCTGTGGACATGAGATATAAATTAGGATGGGTGTACACACCTGTGACATGAGTGAATGTTGTGAATGTTACCCATCTGTTTATAGCTCTCTCTCTCTCTCATCTACACATGCACATATATAAGAAGGAAATCAACACACTCAAACTGAAAATAAAAAAAAGAAAGCAAACTGGAACAGAAAGATGAAAACAAGAGTGGGAAAGATGCTTCTATGCAAGCTAGTAATGCCGCGAGTGGAAAGAACGATTTCAGAACACAAAACTGCACAGAAAACGTTGCTGGACCAAAGCAACCATACAAAGATGATATGGCAGAGAATGCAATGGAAAGTCCTTCAAAAGAAACCTGGACACAACACATTTAAGAACACGTTGCTGTTCACCATAATCAGTTTTACATCATCTTGACGCAGTCTCTACTGCTCTACATTTGCATTGAGGTAAAAATCTCGACTCTGAAGCAAAATAAAATGAAAAGTATAAAAAAACAAACAAAAATGCATTACCCGTAAAATTCACAGGCTCTCTCTCTCACAGTGGCCATCCCCACCAAACGGAGGTGTCCTGATGGAGTGTTCGTGGTGTGCTGTGCCACCTGCATGGCGTGTCTGTCCGAATGTGACTGTGTATGTTTGTGTGAGTAAACGGGTGTGAGTGGTGACAATGAGTGCAAATGCATCACAAAATGAGCTCAACACCGAGAAAACTGTGCCACCTCAAAGAGAGGATGACCTACGCCGAGATTCATACGAGGAGACAAAGGTAAGAGAAAAGGGGGAGAAAATAAAGAGCCACAGAGAGAATGAAAAAGAGATAAAAAGATGCAAAAACGACCAGGGAAAAAAGATGTACATAACATGTCTTAAATATAACAGCAGATGACACATGCACACACCACTACACATATATAACTTCTCACAAACTCATTTCAGTCATGAGGTCTCAAAGAGGAGAAAGGACACACACAGATTTTCTTTCCTTTGTTTTTTTTTTTCTTTTTGGAAGAGGTGACACATGAGCTATGCACAGTGCCAACCATGAATATGCCACAAGAGAAGCAGCACGGAGAAAACAATACAACTGTAAAGAATGTTTCTGCTCTGTACTGCTGCTGCTGCCAGCGACATATGAACACTTTTCCTGTATGCATGAGAGTGCTGATGCAGACAACAGGAAATTAATATAATCAGACAGATACCTGCTTCTCTATGGGACAATGAGTCAGCTTGCATGGTCTTGTGTATACACGTATGTGTGCCATATAATAATAATATATTTATACATGTATATTTATACATATAGTATCTTTGTATACTGCAAAAAACTGCTTCATATGAAAAATTTAACTGCCTCACCTGCTCTCTCTCTCTCTCCCTAACCAGAAGGAACCACCCGCAGACCATTGCACTAAACTTGCACAATTTCTTACACTGTACAGCCCCCATGAATCCATTTCCCCCATCCCGTATATTACAGACTAAACGGAAGCATGATCCACCATTCCACTGCGCTTCTGCTATAGCCATCCCCTGTTGCCACCTCTCCTCACTCTGCTTTTTCTAAGCTCCTGCTCTCCACTCCTGCTGCCTCTCCTAACCTATGCAGATTCCTTCCAAATGCGCACAGGCTCTGCACGATTTCAAATATCTGTCCAAGTGAATGTGGTTATGCCCTTCTACGAAACGCTGATAGTATGGTGCAGCGTATCCATTACTGCTGGAAACTGGAGGATCAAAAAAACTTTCAGGGCTGGTCGACAGAAAGCCAAACAGGAGCAACAAGGAAAAAGAAAACAGGCTCAAGCGCAAATTTATGTACAACTGTTTGCAAAACTGTTTGCACTTGCCAACGGATATCCCCCTGCAGGAAGAAAGGCCATACACTGCCAGAACAGCCATGTCACCATCAAAGAATAACAGCATACTGAAGCATTGCTCGCACACAGCGAAAAAACCCTGGGGCCAACCAAAAACAAATGTGTTCTGTCGAGTTAGTAAGCTAACCTAAAGCTTCTGGCATGATTTTAGTAAGCTAACCTAAAGCTTCTGGCATGATTACATCATCATTTTGTTTTGTTTTTCGTTTTTCCTGTGACCACTCGCAAAAGACAAAGTTAAAACAGACCTGGCAGCATGCTTCACAATTAAACAGAGTTAGGGGATGAGGAAACTCTGAATGGGGGAAAAAAATGGAAGAAAGCACACACGAAAAAGGCCAGCTGCTTGAGTTTAGAGAAGCAAAAGGACAGTTTTGAGTGAAAATGTGTACCACTAATTAAACCAAAAAGATGGAGGCAAGAAGAGCCTCGAATGGAGAAGTTTTGTCCTAGTAAACTGGAATGCACCTTCTCAAAAGTGTCTTGGCGTGCCCCTTATCCTGCCCATGAAATGTCCAATGCTTGAATAATGCTGCAGTGTCTGTATATGTGCAAGTGTGTCCCTTTCACTGTTAAGTGTTGTGTCCGTGTAGTGTGTGGGTCCTCCGTCAGGTGGCACTCTCTGTTCTTTGTGGGTGCCGTGCGCTCCAGATTTGTATCGGCCAACAAGCAGTAGCGCAGAAGAGCAAGAGAGGGTGAACCGGGCTCCCCCTCTCTGGGACATGCAGACCAGAGAACGGCCGTTAAGAGTGGTTGGCCACAATGACGCCGGGCCGACGTGTTGCCGTACCGCACTGGATCACCTGCTGACGTAACGCGGGCTCGTGCACCACGAGAACGTTTAAGCTGCTGCGTAGCATGCTGCCGTTGTCGCCTACCACGCCCATCCGCTCGGGTGCTGTGGTGGTGCCACTGTGGGGCTCGTCGTCACGGAACAAGTGGTCTCCTTCGAGGTGCCGGATGGCCTCCACGATGGTTTCCAGGTTCTGGCGTGATGTGCTCGCATGGTAGGGTGACGTGCATGGAGACGACTGGAGCGGTGGCGCGACTTCTTCATGAGCGGCCGGCACCGGCGTCGCTGCTGTTGCCACCACAGCTGTTGTCGGCTGCACTGAGTGGGTGCTAAGGTCTTGTGGCAGGTCGGCCGTGGGGCTCGGTAGAGGGTCGGCCGGTTGTGGGTGCGCTCTTGGCGGGCTGGCGTTCCCCGCTGGCAAAACAGCAGCAACAGCAGCAGGAGCAGCAGGTGCAGCAGGGGGTGGAGTGAACTGTGGCACTGGCAGCACTTGTTGCTCTGATGGCTGGGCAGCCACCAAGGCTGGCTTCGTATCAGCACCTTCCTAGAAGGCCAAAGAAAAACACAAAGAAGGTGAAAATTCTGACCAGGGTGTTGCTGTTGTGCATACCTCAGCACGAAATCAGAATGTTATTCCTCGTACAGTACAAGCTCATTAGTTCAACCCCGTTAATTCGAAAATCTGGATAATTCAAACTGCCCGCCCCGTCCCAGACAATGCCCACGTAAATCTATGGTGTAGGATGCTCACAAATTTGGACACTATGGGTGTTACAATTTGAACAGCTTCTGAAGGAAGCTGCATCCAGGTATGACCGGCACGGCCATAAATCGTCGAAATAGTCATAATCAAACCCAGAGTTCTGTGCTGCAGTCACCTACGCACCGCTGCAGTGCGCACAACGACAGGCATGACGACTAACCAAAGTCTCAGAGAACAGTTTGACCGCAGGGTTTCGGTTTCACTCTTATAAGCCCTACGCCAGCCCGCAGCAACGACAATTCAACAAGGCAACATCTACCAGCCAACCTAATCCAGCTGAGCGCCCTTTCGGATGCCGATTGCCACTTCGCTGGTGTTTTTTTCCTGTCTGGGATCAGAGCGCTTTGACCATTTGGGGACGTCCTCAGGACATTTGGTGTTGTCTGGAAAGCCAATTTCACTTTCTCCTCAGCGTCCCTTTAAGGGCCCACAAGACCTCCATTAATAATCTGTCAGTGCAAGCCCTACAGTGCATATGGCAGTAACAGCTGAGCAACAAATGTGCATGCGGCCACCAGTTCCCCTACTTTGACACCTTCCACAAATATCCTTATACTACTCTGGTACTGGGGCACACATGCGCTCAGAGAGGAAAGCTTACTGAACCCACTTTAATGACAACTGTCTTGTGCGGCTGCTGTCACCAATGCTGTGACATGTCAAAGTGACGACACGAAATTAGCCCATCTGATCCAAGACATTATATAAACACCCTTAGTACATATAGCTCATGACAGATTTCTTATATGGCTGTCTTGCTCTACCCATACACTAAAACACTCCAAGAATAAATGGACGCCTTATATAAACAATCACATAGGAATACGGCTATCCCCTTGTTGCAATACGCGCCTTTTTAATATATGAAAAATCTCAAGTTTCCCTGCAAGCATGTTTTTTTCACAGAATCTCTATTCAAAAGTGTGTGCAACAGCACTACACAGCTCACTGTGATTTAAAAAAAAAACGGCACTTACCTCTGTTTTGACCTTGTGATGAGGTACAGAAGGAGGTGCCTCCCTGATTCGGTCGGAATAGGCCTGTGCTTCCATTCCACGAGCCTGGTCCTCCAAGATCATGCGCAGCCTTCTTTCACGTTCAAGCTGTACTCGAAGCTCCACCAGCTCACGGACGATGTCCTCCTTGGTATCTGTTTCTTGTGGACTCATGCCAGCAATACCCTCGTCATCCACTGCTGCAAGAACCACATCAAACCCAAAATCAGCTCCACACATCGAACCATGACAAAACGTAACTGGTGGCTAGTATATGGCACAGCTAAGAATGGCTTGCACAATCTCTTTTATTTTTCAGGACTACCCCAGAAATTTCAGCAGCTCAGCAGCTATCCCATTTGAAAAAGACCAACAAATGGCTGAAACACAACTAGAATCAATTGGTCCATTTTGACTGGAACAGTGTTTACACTGTAAGTGCAACATTGGTGCCTAAATGTGGTGTCCAAATTTAAATGGGCACAAGTTGAAGAACTTTACCTGGTTCACAGTATTGCACCTCACTATCCATGGTGCAGTTTAGAGGAGCAAACCTCTTGTTATGAACTTGAGTAAAAACACAGCAGTGTTTGGCCCGTGCTACCTTCATCATGCAGCCCACATCAACTCAGATTCACTTCTGCACACTGGATTGCACCTCAAGATGGAAATGTACGTGAGATAAGACTTTCCACAAGGTGAACCTCGCTTTGCATTTCATTAACAATGAGTGAGACACGTTCCAATACATTAAGAGATGGATTGCCATGATGATGCATTTTACACATACATGCCTCACAAGTTTCAATGAAGGCGAAATGCAAAGGTGCCCATGTTCTGTGCGATGTCAGCAAAAAATGACTTTATACAAAGTAATGGAATTAAAAACGCATAAAAAATGGATGAAGAAACCATTAAAGCTAATACCTCGTCGCCACCTAAAACTTTCGTATTATGCCAAAGGCTAGCATTTGTCTTAAAGCAGCGCGATATACAGGACGAGTGAAAAGAGACGACACAAGCGCTCGTGTCGTCTCTTGTTTCTTTCACTCGTCCTGTGTATCGCGCCGCTTTATGATGAATCCGTTCCAACTTGCCCAGTTTTCTATCGCGCTCGTGTCGTCTCTTGTTTCTTTCACTCATCCTGTGTATCGCGCTGCTTTAAGATGAATCCGTTCCAACTTGCCCAGTTTTCTGTTCTCGCTAGCATTTGCACAGCACTGGTGCTACTATAGTGCTTAAAGCAGAAATTCATCACAAGCACTGCTGGTACAATCGCAGTAAGATCGCTGTCAACTACAACAAAGAGCAATGCACCCTGTCAAGCACAAGTGGGAATGGAGAACAAACTCAAAACCACCTTGGCTAGCCATATAAGCTGGACATACAACTGGCACCAGGCACAGCAGAAGGCACACTGCCTGCATTGTCTCAAATGTGCTCAATTCCAGCACTCCATACAACTCATTCCCAAATCAAAAACCCCAATGAGTAAAACATGGAACAAGATAGCAAGACTAAAGCACCCCTAAGCTTACAGCAGTGATGAAAATCGGGCTAGCTTTTGGGCTGGGTCAGCACCTCCATAATCTGCACTGCGTACTTAAGGCAGGCGACAGCAGTACTTACTGTTGTCACCTTTCTTGCGCTTGGGAACAGGAGAGTCTGAGGAAGAGCCGTCACTGTCCTGGCTCATCTGGCAATTGAGGAGGCGTTTCAGCTGGCTGTTTTGTGACAGCAGGCGTGTCTTCTCCTGCTCCAGCTGATAGATGTACTCAGCAGTGTGCTGTAATATGGCGGCCTGCACAGAGAGAAAAAGAAACGGACATCAGCGCTTGGACACTTCTGCTTGGAGCAACCATTAAGTTCAAACCAGCCATAAAACCATTAAATAAATGACGGCACACTTGGCACTGAACCTGTATACCTGCATTCATTTTCATGTATCTACGACAAAGGCTGAAACTTTGCCTCGACTCAACAAGCATTCGCGAAAACGACATCTAATGCTTCATACATTCACCTCTCCCTATGCACTTTGCCTTCCCTGTGAAGGATATATCACCATAAGCATACATTGAAGTGACACAAAAAAATAAAATAAACATCACCTTGTCATGACATCAGAACAAAAGGTAAGGACCCTGTAAAGAGAGCATGTACCGTCTTTGTCAAAAGTAACCAGGCTGCATGGTTTGCTTCTAGCCTGTATAGTGGAGCTCTTGTGGCTTTCCTAAAGACCAAAAGTTGTTGGAAGGTAAGACGACCCGCAGTCCTTACTTTTAACGACCATTTCAGCTTCAGGGAAGCTGTAAGGGCTCCACTGCACGAGCTAGAAGCAAACCATGCAGCCTGGTTACCTTTGACAAAGACTGTACCTCATTGCCAAAGAGTGTACTTCCATCGAGCAGCCATGGCAGGGTTATGCATAGAATGTAGTCTCTGTCAAAAGTATACAGCCCAAGGACTCTGCTTCTGAGCACTGCAGCGCAGCTCCTCTTGCATACTGAGGGACCCTAATCTCGCGAAGGCAGGCCCTCCCAATCAAAAACGTTACACACCACCAATGCACATCAAACCCAAGTTAAGTCGCATTAGTGCTATAGGGCTGCTCAAGTGTGCTCTTCGAGATGCCAATGATTTCTGTTATCACTGTATTGGTGTTTTAGGTCCACAACAGCCGAAGAATCAGTGCTGCTAGTTGCGAGTTCTCATAATATCATTTTTATTACAAATCGCAGGTGACTGGCAGGTGCCTCCATGATTAAATGCAGTGTCATGACAACCAGTCGATTACATTCCATGCTTTTGAGAAGCATTTGTCGCTGTGTTCATGAGTTGTAATTTTATTGGCGCAGATCGACGGTAGCACGTCTTGCCGCTGCGCGTGCGCAGTAAGTACACGGCAGGTCCACGTCCGCACCTAGCTGCGCTATGCTAAAGCTCCCCCGACGAAGTACTCGCGCGGGAAGGCGTCGCCCTCCCGAACGTACTCCGCGTCGGCGGCAGCGACGGAACGGAAGTGGGGCGTGGGAGTCGGCAACGAGCAGACCGGATGCCTCGATTCGAAGCGGATGCTGCCGAGAGCGAGGCGCGCTGCCTGCCGCGACCCGGCACTGGGCGCAGCACCGGCTCGCGAACAGCGGGCGACGCTCGCTTGAAAATGCATGCGCGTCCGCGTTTTCGAAAACCCGAAAGATCCCCGTAGCCGAAACACTACAGTATGGTGCCATAACTTCAGTTCGAAAAAACACTTTCTGGATCTTAAACGTCGTATGGATCTGCACGAATCACGAATTCAAAAGGTGCTTAGGATGGTGCACATTTACGGCCGGTATTATTATTAGTAGAAATTCTTTATTAACAAAAATACCAATGGAAGGAAAAGATGTCGCCAGCCGCGGCATCTGCGGCTAGCGTGAGCAAAATGACAGGAAGAGGGGAAAGAAAGGGCATATGACGCGCTCTTCATAACCATGCTGCCCGAACGGGCATCTACGTTGAGCTAGACGCATGATCACTCGTTGGAACAGAGAAGAATGATACGTCGCGTGGATCGGTCTTTATCGAAATCCGTTCATTCTGGAAAGCCGCTTCTACTACTTATGTGCTCGGCCTTGTTCCAGATATGTACGCACTACACAGCGCAAAGGGAGCACCAACGTCGTCGTGCATTTCACCCCTGCCTCTTTTGGTCTGTACATTGACAAATCCACTGCGCGTCCACGCTGGACTTCGGCGAGACGTTTCTCACTCTAAGGAGGCGGTGGAAACGCAGTACCCAGGAAAAGTCAGTTTTGCTGCTCAACGAAGGGCCCTCTCCGCCTTTTTTGGCCGCAGACTGACCGCAATGGCGAGCACTGTTTCTTTAGCTGCAGCAAAGGGTTTTCTCCGTCCCGTCGCGGCCGCAATATCGCGTACCAGCTTGCTCCTAGTGTCGCTCCGTATCGGCGCACAAACGGTGTCCCCCGCCCTCCCTGCCATTTTGGGTGCAACGCCGCCGGTCGATGGGGACAGTATTTTTCCGCCGTTACTTGCACGCCATCGACCAACGCGTTTGGCACGCGGTTTTGGACAGCGCGCGAACGGGGCGAACGCCGGACTTCCGCCAATCGCAGTCCCAGCTGAGATCCTTCCTACGTAGTGGCCGGTGCGCTCGCACCTGGCCGCTAGGGGCGAATGCGTACAGAACTGAGGCGAAAAAACATGAACATCAACTGCAGACGATTCACGTAGTACATATACGAGCGACGATGCTGCCAAGAAACAGGAACACTAGGACTTGAACTTTCTAAAACGGTACGCTGACCTTGCCCGAGCTTACACAGACCGCAAAAGAGGTAAGTAAGCAGCCGAAACGGCTCTGAAGTCATGACCACCAGCCACGCTTTACAAACCAAATTTCATCGCAGAACATGTGCATGAGAGTGGCTGCTAAGCAACGGACCACGAAAATGAACTGGTGTCGCAGGAAGAAGTGAGCCCCCATGCTTGGACTGCGAGTAATAAGCCAGAACACTAAACAAAAAAGGCACGAAAAATACGCGTGTAATAAACTAGCAAAAGAATCAAACCATGACAAATATATTGCTTTTTCGGATTTTCGCAAAGCTTTTGATACAATTTCACACACACTTCTCACAAACAAGCTTCAAGTAAAACATCCACTCCTCTGTACTAGCATGGCTCGATCGGAGACTGGAATCGCTTGTCTGAAGCGCAAGTTTATCATGTGAGCGAAGAGTGAACGAGAATCTCAAGGAAGATTTTTCTTTTTTTTTTTCTATGGCGAAATCCCCTGCTGTAACACCTTCGGGCGCTGCGGGGTAATACCGAAGGGCGTCCCCATAGCCTGAGTGCTTTGGGGCGTTAAACCCCATAAATCAAACCAATAACGATGCGCGAGGGGGCTTCCCTGTGAAACACGACATGCTCATCCATTACCGGCGCTCGTCATGGAATTCACGGAGTTCACCTCGGAACAAATACCGCAGCGGGCGTCCCCTTCTGGGCGTAAAAAAAAAACCACCCTGCACGACTACCGTTGCAGCGGCTACCGAATGACCAAATCAGCGAACGGTAACTAGCGCGAAACAGAGTAACGAGAGAGGCTCTTCGGTATGACGCCATGGCCACGTGCACTGCACGTCACCGCGAGCGCCTGGGTGCGTAACACAAACGCTGAATCGGCTCCGGTAGTTGTTTCAACCAGGCCGCGCAGGCGACCGCCGTACTACGGACACCCTTCCCCTTCTTTGGGGGGGGAAGGCCCCCACCCCTGTTTGCGCAAAGCGGATGCCACCAGTCGCGGCAGTACCACAGGAGCCCAGAAGCTGCAGCGCCGGTTCCCGCTTCCTGGAAGACATCGCGCCGAGGCCGGCTAGCATCCGAAGCAGCCGCGGCAGCAGCGGGGAAAATAAAGGCGGAGGAGGCGCGGAGTGCTGGCAGCCGGCACGATTAATCGGAGCCCCCGATAGCGATGACGCTTCAGGAATGCGGCTCCGCCGAGGTGTGGCCACTGCGCCCTCGGCAAGAAAAAGTGGGGGGAGGAGGAGGATTTTCTGGCCCGCGATGAACGAGGCACGCCACGCGGAGGCAACGCACGCCCTCCTGTACGCCGTCAGGCGGCCGATCTGCCATGCCCACTCGAGAAACAGCTGATAGACCGGCGAAACGAGACGGGAAGGGGGCAACCCCTCGTCGCGGCTGCACTTTCAACGGCTGCGACGCATCGCCTCCGCGTCGAGAGTATTCAGTACAGCTTTGTAGGGCCGCCAACAACATCGCGGACCCAGAGCAGCAGACCTCTCCGTCCGTCGAAACCGGCGGCAACGGCTGGAAGACTCCTCCGCTGGCAGCAGCTCATGGAGGGCCAACGGCCGCGGTCAAATCGACCGACACGCGGCTCATTCAGTCTACGTTCGGCAGATGGCGCTTAGGGCGCGGGGAAGGATGCCGGCGTGCACGGTAGCGGCGGCCGCCCGGCAGCCAAGAGCGGGAGAGAGGGTGGGAAATGCGGTAACTGCGTTCCAGAATCGCTTTATCGCCCCGCCGCCGGTCGTAGAAGTGTCGAAATATTGGCCGCAGTTCCGCCGCATTCCGCAGCGTTCGCCGCCCGTTCTGGTGCGGCGCGCCACGGGGAAGTTGTCGCACGAAGGAAGGCACGCGCTTCCGTGCCGAAGAAGACCGCCCCAAAAGTCAAGGCCGTCGCGGCGTCACCGCCCTTTCCCGCGCGCCAACCTTCAATGCGCACTTCTGTTTTGCTTTTCGGGAATTTTCACGCGAAGCCCCTTAGGGACCTGGCGCACAGCGCGCTCTAGTGGTCAACCTGGGCCATGCAAAGATGGATTGGAATCTCCTGAATGAACCATGTCCCTACTACTTTCGTGAAAATTTTGACGAGAAATCGGATTCAACTAACGAATCGGACAAAACGCAAGTAGCCCAATGGACCGCGCAAAGTTTTGAAAAGTGAACCCACACAATACGTCCAGGAGATCAAATACGGTGAAACGCACGATCGAGAGACGCGGTTTCGGCGAGGGAACCTGAGGAATGTTGCCCGAAACAGTCACGGCATGCTCAAAATTGCCAACGCGCTCCCATATGGCTCGAGGATCTTCAACCCATAAATATTTGCAGAAGTTCATTTCAACACAGTTGCCTATACATCAGAACACTGCGCGAAAACTGCGGTCTGCACGCAGGCAACAAAAAATATACCCTGCGCAGCACAAGTGGATCGCAGTTTTCTGTGGCATAGCGGACGCGAGTAACGGGGAGTGTTATCCTCGCTTTGCCTTACCCACTCCCCTGCCAAAGTGTGCGGCAAGTAGCAAGCTAATCAGCACTCGACAAACGCCGAGCTAGCGTTACAGGAAAGGTAGCTTCTCTCCTTCGGAATAGTGACCTCCCACGCAGAGCCCGAGGATGCAGAAAGCGATCACATCATGCGCGCCGCCCCACAAAAGGAAAATATTCCCACGTTTGCCCTGTTCGCTAAAACGCGCACCTTTAACGAAATCCGAGGATTCGACAAAGCGCAAGAGTGACGAGCGCTGTCGCCAAGTGCCGCAGGCCGACGCGGCAAACAGCGCGGCAGGGCAGCCTGCTTGGCACAAGCTGCACAGAAGCCCGATCGGAAGCAACAGCAGGCAGAGCGAGCGAAGACGCCGCCGGCCGCGGATTCCCTCCATTGAGCAGGGCAGACGACGCGGGGGCCGCGGCGAAGGGAAGGGGACGGCGTGGGAACTTGCCTCGCGGTGGTGCGGCATTTTTTCGGCGGCGCGCGCGTGAGCGAGAGAAGCCGGG
Source organism: Amblyomma mixtum (assembly GCF_055824585.1). Lineage (NCBI taxonomy): Eukaryota > Metazoa > Arthropoda > Arachnida > Ixodida > Ixodidae > Amblyomma > Amblyomma mixtum. Next base: position 274,261,849 of record NC_143012.1, on the reverse strand, counting down.
ACCGGTTTCCGGGGGAGATAGAAGGCGCGCTCTCCGCCGCCATTCCCCGCGTAGTAGTACACAGTGCCGCCGCGCCGAAGCCACGCGGGCGGCTTCAGCGGCGATCCGAAAAGAGCGCGCAACACATTCCAGCCGAAGACGACTCCCCGCCGGCGAGGAATCTCCGCGCGCGCGCCCTGCCCGCTTCTCTTCCGCGCACACGTGTGTGAGAGGGGGGCCGCGGACCCAGAAGAAAAACCAATGGTCACGCGCGCCACGAGACGCAGCTCCCAACCGGTTCGAGATATGCAAAGAGTCCCGCAGCCAACAACTGGTCGCGGGCGTGCCATGGGATCGCTGCAGAGTCCAGCAGCCTAAACCGCTGGCTAACTTTTCGGGACGACGACAGCCCGAGAAGCGGCGCCCCGTCACGCCCAATCCGTTGGGGGTACGGCCCCGTCGTGAGTTCCGATTCCGGTCCAAGGTTTGCTCAAACGGGGCTGACCGCTTCACAGAACGGGATTCATTAGGGGGGGGGGGTTCACTTGCGACCACCGGCAGAGTACGCAGCGACGGCCCCTACGATACAAAAAAACAAACACACACACAACAGAAAAGCGCTAGAATGTAATAACCCACTGCCCTTGTGGAAGTAGTCACCCCCCTTTTGTCGTAGTCCATGCGGTAACCAGCAAGAGCACACGACTTTCTCACGCCCGAAGCTGCGCCTACGCCCACCACTTATCGCCGCCAGCATCAGCGCGAGATGGACACATTCTGTAGTAGCTGCCGCTGGGGGGCACAACATACGCAGCGGCTGCAGCGAAACAGAGTCGCCGCGAGGCAAAAGGTGGTTGGGACGACGACGCTTCCTCCTCAACTCGCTTGAAGCCGCCGGCTGGAATGCAGTCGGAATTTCGAGGTTCGCGGAGGGAAAAAAGCCACCACAGAAAAAGGAGAGCGACTGCCACTAGTCCAAAATCTGAAAGACGGCGTTCGGGAGGTCCAAAGTGGCACAAGGGAAGCAGCAGCACCCGGCGTCGGAACTCAGGGGGCGGCGACCAGGGCCCTCCAGATACGCACCGCATTTCGCCGACCAAACAGCAAACCATGCCTTTGTAAGATTTTTCGTGTTATTCTTGGAAGGAGGTGGTTGTGGTGAAGAACATTTATCAACCATTAAATATGTACAGCGAGGTGATTGGGGTAGGACCCTAGTGGCCCCTTCCCCTCACAATACTAGGTGGAGCCCCTATTCCGAGGCGCCATTGGAAGGCAACGCCGCCGGCGTCCGTTGAACCTGACAAAACAACGATTCTGTTCAGGCATATGGATCAACTTGTGCGGGAACTCATGGGAGCCTTTCACATGCGTATCAGTGGAGATAAATGCATCAGCCATACTTCCGTCCGCTTCTCTGGTAGGGAATTTCGCTTTTTGGCCAACTCACTCGGATATACGGGGGTGACACGTGATGTTCTTGATGATAGCTTGGTCTGGTGGTGTTTTGTCTTTCCTATTTACATGCGCATGTTTTGGAATAAAACTTCAGTTGTGAGTAGCGCTCGTCCTTGTGTTTGTCTCTGCTTAGTCCTCGTGCTTTTGAGCAATTTTTTTCAGTATACATATCAACCAACTAGCCCAATTTTCTGCTCTCCTTGAGGTGTTCCCCTCGAGCCGAAGGTGTATGGCCCGTGTTCCGTATCTTGTATACGTATATAGGCTTGGCGGTCTGTAATGGAACGCTTAGTGGCCACAGTTGGTGTGGAGAGGCATTCCAGAATTACTTCGTGTTTGACGCTGTCGAATGCACCTTTAATATCCAAGGCCAGGGCCACTTTGTCGTTGTGGGGACATTCGACAGGATCTGTGATGTCGCGGTGGAGCTGCAGAAGTATATCCTGTGCTGACTTGTGAGGGCGGAAACCGAACATGGTGTCCGCGAAAATGAGCTGCGTTTCGAAAGAGTCTACGAGTCTGTCGCGCACCATCGTCTCCATCAGTTTGCCGACACAAGACGTGAGGGAGATGGCGAAGGTTCTCCAAGATAAGACGACGAAGACTGTTTCGGTAGAATACAGGAAGCTAGGCCTTAATTTGAACAATCGGCTCTTGCCATCATTTGTCGTCACCACACTTGAATATTCTCGCTGAAATCTCAGCGACTGCCACGCTAAATTTTACAAAATTACCTTTTCTGTCCTCTTCATTTCCTTTTTGAATGAACTGATTTACTATTATTTTTCTTTTCAGTCCATGCCGTACTTGAATTAGGACCCACCCTCCCGCGTGAGTTACACCTGCCTCCCCCCCACCCCCCCCTTTTTTTTTGGCAGCGCAAATGGATAGCAGCATAGCTTCTATGTCTCCCGCGTGGATGTGCCTAGTGCTTTTAGGCCAACAACAACCTTGCGTGGGAGCTCCAGTTAAAAGGAACAGAGGAATGAGACGGTAATCCGTCACCAGTCGCAGCAGGTGGCAAATACATTTCTGCACCAAGAGCATACACCGTCTCGGATACCCAGGAGCGCGGTTCAACACCGACTCCGAGAGGCGTTGCGCGCTTGAACAGAGGAACCGGCCAGTTAGCAAAAGCGATTCAAACCCCGTCATCACTGCTGCCCATCGCACGGCTCTCGCGAAAGAAACGCGCGCCCACAGAACAAGTCTGGCAGTTCCACACTATCGACAGCGAGAACCCTCCCAGCGAGAACACCTCGTCCCTCGGCGGCAAGGAACAAAACGGCAGCAGGCGAGCCGCCCAACGGGCTGGGGAGTCGCTGCAAAACCGGGCTCGCATTACCGGCGCGCTTCGCATTCGCGCGCTAGGCGGCGAAGCCCAACGCGCACAGAGCAGGCGGCGGAGAGAAGGACGGCGTCAGCAGCCGCACAGTCGCAACCTCGCCCGAGCTTTCGGGGCGTAGCGGCGCCGCTCTTTCTCCCCGTCGCGCCAAGGACTAGAGCGAGAGAGAAAAAAAACAATCCGCCGACGCCATATGTTCCGTCAGCTGAGCCGCCGTCCCGCCGTCGCCGGTGACGCACGCGGCGGCGGCGGCCAGGGGAGGAGGGTGAAAGCAGCAGCTACGACCGCTGCGTCGTCTCTCGCTCGGCGCGGCGCTAAGCTACTAAACCTGGCCGGCGCCAAGTTCCTCCTCCGAGGACAACTCGGGCGACCGCTGCGGGCCCAGCCAAGACGTTTTCACAGTGGCACTTTGTTGCAGCGACGATCACCGCTACGCGGAAAACGAATCGGCGGCTACTCATTTGCAAGCAATAACGCCTCCAGCGCGCGCACGGCTTTTATTTAATCCGTGCCCTGCGATGAGGAAAGAGTCGGTGCAGCGACACGCAAGAGACGCGCCGTTTCACTGCCAATGAACCGAGAGCGACGTTCTTTTCCTACTGTCATAACACGCAGGAGAAAATGGCGCTCGCGCAAAATGAAAGCTGGACTAAGACGCGCGTTCTTTGCGCATTTTAAATCAATAGCGAGGGCCACCCTTTTCGCCCCTGCTTATTAACTGCTTCGTGGGTGCGCTGCTTCTACACGGAAGTAGCAGATGAAAGCGCCAAGACAGAAAAGTAAACAAAGCATCGACGTAACCGAACAGGAATCCACTCGGTCGCCCAAGGCGAAACAGCGTGCACAAAAAGCTATGACGAACAGCGACGTGCGCGACCGCGTTGCACAATTCTGGCCCCTCTGCTGAATGATGAGTGCCTCGAAAACTTCCCCATCTTTCTTGGTTCTGTATTTCGTGATCACGCTCGTGCGGTGCAGGAAAGGCCTGCAAGCTTTTGATTTGGTTTGGTTTATCGGGGTTTAACGTCCCAAAGCGACTCAGGCTATGAGAGACACCGTAGTGGAGGGCTCCGGAAATTTCGACCACCTGGGGTTCTTTAACGTGCACTGACATCGCACAGTACACGGGCCTCTAAATTTCTCCTCCAAAGAAATTCAACCGCCGCGGCCGGGATCGAACCCGCGTCTTTCGGGTCAGCAGCCGAGCGCCATAACCACTGAGCCACCGCGGCGGCTGCAAGCTTTTGAGGGACAGTCCTTACAGTATACAGCTAGACTGCTGCCTGCGCCCGTTTTATGTGATCCGGCGTACTCGCTTAATCCGGTGTTGAGACAAAGACCCGTTTGACCAACGTATGTTTTGCCACAAGGCAGTGGCACATCATACACGACACCGCACTGACAATCGGTATATCGTTCCCGGTGGTTCGCGTCACATGAGGGTCGTAAGGGTCCCTCATTGTACACACGCCGGCACAAGCAACTTGAGTTGCTAGTCAGCGCGTTGTGAGTCGGTTTCTTCCTTCGCCCCGTGTTTGTGCGCTGGTTTACCTTTCTTTTGAACGGACCCTCCGACTCTTTTACAAAGACTTGATGTTGGCTTTCCCACGTTGCACACTGACCCACAAAAGGCGGCCTACGCCGGCAGACAAAGTGCTTGCCAACGGTTGGCAGGCAGTAGCGCGAGCCACACACACCGCCATCTTCGTGGCCTTTTATTAAAACACAGGAACTTTCGACAACGCAACGCAGCTGTGAAGCTCACCTGACACTTTTGAAAAGGAGCGCTCTTGCGCAGTTGCAATTAATGAGGTTCCCACTCTGCATATCTGGTTTGAAAGACCACTGGAAGGTCCTACACCTTGTCAAACTAGAAAATATGATGTCAACAAGAAGAGGCTGGTTTCTCCATTAAAACGAAGCGGTTTATTAAAACTTAGCCGGATTCTCGAATTAAAACTTAATTACGTAGGTTCGGCAGAGCGTGAGAGGAGCACTTGCGTCTCGTTCCGTCGGCGTCTCGCTCGGAATGGGCTTGGATGGTTGGGGTTAGGGTTACGGGTGCGGCGTTAAGCATGGCCGCAGCGCGCATGTCGTCGGATCGCGTTCCGGGGCTCTTATCGGGAAATCTCTCGCTCGCTGCCCGCGTGACGTCGAGGAGAGTCCGAATGCGGGCGCGCCTCCCGATCCGTGTGCGGGAGCGTCGAGTATCGGTGCGAGATGAATGAACGCGTATCCGGCCGGCGTAGCTCGGAGCAGCCCGGCTCTTCTTCGATGCGTTGGCCCGATCGGCGCCCACCGCGTGGTACACGAGGAGAGAGCAGGACGCCTCGTAAATCGCCGCGCAGGAGGAGCGCGTTGGATCCGCGTGGCTCTTGGAATGCTGCAGCGATGTCATTCGACTCGAACGGTACTCGCATCTAACGTGACTAACCGGCTGCCACACGGGAACATGACAGGTTCGAATGAGTTTCGGGAATTCAAACGGAATGTTATACTCTGGACACGAGATACGCAGCAGAAATAAGAAACGGGGGGGGGGGGGGGGGGGGAGGGGGGTAAATACGTGCGCACCGCCAAAGTCAAAAGTTTCATTCAATGAGTTGCGCTAAAAAAAAAAAAAGCTATTAATTTGGGTCTGGAACTGTTCACATTGGAGATTGTCGTGGATAAATACTCTCGGCGGCGGCCGAGCTTCGTAAAGCACGGCCCTGTCCGCAACCGTCTCCCTTTTTTGTCGGTTGGCGTTCCACGTACGTTTAGCTCGGAAGATACTTTCATCGTGTCAATGGTACGCTCCGCCTTTTCTGCCACTTTGTTTACACATAAATCGGAATTGCGGCTGCCTTTATACTTGGCTTTTGATGGCTAAGGAGTGGCAGCATGGCCCGAAATAATATCTGAAGCCTATAACATTGCGCATAGATGTTTTACACCCGCTTTAAAAATACTGCACAGCAATTTGGAACACATTTTAAGCGCACTGATGCCCCTCAATATTTTTTTGTTTACTTTCTAGCACCGAAAAAGCATTCGATTGGAATGACAGTGCCTTGGCGCACGTCTCTCGCGACCTCCAATCAAAGCCGGCTAACGAGACGGGGCCGGAGCTCTAAATTTGGCCGCGACAATGCCACGCCTCCTCGCCCCCCTCGAGGAGCTACTTTGTGGCTAAATATAGCGGCCGCTCTCAGACACCCCGTCTAGACGGCGCCCATTTGAGATCTCCGAAGAGAGGTGCCGGACGGGAGGAATAACAGAAGCACGTGCTCGCCACTCGGCTCCCGACGTGGGCAGCACTGCCGCCGCCCCTCACGAGAACCGGGCCGGTTGGGGCCCTCGGTGCACGCGCTAAAGCCGCCTAAGTAGCGCAATTCTGCACGTCCGACCTCGACAGTTCCGAACACTGGCCGAAGATTAACACGCGCGGAAAAAAAAAAACAGCCTAAATGCGCCCGTTGGGGAGAAGTATGCCTTTCGGGGTGGACCAAAGCAAGCGACCGTAAGAACAGAAACCCCAACAAGGGAGCCTCCACTCGCCGCCAGCGGACGATGTGATGTAAGCCGCGACTGCCGCTTCGTTCGAGCCGACAGCACGATACCCGCCTACGACGTTCATTGAGAAACGACCGGAATGCGGAAGCTGACTGGGCGTCCGACCTCGGCGGCGGCGGCTGAGTCAACGGCGCCGAGCATCCGCCGTGCCCACCACGTCACCGCTCAGGCAGGGGCGGCCGTATGTATGGTCAGCCGGTAAAACGCGTGCGAGAGCGCAACACCGGCTCTCTCTCCCACTGCAGTCGGACACAACTCCAGGCAATGGCGCCGACCGTTTGCGGCGTCGCCTACGGCTGGAGGGCCTGCCGTGATGGGGAATCGGCGCTTTGTTTATGAGACCGCCACGATTTGCCTGGAATGTCTCACAGAAGCCGTGCAGCGACCGTTCCTTCCCACGACCACCGCGCCCGCAAAGCAGTCGCTCGTTCCTCATCCGGTCCGCGCACGCCGCCGCCGCCGCGCGTGTTGTGTGTACGTGCGCCGTCGCACGCCAGCGCCGACATTCCGCGCGACCTCCCGCCGGCGCATTCCGGACCGGGGGGAGACCTTGTCCCTTTTGAAGCCCCGCCACGCCAGGCTCCCGCTTCACGCTCGCGCCGCCGCACGATGGCGACACGCGAGGCAACGGCCTCTTGCCTCGAACAAAGTCCCGCTGGTTGCCGTGTTTCCGCGACCCCTTAGCCCCGAATCAAGCCTCTGGGAGTGATCAAACTGAGGCCGAAGGGCGCGCCAAAAGAGGAGTTGCGGTACCGTTACGTTACGCGCCGCCCAGAAAACGGCGCGTTCTCTCCGACGCTGGGAACGAATGGGGCTTCTTCCCACGCCGGTACCACCAACCATGGGCAGCGCTTGGCCAGCACGTGGAGATCCGCGGCCCAAAATAGAACGACTGGACACGACACGCAAGCTCAACAGGCGGCGCGTGCCAAACGCACAAACACGTTGCAAACGCGCGTCAAGCACGTACAAAGGAATCGAGCCGAGTGCCAGTGCCTCCTGCTTCCGCCAAAGCCGGGCAATGGCTTTCAGCAAACAGATGATCGTGTTCTCTTCCTCTTACTGTGGCCGGAAAGATGACGCCAACTGCAGGACAAAGGCCCCTCTCTCTAATTAACCCTGTCCTTTGCCAGTTGCGGCCACCCTATCCCCGCAAAATTCTTAATCCCATCCGCCAACCTAACTTTATGCCTACCCCTGGTACGCCTTCGCATTACATGCCCTGCCCAAGCCCGTTTCCTCCTCTTGATTTTGACTACGATGTCGTTGACCCGTGTTTGATGCCTGACCCACTCTGCTCTGTTCCTGTCTCTTCACGTTAGCTCTATCATTTTCCTTTCCATGGCTCGCTGCGCTGTCCTTAACGTAAGTTGTGCCCTTTCCGTTAGCCTCCACGTTTCCGTCCCATAGGTGCGTAGCTGTTGTGCACTTTTCTCTCGAGGTAAACTGCCATTCATGATCTGAGAGAACCTTCTTATATTACTAGTTACTTCACTCAAGATCGCTTTATGACAGCGCAAAACTGAAAGCGCACAAGAAGCGGCAAAATAGACAAATGTGTGCGTGCGAGCTCAACGCTCATACTGCGTGGCGCTCTCCAGCATGAGTGCGTTCGCATCTCAGATACAACAGTCGACGTCGCGATCGCTGGACGGTATTGGCATATACTGTATATATAAATCACTGGCAAGGCAAGAATGCGCCGTAACTCGGGTGCACACCTTTTCAGCGGGCGAAACCAGCAATCAACGGCGTATCGAAACGAGGAGAGAGAGGGAGGGAAGAAAGGAGGAGGGATCGGCAGCCGCCGTCGCCTACGGGAGCTGAACCGCGACTGCGACGCCGCGGGTGGGCTCGGGCGGCGATTCGCGGAGCTCGCAAATTGGACCAAGCCAAGCGGCGCCGGGCCACGCACGCGCCACAGGGACGCCGGCCGCTGCCGCTAGGGCCGTAAACGAGTCGCTGCCACGCTCCTGTGGCGGCCTCCCGCGGCCAGCTACGAAAAACACGGGCGGTCGAAGCAAGGACGCGAACCCAACTAGCCTCTGCACAACAGTGTCCTTAAAAAAAAAAAGAATGAACAAAACGGCATGGTTTTAAACGCAGTTAAAACGGGCAGACGCGCGGATGTGTTTAGCATGGTTTTGCTTTGCTGGCTCGTAGTGCAGGTCTGGCGACGATATTAGACTCAGTTTAAGCTCTGATCGAGGTTCAGACGATCCGATCTGTTCTCGCCGCAGATGGTAGTTGGTGAAGACAACGATGTGCAATGCACAAACCTTGGCCAATCCTCCCACGTGGGTATGTGCCATTATAACGAGGTGAAGAAGAAGAAGAAGAAGTGCGGGAGCGTGTTGCAGTTCAACACAAGGCGTGGTAGGAGGCCGGAGAAGCTGATTTGTTCGCGCCGCCGCGGGTTCCAAGCCCCAGTCAAGGTCAAGGCTTCGCAGCTTTGACCGTGAAGTAGAGCTTTCGCTCTAAAGCAGACGCTAGCTCGAATCGGAAAAAGGACGAACACTCCTCGTTCGGGACGGAAATTCTGCGGTGAGAAACGGGTGATGGGGACAGCCTATCACCAGGTCGTCCGGCCTAACAGAGCAGCCCTAATCGCGACACTCCGTTAAGTGATGACGTCTTAAAATATAACAGGACGAACGAAGTTCCATCTTCGGCCACTAAAGCGGCTACTGCAGGGCCGCGAGCGATGGAAGCGCGGCTTCTCGTAAACAGTGGTTTTCGCCGAAAGCCTCCACGCCAAACGGGTGCGCTCTTACTGCCTCGCAACGTCAAGACCGCGGCGAAGTTGCACCGTTACACTTGAACCTTGCCGCGCAGTAAAATCTACAGCTGACGTCAGGCAACTTGTCGGGATCGCACACGCGCGCATCGGCAGCGAGGCCACCTCTCTGATTCCGAGCTTTTCTTCAGCGAGTCCGCGAGGCTGGCCACCACAGCAGAAAACAGAAACGGCATTAAGAGCGAACTTGGTTTTCTCCCCGGACAGCGCGGCATCTGAGCGGGGTCAACGGGGGTCAAGGTGCCGGTCGGCGCGATTCTCATTTGCCGCCCGTCCTCCTTTCATTTATCACTACTGCCATGGAACGGGTAGATGAGAGGGCCCTGGAACGCTAGAGCAGAAGCGGCGGCGCACAGAGAAAGACCATAACGGTCGTTGCCAGGGGCGCGCGGAAGCGTTGGCGCGATACTATGGTAACTAACAACACGCGTGTTACGTGGACGTTGCCGGCCCACACCACGGGGGCGACGCACGGCCGCAGCCGTACACAATACAAACACAGTTACCGGGCTCGCTTTTAAAGCATACAGCGTAGCACACGTGGAGGAGATTGAAATCGCGCTGGCTCTCAACGATGGAACGCGAACTTGCACGCGTTAAGAGACGAGACAGAAAAAAAAGAAACAACTCGGAGCTAGGTTTCGAAAGCACGTCGACCGACCCGCGTCTTCGTACGTCTGCTTCGCGCGCGCCGACTAGGCGAACTTGTTCCGAGCCAGGGTCAGTTCTCACCTCGCCGAAAGGAGGACGATAAAGCAACAGGCGCAACAACCTCCCTGCCTCCTCAGTGCAAGCCCACTTTTGACGTCGTCGCACGACAGCTGGTGACAGCGTCCAGGGGTTGAAGATAACGAGCGCGTCGGCCACGTGGAAATACGCTCTTTCTTTTATTCACGCTCTGAGCGAAGCACCGGCGACGAAGGCAGTGCGGGTGAGGAGGGGAGCCACACAGGGCAGACGACCGCCAACACAAAAGACGACGCGCGAAACAAGAGCGGGACTGTGCCTGGCGGCCAAAATAGAAGGTGCGCCCTCCTTCCGGGCGCTCACCGCGATTAAAGATGGTCTTGGAAGGAGCTCCGCCTCGACGCCCGGGACGGTAGGATGCTCGCAGAATGCTCCTCTCCGTATTACACTTCGAATTCTGAGTAGGTGGGGAAAGCGAACGGACGCAGCATCCGCACGACTCTTCCAAACCCAGTGAAAGAGAAGCCTGTTGAGAGCTGCTCACGGCAGTGGTCTCCCCACCGGAGCCGCCTGGGCGAGGTGCGGCAAAACGCACATGGGGGAGACAAACCAGGCATCCGGCGTTTCTTCGGCGGCATTTACTACACACAGCGGGGAACAACACTCCGAAGCAAATCGCGGCGCGCCAACCTTCGCGTTTCGACGAGAGGCGCGGCCAGGCACGAGGGGAAAATGGAAGCAGACCGCCGTCACCTGCACGGAGGTGGCTGACACCTGCCATATGGTGCAATCCTTCCCTCACCCTCCACCCCAACCCAACCCGAGAGGACTGGCAGGCGGCCCTGGCACGGCCTCCCGGCCCAACAAGCTATGGTCCGGCGCACCCGAGCTGCGGTAGAGTCAAACGGGTCCCGGAATACGGACGCCACCTAGAGTTGTGAGGGGGGTGGTCGACAAGGGGTCACTTCCCAAACAAACGACCTCTCTGTACATATGATAAATGTTTTTCACCACCACCGTCTCTCTTTCCACATAAGCACTGACACCAGGGCCCTCGGTGGGCAAGCGCCACAGCCAGCGAGCAGGAGCAGACCGAGCGAACGAGGCGAGGCTGGCAGTAGTGCAGATCGCGCAACCGTAACTGACCACACGAACCATAACGCCAAACACGAAGGTATACTGAGGCAGCGCCACAGGCAGGGAGCCGGATAGGACAGCAAAGGCCGCTTTACTAACACAATTAAACTGTCAGTGAAGTGGTGCCTGCCGTCTTGCAGCCGCATACACTCGAGTCAGGCGGACGAGGGGCCTCCGCAGTGCCGATTCCGTTTCACTGCAGTAAAATTGGCAGCAGGATGCGCAGCTTCTTTACACCATCGCCGGGCTCCCACAGTGCTCCTGGGAAGGAAGCGCCGACGGAATACTGCAGCCCGTCTAGCAGCCATCGCCATGCGGTCAACTGAAGACCCGAGGGGGAGCCACGCAACCGCGTCGAAAGGGGGGGAGCACGGCGGCGGGCATCATCGCGTCCGTCGTAAAGGCCGCCAGCAGCACGGCCAGCCAACCAGCCACGCACAGCACGAGTCACCGGCAGAGCCCCGAAGAGGGCCATCGGGTCGCAGCCACCGCGCGCGGAGGAGGAGGGCGAGGGAAAGGGGGGAGACGCCAAAACAAACGCACGCCGCCGGCCCTGACAGCCGGAGTAGCGGCAGCGTGGACAACCGCGCAACCCAAACAAGCAGGAAAAGCATAATAATACGGCGCCAACTGTGCCCGCAGGAGGACGGCGCTTTCCCCCTTGTCGGGCATGATTACCAGCTTCCAGAATGCGTCGCTTTCGTCTTTATAGTTCCGTTCGAGTGGGCCCACTTCGTTCCTTTCTCTACGTTTCACCCACTGTCTTCCTCTCGCCGACTCTTGACCCGCGTCAAACGTATTCAGCGGTCGAAATCATTCCGGAGCCCCAGAGAGCTCTCTCCCTTCCCTGACATTTGGTTGAAATGTTGCCGCTTTGCCGCTGTTCAGGCGAGTCTGTCGAATTCTCGCAGTGGTTACGAGAGGACAACACTTAGAGCCGGTTATGACCCCAACTGACCCTCTTAGACAAGGTTTATAGTTCATGGTGACTTAACGTCCCAAAGGGACTCAGGCTATGAGGGACACCGTAGTGAAGGGCTCCGGAAATTTCGACCACCTGGGGTTCTTTAACGTGCACTGACATCGCACAGTACACGGGCCTCTAGAATTTCGCCCCCATCGAAATTCGACCGCCGCGGCTGTGATCGAACCCGCGTCTTTCGGGTCAGCAGCCGAGCGCCATAACCACTGAGCCACCGCGGCGGAGCCCTCGCCAAGGGAAAAGGAAATCAACGAAAAATTCCTCGTTTATGAATATGTGTACGCTTCCGTCATGTTGGCGGCAGGCGTGACGCAAGTTACATACGCCTGAACTGCTGCAATTACCACTACTTTTCTCTCCCTCTCGGGCGAATCAGCAGCAGCTGAAAACGCCCCGGCGTTCTTCCTAGGTGCTCTACAGCTGATTCGCGCCTCGGATGCGAGCGACTGCGCGTCCGATTCCCGTGGGAATAAACGATGGGTGAGCCGAGCTGCTTCTCTCGTCAAGATTCAGTGGCCCCTTGCCAAAAGGCGCCGCCGAACTTTTGCTTTCGCAGCCTTCGGGCTTTCGCAGCTTTCGCACGCACGCACGCACACTGAGAGCTGGCACTTCGGTTCCGGTGATTGGATCCGTTGTTCACGGATGGAAGTTGTTGGGACAGTGATAATGAATTAATGCCCATATATGCCGAAGTGGCCATCCTCGACGCTAGGTAAAGCCAGGGTCACCCTGTCGAGACCTCACCTTCATTTGACCTCATGATAAAGCAAAGGTGCACAACTGGCCCACTGGAACAGTGGACACCTCAATCGTGCTTTAAGCTACGTGGCGGTAGTGACAGGTGTGCGCTGAATGCGTTGGCATTGACAAAGTTGCGGCAGAAACGTGGCAGTCAGCGTTCATGTGGTCATTGGTTGACATGTGGTTGACAACTTTTTTAGACTCCGATGATTTTAAGGAAGTGCGCATACATTCGCCTCCAAGTTGAGATTTTTTTTTTGCGCCAGACAGAACCCCACAGGACAAGAGCTGGGCTAACAACTGAAAATTTTATTGAACACAGACCGCTCAGTAACAGCTATGCTTGGCCAAGCCAGGACTGATAACCTGCACAAAGTCATTCAAAAAATCAAATTCCGCAGATGTGAGCGCCAGAGATGGTGGAACTAATCCACGCATTACCACGTTTTGAGGCCTCGAAGATTTCGTGTGCCTTTCGTGTTTTTCCATGAATCCGCAAAACGTGGGGACGTCTGCCACAACGCCATATGCAAGACTGCCGTCCTCTCCGGCGCCAACTTTCGTTCGGTGCTTGACGCAACCGTTCATTCACCCGCCTGCTTGTCCTATATAAAATTTTCCGCAGGTCAGCGGAATCTTACAAGATTCTTCAGTTTCGCATCTTGCAAGCATACACCTATGTCTGGCAGTGCAGCGCTCGTTCCTTCCGCTAGGGGTGGTTGGTGGTTCCCCTTTGGGGCCTCGTCAGCTTCGCCCCCAAGGTAGTGCAGATGCGTACCGTGGGCCTTTGAAAAGGGTGCGGGCGGAGGTGAAACAACAAGCGGTCAGGACCTCTCCGCAAAAGAAGTTTTCACCTCTTTATCTACCTTTTTGTGAATGTTTTCTACTACTACTACTTCCTTCCATCGACGCCGTGGTAAAAAAAAAAAAAAGAAGAGAGAAACAACAGCCTCGCTGCTCCAGCCGGAGAAGCGGCGGAAGATATCAAAGCGCGCGCGTAGTCGTCCCGCGTACGCGCCGCCGAGCACGCGATGAGATCGCGCACAAGACGTCGCTATCTCGTCCGGGCCACATTTAGTCGCGGGGCACACAAACGCCCAGAGAGCGCGCTCTAATCTTGCGGAGTAAATACTCTCTCCCACGGCGAGAGAGACCGCCGTCAACCAAGGAACGTCCCGCACACCGTGCCCGCGTGCAGCCCCCCCCACCGAGGTCGCTGTGACACCTCGCCAGTCGCAACGTTCACCGCCATCTCGTTCGTCCGCTTGGACAGCAGGCCAACTGTGAGACGGTGGTGCAGTAGTACAAGGGACGCCACTGCGCCAGCTAGCAGCGTGGCATGCCATCGCACGAAGCATTTCGCCGACGCGGCTTCTCCCCCCGAAATATTTTCGCCCGTGGGAAGGCCAACGAGGGAAAAAAAGCGCGCGACAGCCGGGTTTCGCAACACGCAGGGGGAGAGGGAAGGAAAGAACGGAAACAAAAACGGGGCCGAGAGACCGCGAAGTACGTTGCGCAACAGCCCGGGAAAAGGTATCACTTTGTATCGCGATGCCGCCCACGCACTAAACGACCGCAGCCTGCGCGCTGGGCCTAACAGTGTGCAGCTCGGGCTTTACTTCGGACACGAGTTTGTACTCGATAGAAGCGGAACAAAAGCCGGGCTTAATTGTTTCTTCTCAATCATTTCGAGACCCGCTGCCGAAAGTAACCGTGTCAGCAGCAATAGTTGCAGCAGTAGGCGCGATTAATGGCGCAGCGGCAGCTCAGGTAATAACGCGCCTAACAAAAGGTGACCACAGCTAGCAATGATTATTGCCATTGAGGTCTAAACATACATGCGTTAAAGAGCCGAAATCAGCACAATAACGTTACGTGGGGAATAATTACGTAACTTTATTATGAGCCATTTAACTGGCAATAACAACGCCACCGTTCCGTCGCTTTTCTCGCAATGAATTCCCGAAAAACAAGACAAGATAACGGGGGAAGGCAGTCAACGACGACGTCACACAGGAGGAATGAAGGTGCATTCGGGGCTAAACCTGCGCCTGGCCAGAGAACAGACTCGAAAACAACGCTTGCGAACCAACTAGTAGAGCAACGAACACAGGGTGTGCAAACAGGCGGCGCAACGGTCTGTCGAGTCAGGCGCTGGTCGAGTTGAGTGGAGAACGCGGATTACGTCGTCAGAGCAATGACCACACTGAAACAAGTGGCACACGTAAAAAAGAAAAAAGTTGGCAGTTGCTAAGCTCAGCAATGCCAGGATATACGTAGCGTGAGCAGTGACGTCACGTGGCTCTGCGCCGGCGGCAGCAGCGAGCGCGCGCGGCGCGCCAGCTGTGCGCAGTGACGTCACTCGCTCCTCGCGCATGCGCAGTATGGCCGACGGAGGGAGCAGCGAAACGGCGAGACTGGCCACTGTAGCTCACGCTACAAAACCACGCCGCCCTGCCGCCGCACCCGTCACGTGGACGGCATCGAGAGTTCTGCTTGGTTTCGTTTTTATCGAGTTGTTGACCGCCGCCCCACCCGGATGAGCAGCAGCACTGGCTCCGGATGTGCGAGGCCAAACCACCGTGCGTAAAGGGGTGCAGGCGACGCAACAACGCAGATGCAAAACGAGCGTATGCGATGACGATCCCGTACTTCCGGCCGGGAAGAAGCGTTTATACGCAGCTCGGGTTCGCAACCGCGTCACCGTCATCGCACAGACTTCCGGTGCCGTCGCAAGCCGCGCTGTGCGCGCGAGGACTCTTTCCTCGAGTGGCGAAGCGCCGATTCACGGCAACACGACGGCCACCCGACGACGACACCAACCCGACCGAAGACCAAACGTCTTCGCAGATGCTTTCAGGCCGGCGACGCCAGTTAAACCAGTCAAACGAATGTCGGCCGCCGAGCTAAAAAACATTCGCCAAACACGAATCCGATGCTGTATATCTTGTCACGCACAGAATACGTTTCAGAACTCATGAAAAAAAAAAAAGTATAATTGCCGCATGGAACAAAAATAGCCATCGGCAACGTTTGAAAGAAGTTGTATTCGAAAAGGTATGTGAGGTATTCAGGTAAATTTAACAGTGCTTGTAGTGCGCGTCGAAGGAGCGACGCGCTACCTTGAAGCATTTCAGAAGTGCAAAGAACAGCGCAAAATGATGAAAAGAGGTGTTAAAGAAGTGAAGAGAAAGCGATAATCAACTGTGTGTGAAAATAAAAGATGAAAACAGCGCCTGCTTCGCTACCTGTGTCTTGCCATGTTTCTCCATCGAGCCAGCATAGAGCTGCTCGATCCACCTGCACTTGAAAAGCGTGTTTAAGGTGCCCACTGTCGCAAGGGGCCAGTTATGCGCCTTTCCTTTGCACTTGAAGCTGCCGCTCTTCATCGGTTTCCTACCTTAATGGATGGATGGAAAAACTTTATTTTCGTCAGAGAGCATGTGTGGACGATTCCGTGTTAGATGGCGATCAACCCATGGCTGACGGCGACCTGGGTGGCCCACTCCACGGCCCTGGTCTGGACGACCGGGTCTGAGCTGGCCAACACGGCATCCCACTGCTCGAAAGCGCGACTAAGGTGTCCACTGTCCCAGGGGGCCAGTTATGCGCCTTTCCTTTGCTTTACATCGAGGTCAAATGAAAGTGAAACCTCCAGACACACCGGGTGGCATTGGCTTTGCCTAGCGTAGTGAATGAAGCTTTCGATTCAAAAAGAACTTATCAGCTGAGAACCGTATCGATACTTATCAAGCCCACGGACCAGCAGCCTGTCCTCTGTGGCGTTCATTTTAGAGGTCCCTGCTTTGACTCCGAATGGTGCAAGCTTTTAGAGCGCAGCTCCTGGGTTCAGCCGCGTCGGCACTGCAGGCGTACCACGCGCGAGGAGAGGGGAGGAATGCGAGGGGAGCGCGCTCCCCTCGAGACGGGTTGTGCCCAGCGAACGCGCCGCTCGCTCATAGATGGCGCCAGAGTGGTGCGCGCGGTCGTTCATCGCCACTGCACGGCGGAGGCCCCTAGGGTGGCTGGGGGAGGGGAGGTCTGTCTCCGGCAGCACCACGCACGCGCCCACACGCTGCCTCCTCGCAATCGCGCCACGCTCCGCTCCGTTGGCGGGCGGAGCTGTGAAACGTGCTGCACGCGATAGATTGTCCGCGTCAGCCACGCCACTCATAGCGTTGTCTTCCTGGTATAAGCCACCTACCGCCGAGAGGACCCCACCGTTAGTGTCACTGAAGCAGACAGAGCTGCGCTCAAATTTCGCATTGGGGAGAATAGTAATCGGCCTTAGAGCGTTTGTCGTACAGCGTTCCTGGTGGTGTAAATTGGTAAATTGGTTTTTGAGGAAAGGAAATGGTGCAGTATCCGTCTCACATATCTCGGCGGACACCTGGACCGCGCCGTAAGGGAAGGGAGGAAGGTGGGAGTGAAAGAGAGAAAGAGGTGCCATAGTGGAGGTCTCCGGAATAATTTCGACCACCTGGGGATCTGATGTCATACCATTTCTCTTTGCATATAGCTTACATACACTAGTCAAGTTAGATGCTAGCTAGCTTGCGACAGGGGTTCAACCGACGACGTTTTCACCTTGAATTGTGCCCTCCAAGACTTCACCCCTTCGCGGTTGAGGTGTCCACCGAGAAGTTACTGCGCCATTCCTTTACTCAAAAACCAATTTTCGTATTAAAACTGACGAGACCGTTTGTCGTACACCGTTACGGGAGGTATCATATACGATTTCTTGTTATATAGCACACGTCTCTTGGGTTGCAGGCTAGCTCGCGACAGGTACTCGAACCGAGTGTCCGAATGTTTCACTGGAACCTTTCTGGAATCAGCGTTCGGAGGCGCGTCTTCGTTTGATTTCTCAGTGCGTAACGTGCGTCGAGGGAGAACGCTCACGATTACACACTGAAGCCTTCACAGCACGTAAGCAGCCTTAGGCGTGCTTAGCCTTTAAAAACCTCCCCCTTCTTATTCGGCTGCTAGCAACTGCCTTTCTGACTAAGCAACTAGTGCAGCCCAGTAGTGGGCGGCGTTCAGTCTAGGTTCATATTCCCGATTGGTAAGGAGTTTGCCTTAGTATGGTAGTATTTACTACATATAAAGCGCCCTGACGCATTAATTTCGCACGCAAGGAAGTAATAATCAAGTAAAATGATAACGGAAAAGTAGTGACAAAAGAAGGAGAGTGAGAACGACAGAGGGCGGGAGGCTGCGTATGTTGCCTCGCTAGTGTGACATGGGAGATGGCAGACCATCCAGCCGACAGCCGCCTTGCGAGCGACACGGCGCCGATGCCGACGGTCGGCCGACTCTTCACGTCGACCCAGACATCACCACGACACCGCGTTGGCAGACCGAATCGGCATCGCGCGGTCTACTGTGACAGCCAACCGGCAACCGCCGCAGAGAGACTGATGGATGCTCCCGCAGTGGTGAGGAAGAAAACCCCCGTCCCGCTCTCCGAATGTCGCCGCCAGACACCCATGAAAGCTGGTGCAGGGAAACCCGAAGTTTCTCCAAATTTCTCGTCCCACTGTCAAGGAAGCCGTTGTCTGTAACGGTATCGAGTTTACTGACGTGTGCAGTCAAGTAAGAATGAGACGATGGGTGCTGCTTTATGAATACAAACACCCGTATTGGGTGCGTTATGAAGCTACAAAGTGTATACTATACAGAACCGCCTATGACATCGTTTGTGATTTCTGTTTTTCTTTTAAGAGGCACTTGAAACGGGTGTAGTTGGACATCCCAAAACAGCTGTGAGAAGAAACGTCCCAGTGCAAGGGAGTCTCTTTGAGCGACCAAATTAGGAAAAACAGAGGCGAAGATAGTAACCGACGTTACGTTGGCTTCGGATTTCTTTCCAGCTGGTGGGTGCCGTCCTCGCAAGGTTTCAAAAGAAAACTGGCAAGCAGAAAGTCACCTCACAAATAAAAAAAAAACGCAGCACAGCCGCCGTGAGCGAATTTTCGCACAGCGCGGCGCGACCCACGACGGGATGTGGCTGGGCCCCGGACTCCCGGGGAACCGCGCTGTGAAAGGAAGCGCGGAGATCCTTTCAGGGACCGAACAATAAGAAGGGGGCACCTGGCTTCGGCGACGCCGCGCTCAGCTTTCGGAAGAACTCGCCAAACACCCTCCGCTCCCTCCCCACCGCGTTTCTTCCTCAAAGAAGCTGCCCCGCAGTCTTCTGCGAAAGGGAGGGAAGGAATTCGGGGAAACGCCTTCTCAGCTGAGCCGCGGCATTTTCCCTCGCCCTCCATTCACGACGGCAAAGAAACACACGCACCGCCACCCCAGGAGGGAAGGGCACAATGAAAGCAAACTGCACCCCACTCGGCCGTCCCAGCCGAGGAAGAAGACAGGTGGTCCGAGGCACCGCCGCCGTGCCACCTGCTCTCACACGAGACCCAGGTGGCGGCGCCCCAGCGGTTGATTGTTCGCAGCCGCGATTCAGAAGCCGCCAAACGAGCCACCGGATTTTCACCCCTGCCGAGTGGAAAACACGCGACGGCGCTCCGCTCAATGAACGAGGAGCGCAACCGTTACATTCAGGCACGGCTGTCGCCCCGCGAGAGTGAGCAAGTTGGGAGACAGCTCGCCTCGTCGACGTCTCCGGAGGCCCCCCATTTCCAGTCCTCGTGGCCCCGCGACGATGGCCGCGAACGGATCCCGGGAGGACAGCAAGGACGACTCTCCCTCCCCCCATGCGCCAGCGGCATTTCCGACAACTCAAGACAAAAGAAGCTGGCCACTACAGACGCCATCGACGAGAGAGCAGAAGAAAGAATATCCACGCAAAGCTTGAAAAGAAACATGGCTTCTGCGCAAACAGCGCTCTTTCCGACTCCCGAAGCACGGCGGCTGCCGAGCGCTACTGCTGCCGGCGGTGCACACGGTGGTGAAAATTGGTACTTTCTGCCCCGGAACCCTCGGCTAGAAGAAGGAACAGAAGAATGCCAGGGTCATGACTCCAAAGGGCTCCCCCCCGACAGGCTCCTAGGGATGTAGCTTTCGCTTACAAACGACGCAAGAGAAACTGAGGAAGAGCGGTCGGCTTGAAGTCGTCCGAAGCAACCACGGCCGACCCGTGTCCGCGAGCCCGCGTGCAGCACTGCCACGACGCCACGAGCCGGCGTGCGAGAGACAACTGTCACTCTTCTCTGTCCCTTCAATTCGAGAGTATACGAAGAAGGTCTGGACTCAGCAGTCCGGCATACTGCTTCTTTTTTTCTTCATTCGCCGCAGAAGCTGACGACGGCGATCACCGCCAGTCAGGCATGTCGACGAGACAAGCGAAAGCTTCTCGAGGCGCGAAGGGGGGGGGGGGGGGGGGGAGCACGACAGTTGAGCGCCGTCGCTCGGGGGCGGGCGACAATGAGTGCAACCCGGGTTCCAGCCACCGACGCCCTGAACGAGCACCCCGGAAGCCAAATCGCGGTCGGAAGCCAAGTCGGAAGCCAAACGAAGTCACGACGCGACGAGTCAGCATTCTGCCGCAAAAATTAGGTTTTGTGACGAAAGAAAAAAAAGGGAAACGGCCCGAGCAGAGACATTCCTGAGCATACCCAATAAAAAATACGGGCAGGGGGCCAGGATAAAACGATGAGAAAGTGCTGAAACTAGCGCAAGGAGCCACTCGGTGTGCAGTCAGTCGAGCGCGGGCTTATCCCGAACACGTTTTCAGCGCCTTCGCGGCCGTTTGCAAATTGGGCGATTCAGTTTTCGCCTTTTATAATCATTTCCGGTTCGACTGCTTTCTCCATACAACCGTGAATGTTTTGTTTTCTTTTTCAATTTATGACCACCTAGAAATGAACGCCCCGCCCGTCCGAATCTCGGCTAAGCGACAACGCAGCGCTGTCCACACTCTTCTCTGCGGCGCTAATCATGAAATCCCGAACGGGTTTCATGATTGAAACCCGTTCGGGATTTCATGATTGACAACGACAGCTCCAGCCACCCCACCGCCACACGCCACGCCGGACCACCTCCTTCCATTACGATCCGACGCAGAAATAAAAAAAAAAAAACGGCATCCACGGACCTCCTCGTCGCTTCCCTCGCCGCGGCGACTCTCGGCAAGACGACGTTGACGAGGATAGCGTTAACGCCCGTATTTGCGGAATTGGCCATCCTCCACTTAACATTCATTGATGGCGGGGAGGGTCCTCATACCACCCCTGGTGCAGCGGTTCCCTGCTCTCCGCCGACCTCATTTCTTTCCACACTTCCTGTAAACCGCACTGCAGTATGCGCAACAAGTCGCCCACCCCGCTTTTCCTCAAAGTGCGCGTTGCCGAGCGGGGGCAGATAGACTCTAACGCCTCAAAAACGAGTCGATAACATTAGCCGCCGGCCGCAGACTACTTACGGAGAGCGGCTGCGCGCGCGGTTTCCGCAACCTTGCCGTATTTTTGTTTTCTCCGATGCACGGCCTCTTGTGAACCAGCTGCCGCCAGTTAAAGCATTCGGCGCAAGGACAGAGCTGAGGAACTGGCCCTGTATCAGAAAGGTTTAGTTTAGTTTATGGGGTTTAACGTCCCAATGCGACTCAGGCGATGAGAGACGCCGTAGTGAAGGGCTCCGGAATTTTCGACCACCTGGAGTGCTTTAACGTGCCCCTACATCGCACAGTACACGCGCCTCTCGAATTTCGCCTCCATCGAAATTCAACCGCCTCGACCGGGATCGAACCCGCGTCTTTCGGGCCAGCAACCGAGCACCATAACCACTGAGCCACCGCGGCGGCTGTGTATCAGAAAGGCGTACACGCTTTAGCGTAGGCAAACAAGGACCGCTAATAGGCGTGGGAAAAGTCGGGCAGCGTAAAAAAAAAAAATAGAGGGGGGGGGGGGGGTGTCATTATGGAAGGGGGGCTCGCTTAAGACACGGAACTCCTAATATATCTTCCGCATTACTGGAGCATAGGCAAATGATCATACCACGCGGGCCTGAGCAAACACCGCGCTCGAAAGCTTCGCACTTGCCCTGAAAAGAATGGGAGCTAATTTAAGCACGTTTGCTCCACAGCGCTCAGTGGTGTGCTCCCTACTTTCCTGCGTTTGACTCGCGGGTTTCTTTTACACTGCGTGGTGGAACACGGAGCAGGCAGACGGCAGCTGTGTCGAGAATGGGTGCCATCCTAAATCGAAAGTTGACCGAGAGCAAGCCATATTATTCCAAGGTCGTTTAGCGGCATTCTTGCCACGGCAGCATCTGCGCTCGGAGGGCTCCCTCAGCTTCTCCATCCAAAGGCGATTGACGTGCGACACCCCGATGCTACTCGCAACGCCACACAACTCTCCGCAGTGTCAGCCTTGAAACGCCAGGCTGAGGTTAGTGCGTCGCGATCCGAGCGCGTCACGCACATGAGTCTTCTCCTGGGCGTCCCGAGATTTCGCTACCGCGGCTATCCCAGAAGGCCAGCGCCACAAGCGGCGGTTCGAGAGAGAGAGGGGGGGGGGGGGGGGGGGGGACGGACGCCTCTCCCAACACCTCCGGCGGAACCCTTCCAGGGTCCTCGCACCCAAGACGGCGCGCCCCTTACGTAATCCGCGCTGCAGCACCGGCCGCCGAAGCGAGCGTAGTATGGAGGGCTGGGATGCATTTAGCGACTTGCGAAAAGCGGCATGCAGCAGCCAAGATAATGGGGTCCGCTCGAAATACTAATACGTGCGACACGCGGATGTTGATGCGAATGAGTCGGAAGCACTGAAAGAAGACGGCGACGAATACAGGAAGGCTCGCAACCCTTGCCTCCAAAGAGCAGAGGCTTCTTCCGAACCGGAACAATAAATGCAAGCACGGAGAGGGAAGTTGTGAGGAGAAAGGTGCATCGATCTGGGACCCCCGCCAACGCGGCCGGCACCCCGTATTTGGGCGTTCCGGCTGCCATGGCAACCGATGCCGGCGACTGGCACCCCCCATCCACCCCTTCCACACGTCATCCCGCCCGAGGAGCGGGAAGCCCGGACGTCCCTGCAACGTCACGAGGTCACGTGGTACGCCGTCTCGCGCGGCGGCGAGACGGCTGTCCGCCGCCGGTTCCCCTGCCTTCACCCATCCCCCTCCTCGCCTCGCCCTCCCCTTTGTCTCCGCCGCAGACGGCGCGTTTTGGATGCCTCCGACCACCCAAAGATGGCGACTCGGAGCAGCACAGGCAGACGAACTTTTCCGTCAAGTGGCGGAAGGTAGCGGAACAAGCGGCCGTCAGAGTTCGTTGCGTCCGTCTCTGTGCGCGCATTACGTCATCGATCGGTCTACCACCGGGGACACAACACGCAATTCGCGAGGCCTTCACAAAGTCGAGGACAACCGGAGAGCAGCTCCAGCCACCCTGGGCGGCGTGAGACGTTCACGGGGTTTCAAAAAGCAGCTTCCGCAAAAGCAAGCTCGAGTAGGAAGTCACTAATGTCAACATACGCGAAACCAACGGGCAAGTCGGCCATCAGTTCCTTACACACAACGCCGGACTGCCGAGACACAACCAGCGTCCAAGCGACCGCAGGTGTGCCCCCATAACAAGTAGCAGCTGCTGCCGAGAGGGAAAGCAGGGAGGCCAGGTGCACAGAGTGAAAAAAGCTCACCTTGGACAGCTTCTCTCCGTCGTGGTGCGGCAGCAGCGTGCGCAGCGACTGGAAGCCGGCGTTGATGCTCTGCATGCGCCGGCGCTCGTTGCTGTTGGCTATCTCGCGCCGGATTCGCTTCTCCTGCTCCATCTGCGTCTTGGGGCTCGTCGGTCGGGTGCTCAGCCGGCTGCGAAGAAACACCGGTCCTCCTCAGCAAGAGCACGGGGGCAGAATGGCCGCCGCGTTACAAGATTCGGGCACTGTCTCACTACTCACGGCTTTCCCATAGCATAGACGTGGCGTCCACGGGCGCACCGCGTTCCGAACGAGACGCGTGCAGTCGCAAAGCGCGTTGCTTCGAAGTCGGGCTCTCTCTCATCGCGCGGGTTCACGAGCGCGAGCAGGCTCGCGCGTTCCTTCAGTTAAGCAGCCGCGCCTCGTGAGAACAGAGCGGACCGAGGAGGAGGCGCTCCTCGAAGCGATTCCTTGGTTACTAACGAGAAAAGCCGGGGCACAACATTCTAGGGAACATGATCTGCCTTTCAACAGCTGTGCCCTCCCCGCGATGAACACAGGTGAAGCCGGGGGCGAAATTTTACAACGCTTCAGTACATTTCGTCGCGAACGGCCGGTGTGGTCGCAGCTGGCGCTCGTCAGACGTGTCGACGCATTTATACGAGTGGTATCACAGATGTGTCCTAACCATCGTGACGTCGCCTCCCACGGCCCGCGTCACCAGGAGCAGTGGCAGAGGAACAAACCAAGTATAAAGCCTTATAAAATTTTGTTTGTCCAACAGCGACGCACCACGGCGTTCTTTGGAAACTACGCAGCGCTTTCGCAAAAGCCAGAGCGTTTCAATCGGAGGAAAAATCCGAAAAGCTGACTTACAGGAAGATGTTTTCCAACCAAAAACCCTCGTTCCCAGACACGTTTTCGCTTCCTGCAATGCTGCATGAAGGGTTTAGCGCGAGGGGAGATGAGTCAGCAGTCCTGCACTGTGTCCTCCTTCGAAAAGGTGTGCGGGGCTGCCCCCAAATTTGCGTGAACCCGAAGCCCCGCCGGACATTGCCAGCTTTCGAGGTAGACAGTAAAGGAAAGTTGCGCAAAGGTTACACTGATGCATTCCCATGACGAGTACCTGTCTCGACCCGCTCCTCTCGTTCGCGCCTCGGCTCTATTGTGTCCTTTCAACAATTTCCCTCCCATACAGATAAAGGGACGTCTCCTCTCCCTTTTCGAAGAATGCGAGATTGCCGTCTGCGTACGAGGGTTTTTGGTTGGAAAATTGTAAATGGCGCTCGTTATTCTGCAACTTGTCCATTCCGCGTCGCGGAGGACCAGTGTACTTAGTGCTCCAAAAGAGAAAAACGACAGGATCTAAACACGCGGTTAGCCACTCGCATCGCCAGCCGAGTGTGCGTACCGCTTGGAGAGCAGCAAACGGCGACGGGCGATTCAAAGCGTGTTTTCTCCCCCAAGGAGGGAGACCTGACCCTCGCGCAAGCTCTGCTGCCGCTGAATCGACGGAACGTCAAGCTCGGTGCTGAGGCAAGCGTCTAGACACGCGCTTGCTGCAAATACTCGGCAGCTGCGGCCGACGTTGCTGCACCGTCAGAGACCGTTTATAACTCGTTTACTCAAACGTGGTCCGGAAACCCCCACCCCGCTTTCCGGAAAAACGACACCCGGCAGAAATATAACAGGCGCCGCAAGAGAGACTGCACACACAACCGAGCGCTAGCATCGTTCCCTCGCGAAAGCCTCCGACATGAAGCCGACAAGCGGCGAATATTATTAGACCACCTTGCATACCGACGTTTTCGACAGCCACTAACCTGAAATTCGTGAAAGCGATAGAGATTGCACAGTGCGTGAGTCGAGGTAGACAAACACAAGCATCGCAATGCGACTCCGCTGATCAAATCGAACCCCCGGGAAGCGTGCTTCACGGCACGGCAGCGCTGGAGCAGTACGTCTCCAGCGGGGCCGAACTGCGAGGACGCACATTCGCCGCCTTCAATGCAAGAAATGCAGCTCTCGCAAGAAAATCCGTGCCCGCGAAGGAGAGCTCCGCAACCGCCCACGCTTGCTTTGCGTGCCGACAGCCGCGTCAGGGAGTTGACAGGAGCAGACATTTTCTTCCTTTTTCTCGCGACCACCTCTGCATTCCACAAATACCGCCGAGGAGAGTGCCGGCGCAATCCGTGACAAGATCATCCGGCCGTCGTTTTTGGCTGCACACGTCGAGCGACGACCTCTTCGGCGCTTTTCGCGAGAACCCGCCACGCGATGGTAAGGAGGAGGAAGCCTCACAACCACCGGCGCACACACATTGGGGGTGAAAAGCGGACTCCTCATCGCCAGCAAGGAAACAAACAAAAATCCGTCCGAGGAGGCAGACAAAACGAAAAGCCAGTCGCGCACAGATTAACGCAGTCCGAGCAGCGAGAATGGCCGTATTTGAGTATGAATACCGGCTTCACCCCCCTTGTCTGTGCCCCTGATCGTCGCGAATTCATAACGCAGTCACGAAATTTCCTTCCTTCCAGGCGCGCAAAAACACGAAACGCAGACGTCCAAAATATAATTTTCCGCCGGTCGACGCAAGCGCTAGAGAGTGCCGGAACAGAGAGGTCAGCGAAATGAAGGAGAAAAAGATACGACCCAAACAATGCTGCCTTCGTCGCCAAAACGCGCGGCGAGACGAAACCCCGCTTGTACGGTGCGTCATCGGCCGCAGCTCCATTTTTTGCCTCTTTTCGGGAGAGCGACCCAAACGATGGGCATCGTGACCGACGCCGAAAACGCGAGCGAGCCGAAAAAGCGCTTCGGGCGGAGAGAAAACCCTCAACCCCAGCGCTCTCAGCTCGTCCGGCGAAGAAATCGCCTGGCACGACAGGCGCAACACAAGAAAGGAAAAAAATGGGAGGGGGAGTAGAGAGGGATAGCGCTGCCCCGCACACACAGTCGTCGTCCGGAACCCGAAATGAAAACTCGACCGCACGGCAAGCGTCACGACCTTCGCGAAAGCGCGGCTACGGGAAATCAAAAGGAGAACAAGAAACAAAAGGCGACGCGCACCGGCCTACGAGTGGAAAAAGGCGGGCTCCGACAACCTCTCACTGTTGCGGCGGACCGCTAATGTTCGCCCGGTAACAAGAAAACAACACGAACAGGAGCGTACAGCTGAGTCGTGGGCTGTGCCAAGCTCAGGCCCCGACTTCTGGGTGAATCGAGAGAGCTCGGGTCACGGCGGCTTCAGAAACCATTGTATACATTCTCTCCCGATCCTCGCTCGGTTTTCCATCACTTGCTGGGCTACAGCAACCGTGCATAAACACGGACGCCCGCTGAGCACACGCCAGCGCATGCATTCCCGTTTTAGGCCGCGGCTTTCTGTCCTCGCTGGCTTGAGGAGGTGGCGCTTAATCCGGCTCTGACTCGGCAGTCAACACTAGGTTACCCAGCCCCACAAAAGCACGCGGCCAGCGGCACGCGAAAGGGTGCGCAGCCAACGCCTCCCTGACGACTTTCACACGTCGGAGCGACAAACACAAACCGGCCTCCAAAATCCATTGCCACAAATTGCTCTGCGTGCACATGCGCTTGAACTGTCCCAACGTCGGGTACCGAATGCCCAGCGCAGTGCTCAAACTGCAGTTAATTTAGCGCCACCGAAAAGAAACGGTGCAGGGAATCGAAACTATTCCGGAGACCTCCACTACGGCACCTCTTTCTCTCTTTCTTCTTTCACTCCCTTCCTTACGGCGCGGTTCAGGTGTCCGCCGAGATATGTGGGACAGATACTACGCCATTTCCTTTCCTCAAAGACCAATTTACCAGGGAATCCGCGCCATAAGCGTAGACCACTGCACAAGTCTCCTCGACACACAGAACAATGCGGAACCACAAATTCACAAGGAGGAGGACATTTCATCACGGTCTTCCCATACACTGTGAACGAGTGTTATGATCTGCAACGTGCCGGCGGTGGTCATGAAGAGCATTTGGAGCTTTACAGCAATGTAATGCGACAGGGTACAGCTACTAAGTCAAACAAAACTCTCTCACACACACACACACTCAGGGGATGAAGAAACAAACGAGTTGCCTGGAAGACTTTCTCGGAGAAAAACTTCGGGCGCATTGGCAGCCGTTGAAAGTCATGCTAGAGTAGCCTTACGAAGGCACGCAATAGTGCGAGACAAGACACGCTGCGGGAACGATGGCTGTCATGGAACTTTCGCAAGCACTAATCAACCGCCTGTCAAGCCGAGGAGGCAGCTGGGATGCTAGCGGGCGTACCTATCACCTGCCGTCTCTGCACTGTCCGGAGTCAACGCCTTCTTCAAGAGCGCGCCAGGTGAATCGCTCCTCTCGGAGACTCTTCGGACGCAAAAACGACCAAAGGAAGCGAAGCTGATACGGCAGATGAGCGTCAGAAGTAATCTCGCACACAGCTTCTCAAATAAAACGGTTTCTTTCTGCCCTAGATGTGTAACAACTAGCCTTAGACACATGAGGCCGTCCAGCCTTTGACGAATACTCAACGCCTTCTAGGCTGCAAAATGTGCATCAACGTCATTTATCGTCGTCAAAAAAAAAATATATATATATATATATATATAATACAGAAAACCAGCGAACAAAAGACAGTTGCAGTCGTGTGCTGTATATTCCTGTGCTTTCCAGAAATAACATGATGCAGTGCCTTTTCACTTCTTTTTCGAGGGGCGACACTGAAAAGTCTGGCGCCGCAGTGACAGCAGGAGTCACTCCCTTCATCGACTGTAACGGTAAAAGGCGCAGCTGTCCCCAAACTCCCAATCCAATATCGCTGGAAAAAAAAAAAAAGTGGCTGTCACGGGCATTTGCATTTAGAGCGCTGCACTCGTTACAGCGTTAATGCTTGCCAATGCACGAAAAAAGGCATGTGAAAAATGACTTGCGAACTGACGGGCTGACGCATGACAAAAGAGATCACACAGCCAAAACAAATTAAGGAATAAGGCCTGCAAAAGTAGTCGGTCGACAACCAGAACAAGCCACACTCCAGGGCCGGATGCAGTGAACGATGAGGCAAGATAATGTCGTCCAGCTCGGCTACAGAGCAGGCGACCCCCAACAGTCGATAATTCGGTGTGCTGCGGGAACACGGCTTGCTCCTCCCGCCAGAGAAGTGCCAAGCGGAGCAACAGCAACGCACTCGAAACCTGCATCCCTTTATCGCCGTCGCCTCTTGACAGTCCCGCCTCCTTACGCGCGCCTCTCTCGCACCGCCGTACGCTATCATTCAGAGAAGGAAAACACGTGTCCTTGATCCACATTCGCGAGACATGCTTCTTTTTCCCCGTACGTCCTGGCCCCGCAACACGTTCCGCTTCCTCGACGCGCGAACGTTACGTAACGCGAAGAACGGGCCGTCCCGATTAACCACCGGGAAAACACGACGCCAAGAACGAGCGCAGAAAGAAAAAAAAAAAAAAGCAACTGGAACCTCCCACAACATCGTCACGACCTCAGCGGCGAGGAACACCACCGGCTGACAATGCAAAGCTGACTAACGGATAACAGAACAAGATAATTAAATGCGTTAATTATTTAACTCACGCGATTGCGTACAAGGCTGCCGGCAAACTAGCTGGTCATGGTATTTTAAGCAACTCTAGCAGCTCGGCCACGCGGTGTTTTTTGATGTTTTAAGAAAAGCGCCCCGTTAAAAACTGCAAAATGGCCGATCGAGAGGTGTATCCGTTATCACTCGACGACAGCAATCTACTGCAACAATCTGCACATAGGCCCTCTCAGCATGCGAAGAAATCCTGGACAACAAATTTAAAATGAAAGACGACAATCCGTGCAAAGAGCAGACATCCGCCATCTGGCTACCAAGACGTTCAACAAGCGCGCCAAAACCGCACCCGGCGCCGGCACGGTGACAATGTGCGCGCGATGCGAACGCAGCGGCTGTCTGCGGAAAGGTGAAGCCCCGGCCATCAGCTGACGGCGTCCGCAGCACGAGGCCCAAAATGCCGCCGCGTCGCCAGAGGAACGGGAACGCGCCAAGCGTAGCCGGCGAGCGACCGGACGGCCAGCAGACCGACCGACGGAGCCGCCATAAAAAGCCACCGCGGCGCGTAGTCGCAGCTGATTCGAGGCAAGAGAGGGCGGGGAAATGCACCGACGCGCCGGAGAGGCACCGCCGGCGAGGGGAAGGGAGCCGCCGCCGCCGGTCCACAGCTGCTGCTCCCTGGATGCGAGCCAGGGAGGAAGACGGCCCACACCAGCGCCGCCATTACCCGGCGGCGGCGGCAGCGACGCAGCACCGCGTGCGCACCGCCGCCACCGCCCGGCCGCCCAGCGGCAGCCAAGCCAAGTCACACAAAGACCCAGCGGCGTCTCGCCCGTCGGCGGCGCGCCGGGGCCGTCGCATTCGAAAAACGCGCTCCTAATGCGGCCGCCAGTGCTCGCAAGAAGCTTGCGGACTGGACTAACGAGAGGGCCATCTCCGGCACGCAATATACACAGCACAAACTCGCGCAGCTGCACCGCCGAGGAGGCAGAACGCAGGCCTCGTGCGAGGGGCTTACCACGTGGTGCAGCAGCTGGGAAAGCGGCCGCCCGCGCACGAGCGATTGCCCGAAAAGCACGCTACACGAACGAAACAGTGCCCATTGGCAAGTTACATGCGGCTCACAAAACATGCCACGCACAAAAGCACTTCACGAACACGGAAAGTGCGAGTAAGCGTCGCATAGGCTCGCCCGTTTAAAGGGACGCGCTGCCGCCAAGCGAGTCAGCTGAGCGCGGAAATTTTGAACATTTACGACGATTTCCAGACCTATTACTGGGCGATTTCGAGTAACATGGGTGTCTTATATAAACTGAGATAATACAGCACTAATCTAGCGATCACAGCGGTCGTGCGCACCACCAACGTGGGGCCGGCCGGGCGGCACGAGGGGCTTGTTGTTCGAACAGCTGGCTGGGCGACGGAGACGCGGAGCAAACAGCTGCTGGTTTGCCGGCGACGCCCGACATCATGGAACCACGGGTAGGAGCGACGCAAAAAGCCGGCCCGGATCAAGCGCTTAAACCCAGCCGATCTCGAAAGCACCGGGCGTGCGGCGTCGACCACGCCAGAAGCGCACCGCCGAGCGCCGGGAGAAACGTCACACCCTTACCTGACCAGGCTGCCGATAGCTTCTTCTTCTTGCCGACGAAAATCGTTGAATATCCGTCGTTTTTCGCTGCTCCGATGGTATAACGCCATCACCCGGTAGCCCGTATCCAAAAAACAGCTGTAATCGAGGTGATTTCCGGCACCAAATCGAAAAAACCCCGCCGCTATTTACAAAGGCGACTCGGCTTGATTCACCGAATGGCTACCTTTGGCGGGAAACGCGGCGAGCGTGCGACCGCGTATCCTTCCGCGGCCCGGCGAAAACTCGCAATGAACAAACCGCGTTGCAGTAAGACGTAAAATATCCAGAAATTTAGGAAATTACGTGTTAATTGTGCTGCTTTACAATTATAATAATGCGAGCAACACATGTTTGCAAAACCGGTAGAACTATTTTGTTCGGCGCGCTCACACTGCTGCCTTGCATGTCTATCAGCTGTCGAGCTGGCAGGCACACGCTTTCAGCTGAGACCCCGTCTTGAGAGAACTGACCGCGTAGTTGAAGCATTTTGCTCTGTTACTCATGACGCATGCAGTATTATCATGTGTAAAATTTATTACCGACTAAGCGTATCGCGTAATTAACAGTATGTTTGTCAGAACTAAATTGCATAATTTTTCAATGAAATAGCTGATTCATTTATTTTATGTTGGCTCCATTTTCTCTATAGTAAGCTACTACGTCGGGAATTCCGGCCGACCAATAGGAGGAGAGTCACGTGACTTAGGAGTCGTTACGTCAATCAATAGTGGCGGGAACCGCCGCATCTGTTTTTGCGTTGTTCAAATGATTTCTTTCTCCCTCTCTTCATCTTCTCTTTCTCTCGCTGCTCTCTCGCGCTCGCTCCTCTTTCATCCGCTCCTTGCTGCACTTTGCTTATTCCTCTCTGACGCTCTCGCGGGCTCCTCGCGCGCTGTTTTTGCTGTGCGCTTCGTCTGCGGAGGAGATTGCCAGTCGGCGCGCTGGGTTGCGTCCTTTCTTCGGTCTCACCTCGTGGGCTGGGCGGGCGTGAAGTGTGACTTCGCACTCCGTGCAGGTGCTTCGAAAAGGAAGAATGGATTTCGGACAAGAGGGTTTGCTTGACTGCAGGGAAGATGCTCGTCGCAGTTAAAACAGCTCCGCTGGCGCCGTTTGCTAACTTTAGCAGCATTACCCTAACTTATGGTGTCCGTGCTCGTGCAAGCGCGGTTACTTCTAGAGAGCGACGTTTACAAGACGACTAGATCGCTTTTCTGCGGAACTCACCTAAGCCGCTTCCTTTCGGTTTATTTTGAAAGATGCCGTGTTCTGAACTTCACCGGAAACGTAAGTGCAAAAAAAAAAAAAAACGAATTGTTAGGAACGAATGCAAAGAATGAAACGTAAGCCTTCCGCATACAGTCGTCCAAACTGGTAAAACCTGCTCCCTCTGTAGCACAACTTCGCCAAAGTTTTGGAAGCATCGTTGGCCTTTACGCAGGAAATCGTTTTGACCCCGAGAACGATTTCTTTGAAGCTTTCGCCGCGTACACACAAACGCGTCGAGAACAAAACAAACGGAACGAACTGTGCTGAGGCAAACTGGCAAGGAAAGATAAGGGACTTCCGTTCCAGAAAGCGAAAGTTCTTTGCTTTTTCCAGCCCGTGTCGTTTTCCCGATTGTTTTTCCCTGTTCCCGCTTATGGTTTCGTCGGCCTGTATAGACGTCGTCGTCGTCACTGCGCTCGCCGTATTCATTCTTATTGTTGCGGATTGGCTTTCGGCCCGGGAAGTGTGCAGATAACGCGCTGCCAGAGTGCGCGAATAACGATTGGACCAGCAGGCAAGAGCTCTCGACGGAGCACAAACGCTGAACCCCGACTGTCGTTGCCTTCAATCAGCTGTTGTGGAGTTTGCAATTCCGTCCCTCCTTTGCCTTGTGTTCGTTTTATTTGAACGTTCCCAAAGGCACAACATTCTTCAGAACAAGGCACAACGAAGAGGGTCTCTCGTACAGCGAGTTTCTTTCGCTATTTTTTTTTCTTGCATTTGCGGTTTCAATGCGCTGCTGTATGCACAGTGAGTATGCATTACTCTCTGTGGAAAGATGAAACGATGGGCGAGGTCGCCTTCGTTGCCGCTTCCATTACTAGCGAAAAATAATGCTTGCACCTAAGTAATAATTATCTTTTACCTGACGTGTCGTGGCGTCTCAAAAATAAATAGGTAGTTGCGTCTCATAAAAATTTTGTTGCTCTTCGAGACAGCTACTTCACTTCACTTTATTACCTTAAAGACCCCACTTTGGGGGTATTACATAAGGGGTGGGAGTACAAATATAGATTGAAATATGATTGGCTACATGATATTTATGAAGTGCATGTTTAAATTTATTTATGTGCATATTTAACCGAGTTAGTAGGTTGCACTGGCTGCGTAAACAGTTTTCGTTAAAATGGCGCTCTGAATTCAGGAAAGAAAGGCTACCTGAAAAAGGCGAACCAAGAGATGACGATATGTAATGTAGGCCAACGAGTTTGATCACCAACGGAACATCAGAGTTAGGCTCTCTTTTCGTTTCATCTGACCAACAGTTCTGGCAGGATTTCACGGTTTCATGACTTAAATATTAAAAACAAGGCTCTTTTTGAACTCCGCTCTAAAAGTTCAGTGAAATAAGTAGGCTGCAAAGCAGAATTATTCCACGTTCCATGATTCTTGAGCGCAAGGCAACTGCAGTCATATCGAGAACGTCGTTAAATGATTCCAGTTGCCTCTCAGGAGACAAAAAAAGGCCGACGAAATTGTAGTTTTGTCGGCAATAAATTGGCAACGTCAGCGATAAACATATTTTAAGCAATCCTCTGTTCTAAAGAATATTATTAGAACTACTCAGAGCTTGATAATTTGTTCAATTTCGTTTTATTTTTCTTATCGGGAGCACTTTCACATGACGCAACATCTATTGAGAGGGGCTGGCCTGGTGGCTTTTTTTGTTTGTTTATTTCTTGTCAGGTTACTAATGTTTGGAGCGCTATGTAGCAGTATTTATTCCACTTTCTTAAGCATCCACGTTAAACGGTACACTACGTTTGACCCGCCACAAGAATGCGGACGGCGTTTACGCGTAACGAGGCAGACGACGGCTGGCGTCATTTCGCCGAGAGATGGCGCTACAAGTCCGCGAGGCCCGAATAAAGAAAATTCCCTGCGATAAATACATTGCAGCGCCCACGCCGCACCGTGGCTAAAATCGTGCTTCGTTCTATCGCCAGAGAAACCTACCAGCGAGATTAAATGTCATCTGCTATGTGAACTGCGTTTTGTATAAAAAGAAGCCGTTGAGGAAGGGCGAAAATCGGCTTGTGAATGCATGCATTCTCATTTAGCGTAGTTATTTTGCATGTATTGATACCGATATGGTGAAAGGAATCGTCGACTGCCGGAAATGAAGTCCACCACCTTGTCAAGTGAGAAAACAGAGCTCAAGTTCAACGATACTAACCCTGCACCATATTTCAGAAAACTGAGAGCGCACGAAACATATCTGGAACATCGTGTCCGCATTAAGCTCGTTGCTCGGCACATAACTGAGTGCAACACAGGAACAATGAAAGTCAGTCATGGAAT
The DNA here is from genome assembly GCF_055824585.1 of Amblyomma mixtum. NCBI lineage: Eukaryota > Metazoa > Arthropoda > Arachnida > Ixodida > Ixodidae > Amblyomma > Amblyomma mixtum. Next base: position 274,227,816 of record NC_143012.1, on the reverse strand, counting down.
TGAAATAGTGCGTGGCCAAGATATCAAGTCACACTACTGCATGTAACACTAGATACTGCGGCTTGGTGCATCTGGTTGTCAGGGCTCTCATGAGTACTGCTTCAAAAGGAGCGAAGTTAAGTAGTTTTCTTAGTGCGGAGAATAAGTCTCTTTATTTTTTCTTGTTATCACACACTCGACATCAATCATTTAAAAACTATTGCCAAGTTTTTTAAACGACAGGTTGCGTTTCCAGACAGAGAGAATGGAGAGGAGCGACGTTTTTCTGCCGCTTGAGTTTCAAGGGTTGCTAAACAAAGCGAAAAGCGTCGTTTGGATAAGCTTGAGAAGTTTGCGTAACTAGACATATTTTTTTTACTCAAAACCAACATGGCGGAGGTACCACCCCCCAAAACACCGAAAGAGCGAGTATATGCCCTGTTTTCACGTGGCGTACAGTATTAACTCCTCGAAGCAACGACTATACGATAGCTCTTCAATAAAATGGAGAGTTGACCTAGTTGGTACATACTGCTGGGAAAAAAACAGCGCTCAGACGAGGGACAACGAAAGAAGCTCGATACGATACGATAGCTCGCTAATGACTTGTGTGCTTCAAGGGACAGAGCCGAGTGTACTGCTGAAGCATATTCCATTTGCGTCTGAAATGTGATGTGCTGAAACGCATAGGAAACATTAAAGCCCAAAATAATGCGAAAAAACACTGTGGGACTTGAAACGTTGCCTTTACCATTATCATCCCGGGCTGATTACTGTTCCATCACCAAAGCCGCAGCAAGAGCACAATTTTGTACCGCGTTTCTTGTGACTATAGCAACCGGCGCGCTGTAACTGATAAGACCTTTCGCAACGTATATTTCCGCCCTGCTCTCTTGATCCCCTGCTTGGGCAGAAATCTCTCTCCTTCTGCCCCGGCTCGTGCGTGCGGAAATAAAAGAGAACGCCGCAAATAAGAAATAAAAGTTCAACTAAAGATAGAGGTCTGTGTTGCGATACTTGTGGGCGCCGGATACGCTTGTCTCCTCCTGTTTTTAAGGATTCAACCTCGTGATGTCGTGGTCCGTTTCCCGTGCAGCTGTTGTGTGTCAGCCTGCTTCCAACAGAGAGGCAAAAATGAACGGCGATAAGACGTTCGCTGCGGGGGGTGCAAGCGCAGCATGGCGGCTCGAAAGGCCTCCCAAGTACCATATGCGTCGACACATTCAAAATCATATATTCTACACTCCGTTTTTTACATTCCCCATTCCGCTAATGCATTGTGCACTCGACGTTCTTGTAGGGCTATAGCTGAGCCTCCTGTAGTCCCGCACATCACGGATGTGGCGCCACCGTTATATATCGATTCATTAACTTCCACGACCCGCCGATGTGGACGGTGGTGGTGAAAACATTTATTTGGAAGGGACAGGAGGTATGTTTGGACCAGCCCGTGAGGGACCGATCCTTACAAGTACTAGGTGGAGGTCCCTAGTTTGGGACCCCAGTGGCGGTTGCCGCCGCCCGGGCGCGCCCGACTAAGGCTTGTTGGGCCTGTAAGTCGTGGCAGTCGAGCAGGGTCGCCTCCCAGTCCTCCCGGATTGGGTTGGGGATGGGGGGAATAGCCGGGTTGGAGGGGCAGGCCCACACCATGGGATAGGTGTCCGAAGACACAGCACTGCAATGCGGGCAGCTGCTGTTAAAGGAGGGGTCAAAATGTTGTAATGCTGCCGGGCACAGCAATGTATTGGTGAGAAGGCGGAGAAGAAGCCGTTCATCTACCTTCTAGAGGCCTTTACATGGACGGGGGTAAAGGCGATGACTATCTTGATAGTAGGTTGTAATATCTTTGAAGGTATAGATCGGATTAGGATCGAGTTCCTGATCGGGTGGGGAGGAGAAAATAGACCGGTGAGAGAGCGCACGGGCGCCTGCGTCTGTTGCCTCGTTTCCTGCCAACCCCTGATGAGCACGGGCCCATATATGGTAACGGTGTACGGGGTCCATATCCCGTATGAAATTTTGGTAGATTCGAAAGGCTAGGAAGGGAGTGCAGCCTTGTTCGACGTTCCGACAAGCCCCTCGCGAGTCAATGATTATGTATTTTGAATTGGAATGTGAGGCCGCGAGAGCAATCGCGACCTCTTCTGCGTGTTGATATGTTTTGCCGGACTATTAGCGTGTTCCACCGGGCATCGGATCCAGGATAACCGCCGCTGTGCCGACGGAGAAAGGAACGTGGGCCGGAGACAGGGAGTAGGAGAAGCAAAGGAAAACTATATCACATCACATCACTTTATTTCCTTAAAGACCCCCAGTTAGGGGGTATTACATAAGGGGTGGGTACAGGTAGAATCAAACTTTATATACAAAGGTGTTATTCGTTAAATATGGCAGTTTACAATTCGAAAATGAGGATGGACAGGTGGTTGCAGCAACGTCGTGTGGAAGGCCGTTCCAGTCTTTGGCGGAGCGAGGAAAGAATGATGCAGCAAACGTTGTGGTATGAGTCTGTGGACTGGAAACTTGCAGGGGATGACCAAGGCGGAGTGAAATGCGTGCTGGCGGGCTAATGTAGGGTGGAATACGCAGTGAGCTGTAAAAAAACTTATGAAATAAACACATACTGGCGATGCGACGACGACAGGCAAGGTTTGTTAGGCTCAACTCCGCTTTTAAAGATGATATGCTGATATCATATGAATAACATGAATGAATGAATCTAGTGGCTCGGTTCTGTAGCGATTCTAGTGATGTTAACAAATAGATTTGGTTAGGGCTCCAAATGGGGGGGGGTGCATATTCTAGTTTTGTTCGAACGAGGGACTTGTAGGCAAGAAGCTTAACGTTTGGCGGTGCATGGCGCAAATGACGTTTCAGGAAACCAAGGGTTTTGTTAGCTGATGATAGAATGTTAGTGACATGCGCATTCCAGGCTAGATCTTGGCTTAGGGTTACACCCAAGTATTTATAGCAATTGGTCAATTCTACTGCGACGCCAGAGATTGCGTAAGGGAACAAAAGGGGCTTGCGTTTGCGGGTAAATGACACGTGTTTACATTAATTGGGGTTAAGCTCCATGAGCCACTGGCTGCACCAGTCTTCTATACAGGTTAGGCCGTTTTGGAGTGCTAGCTGATCGGATGGGTTATTAATTGTGCGGTACACGACGCAGTCATCGGCAAACATGCGGATGTTAGAGGAAGCATGCATGGGTATAAATCGTTGATATATATAATAAAGAGAAGGGGACCAAGCACTGAACCCTGAGGAACGCCTGATGTGACTGGGAGTGAGTTAGAGGATTGGTTATTAACATAGACAAACTGGGAGCGACCTGCTAAAAATTGTTCTAGCCATTGTAAAACATTAGGATGTAAATTTAACAGGGAAAGTTTTAATAGTAAGCGTTTATGAGGTACCTTATCAAAGGCTTTAGCAAAGTCCAGAAAGATTGCATCGGTTTGAAGGTTAGAAACAAGATTTATATGCAGATCATGAACGAAAATGGCTAATTGTGTTTCGCAGGAGAAACCCTTACGAAATCCATGCTGAGATTGATGGAAAAAATGGTTCGAGTCAAGAAAATACATTATTTGCGAAAAAATGACATGCTCCATAATTTTGCATGGCACACTAGTCAAAGATATGGGACGATAGTTAAGAGGTGATTCTTTGTTACCTGATTTGAACACTGGAACGACCTTCCCCACTTTCCAGTCGGTGGGTATGTTACCTGTGTGAAGTGATTGCGTGAACAATAAAGATAAGTATATTGCAGAAACGTGCCGAGTATTTTTTAACAGCTTGGAGGTTATTTCATCAATACCTGCTGAGGATGATATTTTCATATTTTCGATAATACAGGCGATTCCATGGGCAGAAAGTGTGGGTTAAGGCATTGGAGACATTGGAAATGCAGTTGTATCAGGCAGTGGCGTGTCAGTTTCGTCAGTGAAAACAGATGCGAATGCAGTGTTAAATATGTTCGCGCATTCAACGTCGCTGGCGTCTTGTCCAAGTGCGTTAGTAAGAGTGATAGTGCATGTCTGCTGGGGGTTTAGTACTTGCCAGAATTTTCGCGGATTGTTGATCAAGATCTTTGGCAGGTCTACACCAATAATGTGCGTTTAGCGTTTCGAATGGATTGTGAATACACGTGCTCAGCCACGTCATACTTATTCCAAGCGCATGCGCTTGGGTTGAGTTTTGCTGCTCGGAAAAGCCGTTTTTTCTTATTTTCGAGTGTTTTTAATGACTTCGAGAACCATGGCTTATGACGATTGGCACAAAATGTTATGGTGGGAATAAATTCAGACGCAAGTTCTAATATTTTTGTTTTGAAAGTTAGCCAGTTATCTTGAACAGAGCGGTCTTGAAAGCCCGTTTCGAAAATTGGGAAAAAATTATGCAGTTGGTTGTTTATCGCCTCATAATTACCTCTATCGTACAAGCGGATCGTTTTTTGATACGTTTGGCGCAATTCGGTGGCAAAGGTGAAGGTGGCATGTAGAACTTTGTGATCGCTAATTTCGTGAAGATAAGTAAGGGATGATAAGCTTTCAGGGCGATTAGTCAATATCAAGTCCAGAATGTTAGAAGATTCATGTGTAACGCGTGTTGGTTCCGTTACTAATTGGGTGAGGTTAAAGTTGAGACACACATCAATGAAATTCGTTATTTCTGCGTTGCTTGTTGACGTTATGTTCTGCCAGTTAATGCTAGGGTAGTTGAAATCGCCAAAGAGAAGGATGCATGCGTTAGGGTACTTAGTATCAAGTTGGTTTAGGCAACAACCAAGGCTATGCGGGAAATTTGGGTTATTGCTGGGAGGTCGATAACAGACACCTAGTATGATTAACTGGGAGGCGGAACGACAAACTACCCACAATATTTCAAGCTCCGAATCGATGTTAATAATAGAACAGGGCAACTGTTGGTTAGTGGCAATAAGAACAACTTCGCCTCGGGAGTCTTTGCGATCCTTCCGAAACACGTTAAAATTTGGTAAGTCGGACAGAACTTCAGAATCGGTGATGTCACTTGTTAGCCATGTTTCAGTTAGTATAAGTATGGTGCTTACGGATGAGGAAACAAGATTAGAAACATGCTCGCGCTTGGGAACAAAGCTGCGTATGTTTGTGAAGATAATGGAAAAAGAAAGATTTGGAATCTTATCTCGAGGACTATTGAAAGGACGCACGGTTGCATGATGATGAGCCGATTGCTATGCGATATTAAATATTTACATATTTACAGCATTAGTTACAAGCAATGACAAACAGGGTAAAATCTGAGAAAATTCTCAGGGAATCGCTGCTCGATGAACGTCTCGAGCGCTTTAAATAGTCCCTCCCGTGGTCTTCCCGCCTTTTTCGACTAATCGTAGGGACTTCGTCTTGAGCGTCGCCTTTGAGTGGAGCTAACTACGCTCATTGGCTGGCTTTGTCACCTTGTCGAAATCGGGTACTCCTTAACGGCGCTCCCCGCTCCAACGTCTTCCTCGGCTGAGTCACTTGGATAAAGTCTCCCGGAAATGTCCTTTCTAGCCAGGGGGTTCCCATATCTTGTTTCAAGGAAACGCCCAAAGGCGAACACTTGCAGCGGCGTCACCCGCGCCGTTGACAAAAGAGCGAAGCGCGGATGAACGGCAGACGCTCGTCTCCGCGCGTGGCAGCAGGCGTTGAGTGAGGGCACCCTGGCGGATGTACACACATGGTCGCAGGGTCAGTACTGCTGCGTTGGGTGCTGTTTAAGGGGAACTCCTTAAGTCGGGAAAAACACGTGGTGGCAGTTATGCCGCAGTGGAGGTACGTGGAATCAATGAGTCGTATCTGTCCCTCGTGTCCGGTTCCACCTTCCTTTTCAGGAGGTCGCATGGGAGCGCGTGCTTGGAGAACCACCTCTTTAGCAGAACCCTGCACTCCCTCTGGGAAAGGCGTATGTGGAGACGGATGTGGCGGGAATACACAAAGAGTGGGGGGGAGGTAGATTCACAACAGTGTGTTGCACTTCGGCCTCTGAAGGTGAGGCCGTTAACTGTGTTGCTATTGTGAACGAACTACCGCGACCGTGTACTATCCCCCGTGGTGTGGGCCGGAGGCGTCCACGTAGTATACACCTGTTTTGTTGCCATAATGTCGGTCTAGGGCTTCCGCCCGTGCCAGGCGCCGACCATTATGGTCTTCGTGTGATATGCTGGCTGGAAGAGGTCGTACATGGAGGGCGCGTCTCCACAGTTTTGGGATGTGAAACCTGTCTTCCATGGGAGTGGCGTGTTGGATATGGAGTCGAGCAAGAAGGCGGCGACCCGACTCCGTTTGCGACAAGCGCGTGTACTGGTTTGTAAGGTGAGCCTCCCGGAACTCCCGGAAAGTGTTCACCACCCCAAGGGCCATAAGCCGGCTGTTTGAAGCAGTGACGGGGAGGCCAAAGGCACGCTTAATAATTTTGCGAAGAATGACCTTAAGGGCATCCTCCTCTTGTTTCTGTAGGTGGAAATAAGGAGTCGAATAGAGAATTCTGCTGGTTACGAAGGCGTTTGCCAGCCGCAAGGCATCCTTACTTCGTAACCCCCCGTGTTTGTTGGAAACCCGGCGGACCATGTGGCCCACGTGGTCCCCCACCTTACAGAGTTTGGCATATGTAGTGGTGCACAGCACGGGCTTGGGCCAGCCCGAACCCGGCCCGGCCCGCGGGCCGGGCCGGGACATGATTTGTTTTGCCGGGTCTGGGCCGGGCCCGGGCCTGAAGTTGCGGGCCCGGGCAGGGCTCGGGCTTAAAGCTGCGGACCCGAGTCGGGCTTGGGTCCGTATACAGAAACGGCTGGTGTCCGACTATTCATTCACTATTGCAGAGTGAAGTACACAACTGCGGCATTGGAGTAGCGACACGGATGAGCAATGGGCTATAGTACGTGCCGAGAAAAAGAACTAAGCTTTATGCATTCACATATTTATTTCCTCTTTTACACGCCGCGGTGCCTTAGTGGTCAAGGCGCTTGATTACTGAGCCGGGGAACCAAGGTTTACTCCTAGCCTCGGCGGCCGCATTTCTATTTAGGCGGCAAGCATGACATCCATGTACTTTTTAGTATCATTGCTCGTTGAAGAAACTCAGGTGGTCGAAATGATCCGGAGCCCTCTGCTTCGGTGTCTCTCACAGCCTGACTCCCCTTGGGCCCTTAAGCCCCAAAAACAACTTTTATTTGATAGCTATATTTTTCTCATACGAGAAAATTCAAACTAAAGCGCGTTTGGTTTTCTTTTTGATCAGCTGACCGCAACGTCTCTAAATGAAATAGCCACGAAAGCTCGCGAGAGTTTGTAAATCTCATCTCGTAACCACATATAAACCTCCTCGCTTCTTCAGCCCGGTTGTCATGACAAGTGTTTTGCCCAGTAAGTTATCACGTGGTTCGCGCGTTATCTTCTGCTCCACCAGTAAGAGTAGAATTCAACCGGTCTTAATTGGCCATTGATCGTTAATCGTCCCAAAACATACCTATACACTATTAGAAACGCATTCGGGAAGAACATATTAGTTAGGACGCTTATAGTCTTCAAAACACACACCGTGAAATACTCAGGCCTTTTAGCTTTTCGCTTCTGCTGAAAGGCGACCAGTTCGGCTATGAATTCAACCTGTGAGATCGCGTTCACTAAAAAAAATGTCATCCCACTGCTTGCTAGGCAGCTTTAATGTTTATACTTCCGGGCGGCAAAATATAACTGATTAAAATCATGGGGGAATGCAAAGTAGTCTATTACGCCCGTACGCAGCCCTTTTTATTTGGCTCTCGGAACTTCCAAGTTTACCTTTGCGCACCTGCACGAGATCACTGCCCATAAGACGGGCCTGGCGAGCACTACTCTTAATCACTTCCTTCAGGGTTAAAAAGAACCAACTTTCTGCAAGCCAAACTGTGGTTTCAGAACCTTTGCCGAACAGTTTCTTATCGGTCTAGTAGCAGTCTACTTGCTCAGAGTGAGCAAACGGGCCGGGCCTGGGCTGGGCTTCACTCCGGGATTCACGGGCTGGGCCGGGCCCGGGCTTCAAGCCGCGGGCCTGGACCGGGCTCGGGCTTCAGGTCTCGGGCCCGGGCCGGGCTTGGGCCTCAGATTGACGCCCGTGCAGTGCTCTAATATGTAGTGTCTAGCCGTCTGTGTTTGTGGATGTAGAGTCCGAGTACCCGTATCTCGTCACTTTCAAATTACACGACGTTCCAACAGGATCCCGCGTCTTGTCTTCTCGTTCACAAAGCCTACGCAGCGAACTTAGTGGATCTCGACCTCCAGCTCGAGTATTCCTATGCAATGGTGACTATCCTACGACTCCGCCGCAGGGACCCGTCGGAGCATATACTCAACGTGTACTGCTCTCCCAAGCTCAAGCGAGTGACTTTTGCGGACCTCTTTAGCCGCGCGCTGAGAGTAGCGGGTCGCGATCCCCTGCTGATTGTGGGCGACTTTAACTCTCCCAGTCAGCTGTGGGGGTATCGCAAGGAGGAGTCGCGCGGACGTAAGCTGGCGGAGCTTGCGTCCACGTTGGGCCTCACCCTCCACACGGACCACGTACATCCAACCCGGCTAGGAAACTCCGTGACAATGGAACGTGCCCGGACTTGACCTCCACTCGCAACATACGACACGCAGACTGGCTCAACACCGAGGAGACCCTCGGTAACGACCACTGCTTTCTTAACACTACACTCGCACACGCCCCCTCAAGCGTCCCAGAACACAAGCCCGTATCCCAGATTGGACGAAATTCAGGCAAAATTTTCACTCACTTGATAATACACCCATTTCCGAGCAAGGCTACCCAGCATGGTCCCAGCAGCTGCTGACACACCTTTCCTCGCATGAAACACGCATCCAGCTCTCAGAGGTGGTCACGGACGTGGATAGCCAACTACTACACCTCTGGGTAGCCCGTCGCAGCCTCGTCCGCCGTTGGCGATGCCAGAAACACAATAGAGAGCTTAAAGGTCGAATTGCCGAGCTCACCCAGAAAACAGCAGAGTACGCGGCCCAACTCGCCGACTCCAACTGGGTGGATACACGCAACACGGCAGCGCGGCAAATGTCCAGCCGCTACACATGGCGTCTCTTTCGAGCCCTAACCGACCCGACCCAAACTCCGATGTGAACGTGCCCATCATTCGTCGTGGTCTTCGGTGGACGAGTACGGCACTCCTATCAATGTTTACCGCTCCTGTCGCATTTTTGTGTGGTTGTGTTTATTGGAATACTACATTTCATACGCCGGTAGAGGGCCTGAACATGGGGGTTAACCCCTCATTTCGTGCGTTGGCGAGTCTGATGACGCCGTCAGGAGCTGTTGAGTGTCCCGTGTTTTCCAATAGTAAGGGCAGATCGTGCGGGGCAGCCAAGCTTTAGCCCTCTTTTACGGTATGCACAGTGCATAGCCTTTCTGTTAAATCATGATTCTTCAACTTTGTTCGGCCGCCTGAAGCAGTCGCCAAGTCGGCAGCGAAGGATTCCACATGAATCTGAATTTACTATTCTACATATACTACATTCTTGCGTCCAAGTAAGAGTTAAGTGTAATTCAAGTGTCCTGTTTGCTATCGCTATCGAAATGCATAAATAGACACTCCATATTCCATACATTCCAAGCGATTCAAGTCCCCCCATCTCACGGCGCTAGCCAGTGTTACGCAGCATCTAAAACGAATTCAGCGTACTCTGTGCTTGCCGACAGTCGGGAGTCGCAGTCGACGCGGAAAAAATGTTATGTATGCAAGAGGTATCTCTACTCCAGTTGTATCGTATTACCCGTAGGCTGAGTTGATCTCTGCGCGCCAAGAGGCCGGGAAATTTCGTCGTATCGATGCCTAACGGACGAATCTTTGCTCAAAGAGGCCAAGCGTATTTTTGCGTGGCTTGTGTGAACCAGCACGAATATAACAAGAAGTGAACGAAGTATAGGGAGAGGCTGCAAATCGTTGGACGACGGCGGTTGCTGCCATTATCAAATTTGGCAGCGGTGCAACTCTACTCTCTAAACGTGACGCTAGCGAAATGTACCATTATACGGAGTTCGTATTAAAACCACTGGAACACGCGTTCAATGTCGTTATTTAATGAATGACTCCCCGAGTGGTCGCCGACCCCAGAGTGCCGAAGTACCAGCATGGGCATCACGGGAGAGAGCGGCTACTTCGCACTTGAGAACCAGACATTTTGATTTCTCCACCAAACTCGAACACGTCGTTAGGAATTATTAGAGCAGAGCAGAAGTACCAGAAGATGCACATGGGCTATGGTTTCTGGACTAATTCCGTAAATCTGGGGTGCTTTAACTTCATCGCACAGTACACGAACATTTTTGCATTCCGCCTCCATCGAAACGAAAGTGTGATTCTGATTCATACTGGAGGAGTATGGCCTTTCAGATTGTACCCATATATCAGGTCGCTGCTATGGCTCAGTGGTTATGACGCTGGGCTGCTGGCCCAAAAGACGCGGGTTCGATCCCAGCCGCGGCGGTTGAATTTAGATGGAGGTGAAATTCTGTACGTCCGCGTTCTGTGCGATGTCAGTGCACGTAAAAGAAACCCAGGTGGTCGAAATTTGTGAAGCCCTTCACTAAGGCGTCCCTCATAGCCTGAGTCGCTTTGGGACGTTAAACCACCATAAACCAAAGCATAACAGGGGGTAGGGTAGAGCTCTTCGCGGGCCGGAATTATTGGCCCAGGCCCGGAAGATTCTTGTGTTGCCCGCCCGAGTCTGGCCAGGTTGCTCCAAATACAAGCCCGGGACCGGTCCAAGCCTGAATGAGATTACACCTACTCATCCCGCTAAGTGCGCGGGTCCGGTTCAGGCCCGAAACAGCACAACTGCCAAGAGCGCTTACTAAGGCAAATTTTCTTGTTATAACGGATTTCAGAGAAAAAGAGCCTCGTTTGGCCTCCGTCGAAACGCGGCCGCAGCGAAGCCGACTATGGCGGCCGCGTTTCGATGGAGGCGAAACGCAGAAGGCGCCCGTATGCTGTGCGATGTCAGTGCACGTTAAAGATCCCCAGGTGGTCCGAAATTATTCCGGAGGCCTCCGCAACGGCAGCTCTCATTCCTCCTGCACTCCCACCTTCAGTTTCAAGAAGTCACGGTTTGGGGAACAAAGATCATCGGTGCGGATTCCTATGATAACTAGTAATCTTATGCTCCGTAACGCGTTGAATCGTTTGATACCACTCCGAACATTATACGCCAATTAAGTGGTCCACAATATGTGTACCAGTGGTACCACCCACTGGTCCCACTTGAATGGCCTTGTGTGTCATACTAACACGACCTTGAGAAATGCGAGTATTGGGGCTAACGCTCTAAAACCAATTTTCTGAATCCTCAAAGGTTCGTGTGAAACACTCCGAGTGAAACACTCGGACACTCTGATCGAAAACCTGTCGCGATCTAGCCTCCAACCTAAGAAACGTATGCTATATGGAAGAGAAACCGTATGACAACACCCCTAACGGTGCGCGACGAACGGTTGCGTCACAATTTTAATACGCAAATTGGCTTTTGATGGAAGGAAATGGTGCACTGTCTCACTTCTCTATGGACATCTCAGCCGCGTCGTAAGGGAAGGGATAAAGGAGGGAGTGAAAGAAGAAAGAGGTGCCGCAGTGGAGGGCTCCGGAATAATTTCGACCACCTGGGGAACGTGCACTGACATCGCTCAGTTCACGGACGCGTTTTGCGTTTCGTCTCCATCGAAACGCGGCCGCCGCGGCCGGGTTCGAACCCGGGTCCTTTAGCTCAGGAACCGATTGCCCTAATTACAGAGCCACCGCGGCGGGAGGACGAACGAAATTTCATATGATTGCCTGAAATGGCTGTATGGCTGTGCTCGGCTTGCTGTGTGTGTCCGCATGATTACGTCAATCTATTTTTCTTGCCATGGCTGGGATTTTCGGTATTGTGCGAGCACACACACTGATACACACCGCTGGCGTGTCTCGTAATGGGGCTAGTAATGCTTTCACCTTAAAACGGCCGTGTGCTGCGTGATGCCAGTGCACGCTAAACAGCCAGGGTAAGGTAAATAGTCCCAGATGGCGTAAATTAATCCGGAGCTGTCCACTACGGCGTCACTCATAGCCTGAGTAGCTTCAGGACGTTAGAACCACACAATCCACAATACAAATAACCTGATCGCTACGGCCAGTGGCGGTCTCAACGATTGGTTCTAGGGGGACGAACGTACTTCCGTATACCAAAAAAAATAAATAAATAAATAGAAACAACGATTTTTTGTTTGCACTCTATTGGTACAACAATTTTTGTGCACTTTGTTGTTGAAAAATCAATGGCGCACGATAAGATGTTGTACCATAACTCATGCTTTGAATGCTAACGGTTACGTGAACAATATTCATATGTAATTCGTATCGATTTATGATTTATATACGAATAATGCTCACGTAACCATTAACTTATATAATTCTTATATATTTCGATCGAGGAAAAATTCTAGCGGCCCGCGTACTGTGCGATCTCAGTGCGCGTTAAAGAATCCCAGGCGGTCGAAATTTCCGGAGCCCTTCGTTACGGCGTCCCTTATAGCTTGAGTCGCTTTGGGGCGTCAAACCCCCTTAAAACACAGAAACAAAACAGATATATTTATCTCACAATATTTCAAATTGAATGATAGTGCCAGTCATGAAGCGCAAAGGTAACTGTGAGGGCACGACAGGCCCACGATACCTCGACAGTCACGTACGAATTGCACTCGTATAACTACCAACCTGTTGTATAACTAATACTGCTGTAAGGCAGTATTAGCTTACAACATGACTTACTAGCAGTAGGAAACTGATGTGAAAAATGACAAATTTCTTTAAATATTCCTAAGTGTAAGGTCATGCATTTCCTAGACGCTAGAACTTAATACCACATAGCTACTTTTTCGGCGGTTCTCATTTACATGCTACTAAATCATACAAATATCTTGGATTACACCTGTCTGACGATCTTACGTGGTCAACGCACATCAACCACATAACTGCAGCATCCAGCCGATCCTTTGGCTATCTTCAACGCTCAATGAATTTTGACCCAGCACACGTAAAATTACTAGCCTACACCACATTAATGCGCCCAAAAGTAGAATATGCAGCCGCCATTTGGAATCCACACGAGGGATACCTTTCTGAGAGCATAGGGACTATCAAAATTATGCCATTAGATTTGTTCATTCCGATTATTCATCCTACACAAGTGTAACCAACCTGAAGAACCGATCCAGCTTGCCATTATTAAAGCAGCGTCGAGAACTAGCCAGTTTAGCCCTTTTAAATCGTTTCTACTATTCATTTCCGTTAAGCATCTACGTCACAAAACACTCCCTGTTTTCAGCTCGTCACAAAAACAATCAGCACGATCATACCCTTGCCCAAAAACACAAACATTTGCGCAGTCTTTCATCATCCGAACAGCAAAAGATTGGAACGGCCTTCCCAATGCCGCTATAATAATATAATAATAGAAGACACGCTTGCATTCACAGATGCGCGTAAATCTTTAGACACATTTTAGGTTTTCGTGTGCTTTTCCCCTCTAACGTTGACCTATTGCACTTTGTTTCACTATGCGGTTTTTACTGTTCTCTAATCCTTTATTGTATTCTTACCCACCGTTCAGCTCTTCTTCCTGTCTTTTATTCTTGTCTTTTTTCTTTGGTATTCGAAAGCATTTGAGCGTTTCGTATTTTGATTTTCTGGGCTGTTTGCCTGTTTCATTTGTATTTTGCACCTTGATGTTGGCATTGTACAGAATATGTTCGTTCTTGGTTGATATTTCTGTACACCCCCCCCCCCCCCCCCCCTCAGGTTGCAGGTCTTTGAGGTACTAAAATAAATAAATAAATAAATAAATAAATAAATAAATGAAAACCTGTAGAACGTGGAATTGTGTGAAATAAGGCAGCGGCTAACACGGTGAACGTACAAAGTAGGGGACTACTTGACGCATCACAGACGAAAAAGCTTTCCATTCCTACGTCAAAAATCACATCTCGCCCTATGAGAGCCCGAAAACGGACGTTCGGGAAGATGAGCAAAGGCTTTTTTTGGGGGAAGGGAGGGGGGCCACCCCCCCCCCTCCCCTTACCTTAGGACCATGAGAAGCGCCTAATTTTGGTACTCTTCATCGGTGCACAGCTTGACGAGCTACAACGCCGTGGATGCAGCACCACCTTTCACTGGGTGCTTTCTCATGCCGGAATCGATGGGAACGAGGCTGCAGATTTATTGGCACGCCAGGCCCAATTTCCCTCTGTACCCGTTTCCACTGCCGCATCACCTTATGATTCTGCAAGACTTATAATCCGGCGCCACGCTGAACAATATCATTCTTACCCCCGCATTTCCTCTGGCAGGCGACTTCACTGCGTTGAAACCTCTGGTTCCTCTCGCAGTGATTTTGTTTTTCTTTTGAGGGTGCGTGTCGGCAGTGTGTGGACTGCCGAAAGGCAGTACCGCTTTTACCTTTCAACTATTGCTGCTTGTGCTCTTTGCGGTGCCTGTGAGACTTTGGAACACCTGGTTTGCCAGTGCCTAAATTTGCATCTGCATCACACTAAGCTTCGTGCTGGTTATTAAAAACTTGGCTTCTCCAGTGCCACGTTATGTGGCTACATCACCCCCCCGAGGCTCGACTGGCAAGATAACTAGTGCCCTCAAACTTTTGCTCCATTTTTTCGAGGCATCGAACATACGCCCTCGCCTCTGAATCTATGCGCGCGCTTCCTGCCACCTTTCCCACTCCCTTCGCCCTTTTTCCACCACTCCTTACCCGCCTCCTCTTTGCTATTCTTTTCTCCCCTTCCCCTGTGTAACCACCTTGCAGTGGTCCCTTCTTCTAGAACCCCCCCCCCCCCCCCCCCCCCCAAGCGTCCACTTCCATCCAAATATCTCAAGTATTTACAAGGCCTTAGGTCTCGCCAGGGACAATTCGGCGGACTTATGCGCGGCAGGCGTCTAGATGTTGTGGCTGTCCAAGAGAGGAGGAGACCGAAAGAGCACTACAGCCAATGCTACAGCTTTTTCTGGCAGATTTTAACGTCCTTGTGACGCATGCTGTCGGTGGGTTGTTCCTTGTTTCCGGGGAACAACCTCGCTTGTTCTGTCCTGACCGACGCCGAGGGCCTGTTCATAGGCTGCGATTTTCTACTTGATGGGAAGCCATGGCGACTGGTAAATGTTTAAGCGTTCATTAATGTAGCCTAGCACGTTAGTCTGAAGGTATGTCTAGTTTCCTTGTCTGTGACGGGCATGTCGTATTAATGGGTGATTTTAACTGCATTTGTGAGCCGATTGATCGCGTCGGTCCTGATGCCCGAACGGACAGGAGCGGTGATGTTTTGTCTCGGGTTACAGAAGATGCAGGGCTTATCGATACAGGAGCTCCCTGCCGTGTTTCTCGACCATTCGTGCTCATTCAGGGGCACTCACACGCTCGGATAGATCGGATTTATGCACCTTGTGCACTAGTTTCTCGTGCTCTTGTACTTGGACCTATACCACTGAGCCACCGGGGCGGGTGGCTATAGTGCTTTTTGTGCACGGATGGAAGTTGATGAAGACGACGACGTGCAGTGCACAGAGCGAGAGTGTGGCAGTTAAGCACGAGGCGTGATCGATTTCGGCTATAGCGTAGTGCACTCGTGCAGTGGCCAGCGAAGCTCACTGGTTCGCGCCGTCGCGGATTCTAAAGCCAGTCGCGCTAATATTTATTTTATTTCTTCGGGTATCTGACAGGTGTCAAGGGAGGAAGGTCGAGGGTCAAAGATCGAGGCTTCAGAGACCCATCGGCTTTTTCAGGATTGCTCTTGAAGTAGTGCGTTCGCACTAAAGAGTAGTAAGACGCACGCGTGCGCAGTGCGCGCACATGGAGCGATCACCGCAGCTGTCGAGTGTTCGGAAGAAAACTGCATGCAACGCATGCAAGGGGGGCCGTGTTGCGGTCAGGGCACTTTTAAGGGGAAGGTCGTTAACACGGACGTGCCTGACAGCTGGACCGAATGGTCCGGGACGACCCCCGCCGGCGCCTGAACCCTCCCCCCTCTGGAATCCAAACTCCCCAGCCCTTTCCACCTCCCTCTCCCACAGGAGGCACGCAGTGCGGAGGCGTGAGGTGGAGAGGAGAGGAGTTGCAACCCCCTCTTCGTTGTGCACCTCGTGTCTGGGCGATCCTATTTACGGGCTTCCATCGTCCGCTGCTCAAATTGTATTAGCGCGGCCTGATGGGCCTGCCGGTATCGGCGCAGCAGAGCGATGAGGACGAACACCTCATGGTTTGAAACCCATATAGCCGTCGGTGAGTACTCAGGTGGAGGTGTTCAGCGCCCCCTACTTTAATTCGGTACTCCGGGGTCCGCCATCATCATCCCGGGGTTCACTGACACGCTGGGAAGAGGAGGGGAAGCAATTGAACCTACGCGGCGCTACTGCGTCAAAGAGCCACGAGGGAGAATTTCTTCCGTTGGTGGCGCAGCTTACGTTATAAATGAGGGCCCTATAACGTGCAGTCAATTTGCGCATGCACGCAACTTGTGAATCTGAATGCATGATGCTGGAAGTGGCTGCTGCGTTGTCACTGGTGTTGATTTTTTATTGATCCGAGCATGCTTATTTGACTTCAGGCAACGCGGGGCATGAGGAAATTGCGTCGTGAGCAATCTGCTGCGGCTGTCATGTTGTCCGCTTGAAATTGAAATTGATTTATCGATTCCTCGAACATGCGAGATGAGGCAGGGTCTAAATGCTATAGGAGAGCCTGACAGAGGTCCCTGCCCCCGCACAGACTCGGCATCTCAAAATACAGACATGTATCAGTAGCAGCTTGTAATTACAAACACTATTAGGATAAAAAAAAAACACACACATAATACAGACAGTCGTATACGGTTGCAATCACTTCTAGCATATACAAACTACACAAGAAATTTCAAACTGAAATAATTATACATTTTCACAGAAACACACATAATACACACAGTCGTATACGGTTGCAATCACTTCTAGCATATACAAATTACACAAGAAATTTCAAACAGAAATAATTATACATTTTCACAGAAACATTTGCATCTACTCTAAACAATTTGAGGATACTGATATGAATACTAATGAACAATTTCCATAAATAGAGTGTGCCAGATAGGATACAGGTAGGTGATCGCTGACGCCTGCTGACAAAACATCTGCTATGTTGCTCTCGGTCGTGTTGGATACACATACACCTATTAAACTTGCAGACATTATCGATATTCTGGTTGGTACCTTGACGTAGTTAGCGCAAGAAGATGACATTAGTATATTTTTAATTCAATCAGTCTAGCTACATGAGAGTTATATCACCCATAATAATGCAGGGGTCATTACGGTAGCTTCCAGTTTCAACAGGTTTATTCAAGAACGCCATGAACCTTTTTCATCTCCGTTTGGCGGTCTGTATATCAATGAAACAGTGCTTATTCCTAGGCGCAAAGTAAGGCACTCTGCATCACTGTTGAGTACATAGAATTCTTGGTGAATGCTGGAAAAGGCTAACATTTATCGCACCTCCCCTTTCCTTTTCTCCTCTTTTGTGAGGTGCTTCCAAGCATATTCCTTAAATAACGGCACTACATTCGATTTGCGAAGCAATGTTTCTGTAAAGAAAAGGAAGTCGAATTGATAATCAGGAGTGTGAAAGAGAATTTTCGGTTCCTCCATTTCATTCTTCATACTTCAAGCATTAATTGGCATTCCTGAAAAGGCACGTCCGCCTAATTCTTCCTCAAATATTGCCCTGTGTAACAGGTATCGGGTTCCGAGCTCATGTCGAGAGTGATAAACTTCTGTGGTTTACTTTGGTGGGTGTGTATCAGTCATCCATCCTCATCAAAAGTGGTAATACGCACCACGGGTGAGCTATCAGACTTTCGACTAAAAATATTTCGTCCCGATGTCCAGTTAAATTTCCAGTCCGCCGCCTTCCTTTTCTCCTTGTTTTGCTGTACGAGATGTTAACACTGACAAAAATTGAACTTGATTTGAAAATGAACTTGAAATTGAAATTTGATTTAACTGAATCCAATCCAAGAGCAGCGGGGTTCAGTTTCACTTTCCTTGCCCTGGCGAGCAGGTCATATTCCGCTTGTATTTTTCGCACAAAACGGACAACGATATTGCCCTCTCCTGATTTCAAGGTGGGGACCCAGTGGCATGCACGTATGTCATCCTCCTGAATGGTTTCCCCGACTACCTCATCAATTTTAGCTAAAACCTTCATGGAGCCATTGCCTTCAGGGAAAGCCTTTTATTCCAAGTTGTTTATTCTCTGGTAGCCGCCACGGTGGCTCAGTGGTTACGGCGCTTGGCTGCTGACTCAAAAGATGCGGGTTCGATCGTGGCCATGGCGGTCGAATTTCAATGGAGGCGAAAATCTAGAGGCCCGTGTACTGTGCGATGTCAGTGCACGTCAAAGAACCCCAGGTGGTCGAAATTTCCGGAGCCCTTCACTACGGCGTCCCCCATAGCCCGAGTCGCATTGGGACGTTAAACGCCCTTAAACCATAAACCCTTTATTCGCTGGTACTGTTCAAGTTATTCCAGTCCCTGCGAAAGCGCGACATTTTCTGCCTTCAAGGCGCTGTTCTGTTTTGTCAACCCTCTCATCGCGTCCCGCGGAGCCCCCTTTACTGAGATTCTTTGCGCCATCAAAGGCATGAAAGCGCAATTCCTCATTGATATCCCTCAGTCCTGTCCGCATATCGCGCTTGAAATTTTCCAGGAGCTTAGCAAGCTCTCTGATGTCCTTTACATCCATCACATAGTTTGCATCCTTCGCACTATAGCTTTAGTAGTCATGATACTGCACACATCCACAGCAAATACAGAAGTCAAGTCTCACCTTGGCAGCAGTGCATATGACTACTAAGATAATTGAAATAAACCTTAAGTTTTCTCCGTCATATCCAAACGCAGAGGGTAGGAGTCAATTAGTGTCGTGGCTTTGACGTACTCTCATTATAAGCGGCTCCTCTCGTGTTCACACTTTTCCCGTCTTTTTCGTGCCTTGTTCGGACCAGTGTGCTTTATAAGGAGTGTGAACACTAGCGACATCAGAGTCATGACACGGGACTACCAGGTCCCTTATGCACACCTCATAGTATAGGCAAGGATAAGTGATAAGTCACGCCATATTGATAACGTATCGCTGAACTCGATAGAATATCTATGAACCTCAAACAATCGTTCGCGACCCGGTCAGCGCACGGAATATGTTCCCAGTCGAAACACCTGGCCTAAATCCAAATATATAACGAACTGTGAAGCTATCGTCATCGCATTCCCTCTTTTTTTCCTTTTGCTGCTGCGTGGGGAACTTTTTCAGAGTAAACGGACACCACGCACGCGACCTCGGAAAGGTGCCAGACGAGGCCGCTGCCCTGCGCCGTATGATTGAGTCATGCAGACCAAGGCGCTCTCAAGGTCGCGTGACTTAAATCACGTGATACATGCTTGCTTGGTAGTGGGCAGTGCAGTGCGATACAACTGTCGCTGCTGCTTCTTCCCTTAGATGTGCAAAAAATAAAATAAAAGCAAGAACAAAAATGAGCCTGTCGGAGACAACATAGTAGACGAAGTAACAATTAGAGCAGATGGTGAACAGCTCCAATATATTTTGACAGCCTTCTTGCCGCATACAGCCTTCTCGCCGCAACAATTCACTCCGCCAGCTATGCTCTTTCAAAAAGCCCGCGTTAGTCAATGGTTGGGCTCGCCTGGCATACCGAACCCTCGGGCTCGAGTTTCTAATGCCGCCGTTTCAAGAATTGTAGTCAACGGTACAAAAGCCATAGATATGTTGTGCGCCTATAATAACTGCCAACATCTTTACGCCAGAGGGACTCTTGGAATAATTTCACAGGAAGACATCAGGGCACGCCAAAGCTTTCTGTCTGGAGGTGAAGCCAGCTTTGACGAACACTAAAATTTACTCTCGGTAACGTAACGCTGTACTTAAAATCGAACTAACAGCACATTTAGCCCAAGCGCAGCTTACGATTCCTTCTACAGGGCTGCAAAGATTATTCGCTTTTTTTTTTTTCAAGGGGGGGGGGGGGGGGGGGGGGGGGGAAGAGCTCAGGCTCTTATGGCGCTCTGATCAGGGTTGTTAGAAAAGATTCCAACAAGCGTTCAGCGGCGCGGGAGCAGGTAGTTGCTTGTAGCTACAGGCAGTCGTGACCGACAATGACATGGCGCTACCATACAAGCGCGCTTAAAACCTCCGCTTCTCCTTGTTGGCCTTCTGGTATGATCTCTTCTGTCAATAAGCTCTGCTCAGTAAAGTTTATTTCTGAGCAAAGTGCTGTTGATAACCCAGCGTTACGAATGCTTCTGCCGCAGTCCTGCGGTGACCATGATAAACTGCTGCAACAGGTCAGGGTGTCAGTACGGTAAGCACGACACTCACATCGGGTGTTAGCTTACAGGCAGTGTGGCAGCGAGAAGCTTGTTCAAACGTTGCAAATGTTTTGGGCAGCTGTGGCTAGCGCTGCTTGCAAGACCATGCTTGCTGGGAAACTGCAGCAGCTTCGTATTTCTTGTCTTACAAAATGGCTTCTTCAGTAGCAATGTTTGCAAAGGGTATGCAGTGTGCTTCGTGGCCTGGCAAGTCCTGATGTCTACTTCATCCGGGCTGCGGCATATTTCCTGCTTATAGCTTATTTTCTTGCAGGACTGAACGAAAGAGTGAACAGTCCCGTCGACTCTCCGCTGCTATTTCTGTTTTAACAAAATATAACATGTCGCTTAATCGAAAGCGGAATTAAGCATCCTGTCTGCAAATTGGAATCAGTCCTATACAAACGACAGACTCCGTAGGCACGAAACCATATATTCGACATACTGTTTTTTTTTTTGTCAATTGCACAGCTCCGCGCGCATTTGAATTTATCTGAAAACACGCAACGAAGACAGGCAGAACAGAAACTGGGACAAAGATGCAGAAAGGCCCTGAAGCGTTGAATATATCTTACATTCATCTTCACTGTGTATTCGTTAACCTTCGTGTTCGCTTTCTCGGCTGCCCAGTGTCCTTGATTATAAACTTAGTATAGTGGGCACTTTAACATTGCGCTCTCGCAGTGAGAACAAGCACTGCTGCTCAAAGCTCAGGGCGGCTATTCGACTTTCACCGTGGCAACAATAGGTGTATACTAAGCTATGATTTCCGCATGACTGAGACGGTGCGAGCGAGGCGTATCTAAATACAGGACCACACAGAGTCTGTTCTTAGTCTGTTCGCACTGCCATTGAAGTTAAGCCGCCACGTTTTATTCCCTTGTAGTCTTAAAAGTGTGGGACGCACCTAGCAACCGAGCACCAGAGAATGTCACGAGCGCGTTGACCTTTCGTACTCGCACGCGGCGACAGGTCGCCATCTCTACCACCTGCGTTTGACAATGCTCCTTACTTGACACGGGCGAAAGCTGGGAGGAGACCTGCGCGAGGAGAAGAGATACTTCTTTTTGTGTGTCGCATTTCGTTGCCAAAGAGAAAGACACGAAGGCGGAGTTGAACGCCGGTAGCTAGAGCACGTTCAAAGGCGCACACAACACGAGTCGACCGGGCGAGCTACGTGCGGTATGCGACATTGGAGGTGGAGAGGAGGTCAGCGCGCTGACGGCGTGACAGGAGAACGGGCGCCAGCTGTCAGGCTCGCTGGGACGGCAGCCATTGTGACGCGCGCGCAACCGTGCATCGCTCCCCGGTCAGAGCGCGAAGCATGCGGGCTCGTTTAACGCCTGTAAGGACCAACGCGCTCTCAAGGAGAGAGACAGACGGAGAAGACAGCCCAGTGTTAACTCGGAGAGCAGCAAGTATGCTTCAGCTCGAAACATTTGGCGCTACAACGTGCAACCTGTGTGACGTGGCAGCGGTGTGCCGTTGCTAGGAGATACGCGTCTATGGGACGGACAAGCGAGAAAGCTAGCTCACCCTGAGCGCAGAAATAGGTCTCTGTGCATCTTGTCTTGACGCATGTTTCGCAGCGCTGTCGACTGCGCCCATGAACCGGCCTTGAAATGACACTGCTGCAGCGATGAAATGACGAAGCGCAAATTTTGAGGAAAACAAAGTAGAATGCTTGTGGCTGGTCAAAAAGTGTCCCTGCTGAAAAAAAAAAAGTTCATGTAATTCTTACGAGATTTTTACAAGATCTGCGATTTCTACGTGATTGTATAACATCGCAAAGAAGTGTACTTGAGCACGAACAGGTTCAGTGAGACGTCGCAGTGGTTGGCTCTACGTGACCACTCCACGTCTGAGAGGAGATCACGTCGACGTTGTACGTGATCACGTGTAGGCTTCACAAGGTCCTCCATGTGCTCGTGCTTGATTGCATCCGGGAGGAACAAAGCCTCGCAGGTATCCACACTATGATGCACAGGCTGAGCGGAATTTTGTACAGCTTTAAGGGATAGTAAGCAACGTCATGCATAAAATATGTACCACCGCAGGCAGGTTCGCTGGAATAATGTGGAGCCTGTGCATAATTAGTGCTGGACGAATTATGAGAATTATAAATCCTCAGCAGTGTTTCCAAGTGGGACCCACTAGAAAACACCGCTGGGGATTTATAATTCGTTTCGAGCGGTCATGCAGTAATAATGTTCCTTGAACATTAACGACAAACATAAACGTATTCCCTATATGGCCTTTGGATATTCCCGGTTAAGGACGTTAAAAATTGCACAGCAGAACGCTACGAAGTCGGAGGTGCTGAGCTGAGAGTTTCCGATACGCTAAAGCCATGCGCCACAAAGTGCTCTTGTTTTGCCTTCCGTAGAAAGGTTCAGTAAAAATTTAGCTGCGGTTCAACTACTCTTGAACCTGGTTAGAGAGCGAAAGCTATTGCGTATCGGGCAACTATACGCGGCATGGCTTCTGTAACGTTGAGTGCGTTCTGGACACTGAATAGGCAGCGCGCCCACCCTGCCACCCTGGCAGGCGGCAGTTAATGGTTGATCGCGACAATTTGCTCACTCAATGAACTCGGCCTATTGCTGCAGTGCCGCGTGTCTGCCACAACGTTGTCAGCGCTAACGCATGCAGACCACATCTCTCTCTCTCACTACCGCCACGTATCTCAGAGCGCGATTAGGAGAGCCACGGAATAATTTTGACCACTTGGGGATCTTTAACGTGCACTGACATCACACAGCATACGGGTGGCTTTGCGTTTCGCCTCCATCGAAACGCGGCCGCAGCGGCCGGGTTCGAACCCGGGAACTCTGGCTCTGTAGCCGAGCGCCCTAACCACTGAGCCGCCGCAGCGGGTAAAGGTTTAGTTTGGTTTTGTTTATAGGTGTTTAACTTCCTAAAGCGACTTAGGCTATGAGGGAAGCCGTAGCGAGGGGCTCCGGAAATTTCGACCGCCGGGGATTCTTTAACGTGCACTGGCATCCAACAGTACACGGGCCTCTAGAATTTCGAAATGCGACCGCCGCTGCCGGGATCGAACCCGCGTCTTTCAGGTCAGCAGCCGAGCACCATAACCACTGAGCCACCATGGCGGCCAGAAAAATGTGCACAATATACATCCGGTTGAGCATACGGAACAATCATTTCGTGCCGCTCTATACGACAATTTCTGCTAAGCCACTGTAGCTTCCTGGCATTCATTTATTTTATTTTTCAACTTTTTCCTCACCCCGCGTTGAATACAAGAAGCCTGATACACTTGGGTGGGAGATATTTGTCACTTTGATTTGTTTGTGGGAATTTGCATGCGTTATTAAGTTCGCATAGTAAAGTCGTAAATAGTTTATCTTAGCTGTACTTTTAGAGCGAAACTCTATACTGTCCGCATGCAAAGCTCAAGGTCTAAACCGCTTGGCATTGTTGGCAATGACCTTGAACCAGGAAGAGGAGCGGAGGTGTGGCTGTGACGTCAGATCACATGCCTCTCTCGATGCCGCAGCTCCGCTCGCTCCTCGCCGCTGCCTCCCTCGCCTTGAGTGACACCTGTGCCACTGCTCGCCTAATCACGTGCTCAGAGTATAGAGCGACAAAATAAAATAAAAAAAAAAAAAACATCTGCCTGCCAAAAACCAGGCGTAGCCGAGCTTTTCGCCCGTCTTATACTAGGTTCAGTCGGGCTTTACCACAGCCAATTTTTTCGCTGACCCTCCAATCTTTGTTTAAGCTGTCATCCCCTGTTCCTTTCACTCCCGCCTTGCGCAGATGAGGTTCCCGAGAAAGTAGAAAGCAGTTTCCGTGGCCTTTATTTTTTTTTAAAAATAAACACTCGACCAGCAGCAAACAACGCCGCCCCGCCTGTCCAGTGAACTGCGCAGGGCACGCATTCGTTCGGAACGGCCTGAGCAAAGAGAGACACTGTGTCCAAGCGACCGCGTGGACGACGCTGCTTTCCGCTTCATTGCTCCGTGGCGCCGCGAAGACAAAGATGTCCTCGCGGTCCCGCCCCGTCGCCGGGAATCCCCCAGGAGTCGCAGTGCGCGCCAGGCAAGAGGAGCCGCCGCGCTGTAATTGGATACCGGCAGAAGCAGCAGCGGGCCCAGGGTTTGCGCTAGATGGGAGGAGGCCAACAGGCAAAGGGGCAGTCACGCGGCTACTTCTGTGCAGTGTTGCCAGCAGGCTTAATTGGGCGGGGAAGGGAAGCTGCGCTGGCTAATCTCGTTATGCGCGGTCCCCTCTCTTTTTTTTTTTTTCCGCGTTTCATCCTTTCCCGCTTATCGCGCGCACGAGAGCGCAGACCTCGAACACCGGGCGGGACTGTGCGCGCTCCCGACCTCGCCTGAGCAGAACACGGAAATTGTGGGAGAAATTGAAAGTAGGGCTGTGGCGGCAAGTTTGAGTCGGTACACGCAACCCCCTCCTCCTAACTGAGGCCGGAGACTGCGCTTCGCTGAAAAGATAATGGCTGTGGCGCTGTTTGTTTATTTTCGAGAAATGTGCCGTATCGAGCCGCGTTCGAGGTTTTCTCCGTACAGTTTAGTAGCGCGCGCTAAAGCATGCACTGCGGCCGCCTGCTGG
Source organism: Amblyomma mixtum (assembly GCF_055824585.1). NCBI lineage: Eukaryota > Metazoa > Arthropoda > Arachnida > Ixodida > Ixodidae > Amblyomma > Amblyomma mixtum. Next base: position 274,202,762 of record NC_143012.1, on the reverse strand, counting down.
ACCTATTAGGCGCGTTACCCGCCTCATTAGCACCTCTCCATGGTTCTCGCCAGAACGTGGGGGAGCTCGCTCCGTTTCTTCGCTTTGGGCGCGCGGGTGCGTGCGTGCAGTTAACCGCGCCTAATCGTGCGCAGCTCTAGCTGCGACCGCGAGTCATCGGGCGGGTCTCGCTTCTGCTGCTGCCGACTGCCGATTTATGGCGCTTGCATACACGGCATTCTGTGGACCTATGGGCCGGCTTGTGCACATGCAGCGGTGTTCTTGTTATTTGGGCGTCCGCCTCGTTTGCAGGAGGTGTTGGTTTCGACTTCCAGTGACACCGGGTGCCAGCGGATTTCCCAGTGGGCGCCACCTTTCCCTGGCCTCGAGCTCGGCGGGAAAAAAAGGCGGGAGAAGGAAGGGGTTCCGCAGTGGAGGGCTCCGGAATAATTTCGACCACATGGGAAACGTACACTGACATCGCACAACACACGGGCGTCTTTTGCGTTTCGCCTCCGTCGTTTTCGAGCCCGGAAACTCCGGCTTAGTAGCCGAGCGCACTGACCATTGAGCTACCGCGGAGGGTCTGGACAGTGACGGTGTGATTCAAGCAGCGTCATTGTCCAGAGGCATTACTGAGGGCAGTGGTACACATCACGCAGAAAAACTGTACGGTGAAGAATAGAAGACGTCAAGGTAAGGAAAAGGATAAGTACACTACTTTTTCAACGCTTTTTTAAGGCGCGAAACACACACAGACACAAGGAAGGTAGACGGGAAACGTTACTTTTTAAAATTACGACACGCCGAAATGCCCCCATTCTAATTTATTGGCGCAAGCGAGCATCTCTAAAGAGGACAGAGGCGGCATACGGAAGACATCACTGTACCGCGGAGAAACCGGGCGATTAGGAGGAAGGCTTCGCGGAGCGTTCTAAGACACTTTGCTTAAAAAATGTGGGCAGCTGGAGACCTGCCGATGAGAGTGCAGACTGAGGTGTGCGTGGTCGATGAACTATTTTCGAGCCTAAGTTATAATTGAAAACCGCTAACGAAGGTGCAAGCACCGACAGTATTGCGCAGGCCAGTCCTGCCTGCAACCACCTCAACCTTCGTTGGCACCCTCCGAGATGAAAAAGCAAAAATAAAAGTTGAGGGAGCCCGCTCCTGACTGAGGTATCCCGGCCATAGGTCAATTAAATATAGAACCAAAGCAGCGGCGCATGCCATAGCGATGAACAGATATTTGCCTCACTTGGCGTGTATCACCCTTGCCCCACACGCAATCGCGCGCGACGCACACAGTACAAACACGAAGAGGACAAACAATAGCCCCTGACAAGCGCTCTCGGGTCGCCCGATAACAAGGGAACACTCTCTGGGGCGACAGAGTGCATAACAGGTGAGATCGACCAAAGAGCGAACCATGAGGTGACCTACGCTCGGATACGCTTGGCCTAAGAGAGCGAACGTGTGACGCTACCACAACGGGCGGTGTTATCGGCACCTCTTTTGGCGAGGGCCGTGAGGATATGGGCTACGCCTTGGTGCACACCCGATGCTCACTCCGACGCCGTGGAAACGTGCCTGAGTAAACTTGGCTGCCTGCTCTAAGCTCGTTGGACTGGCAGCGATAGCGGCAAAGGGTTTAGCTATTACATTTGAGGGAAAGGTTATTGATATCGTTGAACATCATAAAATTCTAGGCGTAACCTTTTCCTCGAACCTTACTTGGGACCTACACATAACTCAGGTATGTAAAAAACTTTCATCGGTCACTGGAGCATTGTCTCGATGCAGATCGTTTCTTCCGGTCCAAATCAAACTGCAAATTTACTATGCGTTGTTCGCTTCATATCTTAACTATTGTAGCCTAGTTTGGCTCACAACAACTAAACAAAATATGAATAGAATAAATGCTCTGCAAAAGAAAATCGTTCGCATAATCGCAAACATTCCATATTGCGCGTCCACATATGCTTTATTTCAAAAATACGGGCTAATAAAGACTGAACACCAACTCACATATCGCATTCTAGCATCTTTTCATTCCACGTCTACAGCACTAAAAGGCTTTTTAATAAATACCGCTTGCCTTACAGCTGGTGTAAATGATGCGCGTACACGTAGCACAGAACCATGGTTCGTGCCTCATTTTCGCACTCACTACAAGCTACAAACACTGCACTACTCTCTTCCTACTATTCTTAAGAAGCATCAGGACACAGAACTTCTCACAATGAAACAGTTGCAGCAGTATTTTGTAAATATGTAACGTTTCTTTGTTTTTTTTTCTTACTGTGTCATATGATTTCCTGTGTTTTTTTTTATGTGATGTTAATCAGAGTACGACATCGTTCAATCTATTATGTGTTGTCAGAATAGGTTCTTCAATGTTAAAAATCTATTTCTCATTATAAACAGTGATTCAAATCATCTGCTTTTCAGTTATATCTTGTATTGTATTATATCTGCTCTTGTTTTGTGACCTATCTATTGCGTTTTCCACTGTTTGTCGTTTTGTAAAGGCCAAGTGAAGGTTTCAGTGGCACGTCAAGCTGCCCAGAGCAGCTTTAGCCCTGAAAGCCTTCGGTGTAAACTGGAAAATAAACCTTGAATTGAATTGAATGAGCTCTTCTTAAGAAGGGACCGAATTTCCAAGATAATGAATACGGGAATAGCGCTTGCCCTGCATCATCTGCTATTTTGTGCTGCTTTTATTTAGCTCTGTGCTTTTCTCGCACGTCCAATGGTGGACTTAAACTGTCTTTTATTAGACTGCGCTCTCTTCATAGCATTGTAAACTGGATAAATATACCGATGAATTTAAAAAAAAAAAGATAAAATATCGTGCATGATTTTCTCTTTTTCAATATGTATTTGCACGCGGAGGGCTTGCGCGTAGTTCTGCTTTGGGCAGCAGAGTGCATTCAAAGCCCCGTAATACGAATGATGGGAAAGTGTCAACCCGCCACGGTGGCTCAGGGGTTAGGGCGCTCGGCTACTGAGCCGGAGTACCCGGGTTCTACCCGACGCGCGGCGGCAGCGTTTCGATGGAGGCGAAACGCAGTATAGGCGCCCATGTGCTGTGCGATGTCTGTGCACGTTAACGATCTCCAGGTGGTCGAAATTATTCCGGAGCCCTTCACTACCGTACATCTTTCTTCCTTTCTTCTTTCACTCCCTTCTTTATCCCTTTCCTTACGGCGCGGTTCAGATGCCCGTCGAGATGTATGAGACAGATACTGCGCCATTTCTTTTCCCAAAACCAACAACCAAGGTGTCAGATGAGGGATTGGAATTTTGTGGGCGCAGTGTAGGGTGATTTTCCAGGATATTAATGGCCTTTTTCCTGTAGTGGACGTAATAAGACAAGATGTGGATGATGAGGACTGTATCGGCGATGATGCGGCAATGCTTGTTGGGATGACGCAGTCCTCCCTTGAGGCCTGCAAGCGTGGGTCCAAGCTTTCCAGACGCGAGCTTACTGCAACACCCCCCCCCCCCCCCCCCCCCCCCCCCCCCCCCCCCCCCCCCCCCCCCCCCCCCCCCCCCCCCCCCCCCTCTCTCCTCCTCCTATTTTGCGCGCATATCAAGAAAACTTGCGCCCGTCGTTTTTCTCCTTACGCGTGCCTTTTGTGGCGGATCCAGTTCCGCTGTATTTATATCTATGTCAACTCGTAGGAAGCTTCAGCCACGACTTACGAATGTGTGCTCTCGAATGGCTATATTGCATTGCCGAGATACACAGTCTGTGGCGCACCTCTGCACCGTGGAAAAAATCGTGGTTGTGCGTGCATGGGGCTGTTTGTTCACCAACTCAACGTTGGTAGGCTGCAAGGAAACGCAATGCCGTTGGTTCGAGGGTAGCCGCGCAATGTTAGACATCAGAGAACACTTGCTGATTGGTTCGAGAAAAGCGCTTGCCGTCAGTTAGAATATGGTGACGTGTGTTACGACGTCGCAGAGTAAGCAATACGACACTAATGAAGTGAATGCATAATCGCAGGGGGGCCTCTTTACGCCGTACAAGTGGAACCAACTGAAAGCGAAAGGCTTGGCAACCATGTATACCCGCACTGGCGCGCTGTGTAGTGAAGATATGGGTGCATGAGGCAAGGATCGCGCTCCCGCGCAAGGCCCGCAGATGCATGCTCACGTGAGCTCTGTACCGCTGCACGAAACCGTGAATCAGTGCAGTCGCGTGTCGGAGCCGTTTAATTGTTTACCTTGTTTCCAGTTCGTTTCAGTTCCTTTCCGCCTTGTACGTTTTTGAAGGAGTGCCTGAGACGCTCTCCTGCATATCGGGCAAGCCCAGTGGACCACTGCGCGTTCCGCTGCATGCGAGCAGCAACTGCAAGCTGGGCGTATATAGTGGCCTCGGAAGGGATGCGTGCGGTCCAGATCCCGCGTAGCAGATTCGTCGGCCCTTTCGTCTGTGCAGTATACATCGGAACGAAGGCGACGCGACAAGAGGCACAGTGCGCCATTACTCCGCAGACCCCGAGGCGCGCACGGGGGCTGCGTGGCGCCCATCCGCGCCGCGACAGAGGAGAAGCACTCGCTGGCCGTGGTGCTTGGTGTGTGTCACGATTGCGATATATGCTCCCTTCCTTCCTACCCGACTGCTCTCCGTTCGGCCGCTCGCAAAGTGAATGCAGCTGAACGGCAACCGGTGCTGAGATGATGCGGGAAGCCAGAGGAGAATCGGCGTTGGAATGCGAGCTCTTGCGGCGGTGTCCCACGGCTCGAAGACACGCGCGGCCACCGACACCGCCTGGTCAAGCTGATGCTCCTAGCAGTGCCAGCGAGACACGGTGAAATTTGTTAATCGACCACATCAGGAAAAGAAAAAAAGGAGACGTTAAATAAGGAGAGAGCGGCATATCTCGAATGCCTTTTTTCCGAGTGAGTTTTGCTCGTGTACCAGGCCGTGGCTTTGGCGCACCAGGTGAATCGTTAGGCAGTAAGTGGGCGCGCTTTCTTCGCGAAGTATTGGAGAGCTGTGGGAAGAAGTGGGCTTGGGCAGCGCATGTAATGCGAAGGCAAGATAACCGCTGGTCCTTAAGGACAACGGAGTGGATTCCAAGAGGAGGCAAGCGTAGATGGGGGCGGCAGAATGTTAGGCGGGCTGATGAGATTAAGAAATTTGCGGGGTTACGCTGGCCGCAACTGGCGAAGGACAGGATTAATGGAGAGACATGGGAGCGGCCTTTGCCCTGCAGTGGGCGTAGTCAGGCTGATGATGATGATGATGGACCGCCTTATTCTCCACTCAAGTGGCGTTGCCGTTTTCAGCCTTACAGGCCCTGCTAAGCTTGCCGCTGCGCTCGACTGGCGGAAACTTGACCCGTTGGCGCGTGTAAGCCAACAAGCCTGTAAAACAACTTGCTGTTTGCATAACACCGTTCATTCGATGTCACAGCGCTGAAAACTTCCTTGCTGCTGCCCAAGCACGGTGCTGCCTGTTGATAAAACAAATGCGGAATATGAAAGGCCAGATATCAGCTGAGGCGCTCGATACGGCCTTCGGTCCGGAGCGGTAGTTAGCAGGGACACTATAATACCGGGGCGGTGGCACTTGCTACTCCTTTCTATCGTTAACTATTTCTCTCACTTTAATGCCCTTTGTATGATTTCT